>NW_016806642.1:11583707-11604235 GCF_001698545.2 Rhinopithecus bieti | reverse complement strand
TCTGCTGTTAGTCTGATGGGCTTCCTTTTGTTGGTAACCCGACCTTTCTCTCTGGCTGCCCTGAACATTTTTTCCTTCATTTCAATTTTGGTGAATCTGACAATTATGTGTCTTGGAGTTGCTCTTCTCGAGGAGTATCTTTGTGGCATTCTCTGTATTTCCTGAATTTGAATGTTGGCCTGTCTTACTAGGTTGGGGAAGTTCTCCTGGATGATATCCTGAAGAGTGTTTTCCAACTTGGTTCCATTTTCCCCCTCACTTTCAGGCACCCCAATCAGACATAGATTTGATCTTTTCACATAATCCCATACTTCTTGAAGGCTTTGTTCATTTCTTTTTCCTCTTTTTTCTTTAGACTTCTCTTCTCACTTCATTTCATTCATTTGATCCTCAATTGCTGATACTCTTTCTTCCAGTTGATCGAGTCAGTTACTGAAGCTTGTGCATTTGTCATGTATTTCTCGTGTCATGGTTTTTATCTGTCAGTTCGTTTATGGCCTTCTCTGCATTGATTATTCTAGTTATCCATTCTTCCATTCTTTTTTCAAGATTTTTAGTTTCTTTGTGCTGGGTACATAATTCCTCCTTTAGCTCTGAGAAGTTTGATGGACTGAAGCCTTCTTCTCTCAACTTGTCAAAGTCATTCTCTGTCCAGCTTTGATCTGTTGCTGGCAATGAGCTGCATTCCTTTGGAGGGGCAGATGTGCTCTTATTTTTTGAATTTCCAGGTTTTCTGCCCTGCTTTTTCCCCATCTTTGTGGTTTTATCTGCCTTTGGTCTTTGATGATGGTGACGTACTGATGGGGTTTTGGTGTGGCTGTCCCTCCTGTTTGTTAGTTTTCCTTCTAACAGTCAGGACCCTCAGCTGTAGGGTCTGTTGGAGATTGCTTGAGGTCCACTACAGACCCTGTTTGCCTGGGTATCAGCAGCAGAGGTTGCAGAAGATAGAATATTGCTGAACAGCGAATGTACCTGTCTGATTCTTGCTTTGGAAGCTTCGTCTCAGGGGTGTACCCCACCGTGTGAGGTGTGGGGTGTCGGTCTGCACCCGATTTTCCAGGTGTTGTGTGTCTCAGTTCCCCTGGCTAGGAAAAGGGATTCCCTTCCCCCTTGCACTTCCTAGGTGAGGCAATGCCTTGCCCTGCTTCAGCTCTCGCTGGTCGGGCTACAGCAGCTGACCAGCACTGATTGTCCAGCACTCCCTAGTGAGATGAACCTGGTACCTCAGTTGAAAATGCAGATATCACCCGTCTTCTGTGTCGCTCACACTGGGAGCTGGAGACTGGAGCTGTTCCTATTCGGCCATCTTGCTCCACCCTCCTCTGTTATTCTTTTAATGTCCATGGGATTGTAGTGATGTCTCCTCTTTTATTTCTTGTATTTGCAATGTGTGTCCTTTGTCTTTTTTCCATGGTTAGCCTGGTTACAGGCTTTCAATCTTATTGATCTTTACAAAGAAAAAGTTTTTGGTTTGGTTGATTTTCTCTATTAATTTCTTGTTTTCTATTCCATGGATTTCTGCTCTTATTGTTATTATTTTCTTTCTTCTGCTAAATTTGGTTTTCATTTTATTTCCCTTTTCTGTTTCCCTAAAGTGGAAGCTTTTATTAATTTTAGGTCTTTCTTCTTTTCTAACATATGCATTCAATGCTACAAATTTCTCTCTAAGCACTGCTTTCACTGCAACCCACAAATTTGGACAAGTTGTGTTTTATTTTATTTAGTTAAAATATATTTAAATTTCTCTTGAGACTGATTTTTTGACTCGTGTTATTTAGAAGTGTGTTGTTTATTCTCCATGTACTCTCAGTTTTCCTGTTTTATTTCTGTTATTGATTTCTAGTTTAATTCTACTGTGTTCTGAGAGCAGATATTGATTGTATGATTTTCATTCTTTTAAATTTGTTAAAGTTTGTTTTATGGCCCAGAATATTTTCAACCTTGGTAAATGTTTATGTGAACTTGACAAGAAGTATATTCTGCTGTTGTTGGATAAAGTAGTCTACATGTGTCAACTATATTCAGTTGATTGACGGCATTTTTGACTTCAACTACGTTCTTACTAAATTTTTGCCTGCTAGCTCTGTTTATTTCAGATAGAAGAGTATTAAAACTCCAATTACAATACTGGATTCCTCTATTTCTATTTGTGTTTATCTTATATAGTTTGATACTCTATTGTTGAGTGCCTGTACATTAAGGATCATTATGTCTTCTTGGAGAATTTATCCCTTTACTATTATGTAATGACTCACTTCATCCCTGATAACTTCCCTTTCTCTAAAATCTGCTCTGCTCAAAATTAACATATTGATTTCCACTTTCCTTTGATTAGTGTTAGGATGGTTTGTCTTTCTATGACCATTTACTTTTAATCTATTTGTATCTTTATATGTAAAATGGGTTTCTTATAGACAAAATATAGTTTGGGACAGGAATTGAGTATTTTCCTTTCCCCAGGTCAGTTAGGCTCTTATAAAACCCCATGTTAGGCTCTGGTTAAATGGTTTCTTCTGAGGGCAGATTTTATTAGGAAGAACAGAATGCCCTAGCATTTTTCAAAGTGACTCCTTTTCTTCTCTGCCTGACAAAAGCACTAGGAGGTTTTTCTCCCATATACACTATGAAAACTAGGCAGAGCTATTAGAGATAAAAACCCACAAAAGTGTGGAGTCTCCCTTTGAATGGTACCCTGTAAGGTTTATAATTCTCGGAGTTGTCCACACTGAAATGCCAACAATTTATCAATTACAATTCAGGATTTCCTATGCTGGCCCTGGTTCCAGTGGAGCTTTCTGTGCCTATAAGTTGAAATTCTCTGCATATGCCTACCTGTGTTTCCAATTTGGAGGGCAGTGACCTCACTTCTCTTATGGATATAAGAAGAGTTGCTGATTTTTTCAGTTTGTTCAGCTTTTTACTTGTTGTTAGGATAAAGGGGCATCTTCTAAACTTCTCACATGCCAGTAGAAAACCAGAAGTCTCCTTTTTTTTTAAACAATAGGTTTTACCTTTTCTTGAACTTCATATAAATGGAATCATATTGTAAGTACTCTTCTGTGTAATGCTTCTTTCACTCAGCATAATATTTTTGAGATTTATCCATATATTGCACGTATCAATGATTTGTTCCTTTTTATTATTGATAAATATTCATTTATATAAATATAGCACAGTTTGCTTATCCTCTTACTAATGAACACATGATCTATTTCTAGCTTTTGCTAGAATAAACAGGTCTGCTATGAATATTCTTGTAAAAGTCTTTTACAGATATGTTTTCCTTCTCTTTGGTAAACGGAAAGTTGCAGAACTGCAGGGTCACTGGGTAGATACAGTCCCAGTTTTATAAGAAACTCACAGGTCCTTTTTCAAAGCAGTTGTACCATTTTATACTACCATCTATAATGTATGAGAGTTAACAGTCCATATCCTTGAAAATATTTGATGTTGTCAGTCTTTTTAATTTTAGCCATTTGGCGGGGGAGTGTAGTGGTAGCTCATTGTGAGAAAATGGATTTTGAAAAGACTTAAAGTTATCTGAAAATAATTTAAGTGGAACATCTATGAACCATAGAATTTTTCAGGGAGTTGTATTTCCAGTTGTATTACTTTTAGAGGTGTGCTAAATTAGAGAGTTAGAAAGAAAAGTTGTGTCCTGCCGATGTTGATAGCACTAAGGTAATAATAAGCATTGCTGTTATCGTATGCTTATGTGCCAAGGATTCTTCCAAGCACTTTACATGTGTTAACCCCAGGAACTAGCATTTATTCAGTGATCATTATGTGCTAAATACCTAGCATTTAACTTGATCTATTATAGTTTAACCTTCTCTAAAGCTCTGTTGTCCAGTATTAAGGGAATTTTTCATAGATAAAGCATCTGACTTGCCCAAGACCAGGACCTGATGAAGCCAGGATCTGAATCCACATCATTCTAACTCTGAGGCTCATATTCTGAGGCCATGCCACGGTACTTCCTCACCATGCAGCAGGGTCACACTGCGACAGCAGACATTGTGCCATGGATCTTTCCCTCTGCATTTGCCTCAAATTTTCAAGACTCTTTAAAGTTTCCTTCCGAGCAAACTGTAAGGCAGAGGTATGACTTCTGCTGGCTCGGCATTCTGCCAAACAGACGAAACAAAATTTCTGTGACCTGGGAAGCAATGAGTCTGTCTCCCCTACGGCAAGCCATTTCTGGCTGTTTCAATTTCATTCACTTAGCAACTTCTAAGACTCAATCTCTTGTTCCGTCTCTGGAAGTTAAACTCAAAGCCTAATTGAGATATACATCTCCTGCCACCAGTTTAAGCCCTGATGCTGACTAACGCCTGCCACAGAGGATAATTAGCGAGGAAACCTGGCACCTGTAACATACAGCTAGTCTTGCCATGAGAAGAAAGAGGATTTAGTGGTTAGGGGCATCTGTTCTGAAAGTAGAGGAACTGGATTTGACTCCTGGATCTATCACTTTCCAGCTGTGTGGCCTCTATTAAGTTGTTTGATCCCACTAAGCCTCTCTTTCTACATCTGTAAAATGGGGATAATAATCTTAATAGACACCTCATGGAGATTTTGTGAGAATTGAGGTGACAACTGTAAAATATTTGTCACAGTTCATGACCTGGTGTTCAATAAATGTCAAGTAGTATTATGGTAATTGCTTAAGGTGTCTATCTTCACTTGAGATTATTAAATGAAAACAATGTTACTGCTAGGTAGTAAATGTCTGCAGGTCAGTGTTAGGAGAAGGAGAAAAGGGGAATTACCATTTATTCAATGCCAACCTAATTCTGGATTCACCACATTAATATTTACAATGATTCTGGGAGAAGGTATTAGTATTCCCATTTTACAGATAAAGAAAGCGAGTCACAAAGTGGCTTAATAACATTGCTAAGGTCAGTTGAGGGGTCAGAGCCAAGAATCACCATCAGGAAAACAAACAAACAAACAAAAAACCAAGTGCATAAAAAGCTGCCCTAGATGGCCTAGAGAGATTGTTCTTGGAAGTTCCCGGACGGATCAGGCTGTCTGTGCCTGCAGAAAATGCTGGGGACTACTCTGCTTGAGTTGGCAAGTGGAGGAGGAAACTTAAAGCAGATCTCAATTTTTGCAATGGTCTAATGTTAAAGAAATACGTAGAAAGAAAAGGATGGGCTCAATTGTCAGATGACCTGCTTTTCATCACAGGCTTCATATCTATCCTGAAGTGTGACCATAGGATTGTTACTTACCATCCTGAACCTTGGTTTTCTCATCTAGAAAATAGGCACATTGTTTTGGGATCGCAAAGGCAACTGTTCTGTGAAATATAAAGCCTTACAGGCAGGTTATTCCAAGGAAGACAGGAGCCCTTAAATAAATAATCAGCCTTGAGAATGGAAGACTCACACAGCCATAACTCACACGTTTGCTAATTGATTTTCCTTCTGTGGTCCTCGGCTGGAGCCCAGGTCTCAGCCACATTTAACTCAGGCTATTTTTTGAAGTGATCCATTTATCTGCCTTCCTCAGTCCATGACACCATCAGTTGTTGCCTGATGGTTCCAACCTGTCTTCCTGGTCCTCTTCTGCCTCTGCCTCTTCATTGGATTGTAATCCACATTACTTTTTTTTTTGAGACAGAGTCTCACTCCATCGCCCAGCCTGGAGTGCAGTAGTGCAATCTTGGCTCACTGCAAACTCCATCTCCTGGGTTCAAGCAATGCTCCTGCCTCAGCCTCCCACATAGCTGGGATTACAGGCAGCCACCACCACGCCCAGCTAATTTTTTTTTTCTTTTTGGTATTTTTAGTAGAGATGGGATTTTGCCATGTTGGCCTGGCTGGTCTTGAACTCTTGATCTCAGGTGATCCACCCACCTCAGCCTCCCAAAGTGCTGGGATCATGTTACTTTTTAAAATAGAAATAAATACTTTGATCATGTCACCCACCTACTCAGATCCATTAGCAGTTTCCAATCACTCTTATAATTAAATACAAATTTTCTGTGAGGGCCTAAAACACCATCACATTTGGTGAGCCATCCGATCTCATCTGACACTCTTCATTCTGCTGCCAGGTGTCTTTGCTCCAGCCACACTGGCCTCCTTTCTCATCTGGGACACAGCCAGGCTCGTTCTCACCTCAGGTCCTTTGCACCAACTCTTCCCTTTGTCAGCTCCCTTCCTGCACCAGTTGCTCTTTACTCTATCACACTTTTTTAATTTTTTCATGGTCACTATTGGATATTTGGGCAGTGGGGAGTTGTCTTTTTTTTAACTTCTGGTTGCTGATCTGCCTGACTATAGCATAAGCTCCAGGAAAGCAGAGGCCTTGTCTTGTTTCTCAGTATTCCTGTGCTTTAAATTGGGTCTGGCACATAGTTGGTGCTTGATAAGTATTTATAAGAGGCACAAATAAATATTACTGATCTTGGGACTATGTGATAAGGTCTGTGGGGTGAGCCAAGGAGGGCAGGGGCCCAACGGGATTCTTCCTAAGTGTTTGCTGGGGATGCAGGGTGAAGAGTGGTGGGAGCAACCTGAAATTGATCTGATCAGTTATCCCTGCCAAGTCAATCCAGTCTAGAATCTCTTAGCTAGCATTCCATATTTTTTACTAGATGATGAAAAGCCAAACCATGCTCATGAGAGAAGGCAAAGCTGAGCTAGAGTTGCATTTCTGTAACAGGCCATGGGAGTCTAAAGCAACTGTGGTGGCCACTGGGAACTCAGCTACCAAGGGAGGCAAGTGGAGATACCAATAAGAGGCAGGGAGCAAGAGAAGATAGAGGGAGGGACTTGGAAAATGGTCTGGAGATAGTCTAGGAACAGAGTCAGTAATAAGAGACTCAGCTCCTGGCCACTTAAAGTGCTCTGGGCAAATCAGCATCCCCAGCTGAAAAAACTAACAGCTTCAAAACCTGTTGTTGCTGGACTTGCTACAGTACCCAAGCTAGGTCAGCAGGCGGAAGGACTGAAATCTTCCTTTCTTGCTTCTCACTGGTCCTTCCTTACTAGTATCTTGAGAAGCTGATGTCCTGGAGCAGGCCCTGCAGTTCCCCTGTCTGATGTGCTTCCTCTGTTCCCTTCTGTTTCAGGAGAAGGAGGACACTAGGGCCCTAGCTGCTGGCATGCATCTTGGCCAGCTTGTTCAGTATCCTCGGAACCTGTGCATGACGTAACCTATAGTCAGGGCTAAGCTGTTGTTCAGATGCCCCCATAGGGAGGCCACCTGACTGTGCCATGTTCAGAGAACATTCTGGGCCTCTAGCTGTGACTTACACTAAGCAGAAATAATCACGTCCTCCTGTCATGAGAACTCCTTTTCATGTGATGTTCTGAATTTAGAGTTTGAGACATTTGGGGACCAGCCCTTGCTAGGTGTGTAACTCTGGGCAAGGCACAGGACCTTTCTGAACTTTAGCAGCCTCTTCTGTACAATAGGGATACTGGCACTTGGATCAATGCTCAGTACAGGGTTTTAAAAGAATGTGAAATGCAGTTACTACTAGGACTAATTTCCAGGCAGTGTGTTGGTAGGATCACATTGGTCCCTATTATATGGTTTGGCTGTGTCATCACCCAAATCTCATCTTGACTTGTAATCCTCATAATTCCCATGTATCTAGGGAGACCTAGTGGGAGCTGATTGGATCATGGGGGCAATTTCCCCTATGCTGTTCTCGCGATAGTGAGTGAGTTCTCACGAAATCTGATGGTTTTATAAGGGTCTCTTCCCTTGTTCTCTCTCACCTGCTGCCATATAAGATGTGCCTTTGCTCCTGTCTCACCTTCTGCCATGATTGTAAGTTTCCTGAGGCACCCCCAACCATGCAGAACTATAAGTAAATTAAATCTCTTCTCTTTTTAAATTACCCAGTCTCAGGTGTGTCTTTATAGCAGTGTGAAAACAGACTAATACACCCTACAGTACTAAAATATTTTCATCCTGTTGGTCAATACCCACCCAACCCCTTCCCCAGGCCCCCAGGAGGTACCTTGCAGCCACTGTCCTTCCCTCAGGATCAACTTGCCTTTAGTAACTAAAGGGCTGCCATCTGCTTCTTCTGGGGACTCCAGGACTCTCCTTTTGCACCAACTGCTTCCCTTCTGCTTGCTCGATGCTGAGCCAAACCAGTTGTTATTAAATATTTTCAATGTCCCCTGGTTACTCATTACTTTCCAGTGTTATTCAAACAAATTTCTAATAAGGCCAGTGTCTTAGTTTGGACTGCTATAGCAGAACACCATAGACAGGGTAGCTTTTGAATAACAAACATTTATTTTTCACAGTTCTGGAGGCTGAAAGTCTGAGATCAAGGTGCCAGCATGGCCAGGTTCTTGGTGAGGGCCCTCTATCTGCTTCACAGATGACTTTCCTCTCTCATATTCTCACATGACAGAGACACAGAGACAGAGAGAGAGAGAGAGAGAGAGCATGCTCTGGTCTCTCAGTCCCCTTATGAGGGCACTAATCCCATTTGCTGAGGCTCCACTCTCATGACCCAATTATGTCCCCAAAGTCCCACCTTCAAGTATCATCACATTAGTGATATAGGCTTCAATATATCAATTTGGGTTAGGGGGACAAACATTCATTCCTTATCAGTGAATGTCCCATAAGAACTATGTGAGATGAGCCAGATATATATTTAGGTTTACTCAGCTTACCTCAAACACCATGTTCTCTCTCATCTTCAAAACTTTTAGACACTGTTCATTCTTTCAGAAACAAATTTCCTTTCTATTTCACCTGCTCTCTATTCTAGCTTTCATCTAACTAACTCTTCCTTGTCCTTATGTTCTCAGCCTAGTGGTAATTTCTTCCCGAAAATCTTAACACCCTAAGTTGGGGGATGCAGAGTCCATGGCCTTGCCCCAAACCTAGACTAATCTCCTTACTAGGCTGCAAGCTTCTTGAAGATGTTGAGCAAATTTGTGCCATTCTCCACAAAGCAGTTTTATCCCCTTTTACAGATGCAGAAAGTAACACCACATGTAGCCAAGGAACACAACCCTGCATGTATTCAGTGAAGAATAAGGCCAGGTTTCCCACTGAGGTCTCAGTTAGGGCCAAGCCTGTATTCTTACCATTGCTCTGTCCCACCCACCTGCAACTGCATCTAAACAGAACGTTAAGGCCTAAATAAATGTTGGATGAACAACCAGCTTCCCAAAAAATTTTAAGGAATTTTGTCTACCTAGTGTGAACACAGCACTAACATAGCACTATAAAGGGTGGGAATATGACTGCAATTTTTACAGAGGGCCAAACCTACAGCAGTAACAATGAGCACAAATATTGAAATGAACAGAAGGAAGTGGAACTCCAGGAAAGGCTGAATGTGTAGCCTTGTCTGCTTCTATACCTGGAGGTTCCCTTGCACAAAGTTTAGATATTCTGAGTTTGGTTTCAGTGAGGGAGACAGGTCCTCATAAGCCCAGGGCAACACATTTCAGGGAATTGAGGGCCATGATGCCTGCTGTAACTTGACAACAAATAATGTGTTGAAGTCACTGCTTCAGAAAGAAAAGAAATTAGAAATTTCAAAGAAGATACAGTTTTTGCTGATATTTGATGCATTCGATTTGTGAGCAAACCACTTCCCTGAAAACAAACTTAGAACTTCTAATGTCTGCACCTTACCTTCTCACTTTATAGAAGGGCAGGAACAGAGGTTCAGAGAAGGTGAGTGCTTTGTCCACAGTTACACAGCCAGTGAAGGGCAGACTAGAGGATAATCACCTTTTAAGTCTTCTAGCCCAATGCATCTCAAATTTAAAGTGCAAATGAATCAACTGAAGATTTTGTTAATAGGCAGATTCTGGTTTTGTGGGTCTGGGGCAGAGCCTGAGATTCTGCCTTTCCAACAAACTCCCATGTAACACCAGTGCCACTGCTCCAGGGACACCATTTGGGTAGCAAAGACCTATCACCAGCAATGCTTTTCCCCACACTATGCACCTCTACTGTTAAAACCAGAGGTGACGGAAGAATCAGAGGATGGAATCCCTGCAATGCCCAATTCGAGAAGCCCTTGGCAAAGTGTGTGAGACTCCCTAGAAACAGTTGCTTACCAAGCTTCCAGTAAAGAAATGGTAGCTTTTCATTTCTCCAGTGATACATTTAGGCACTGTGGAATCCCTACATGACGGGGAGAAAAAAACCCTAGCAGAGATACCTAATACAATACATGCTTATGATCCATCCACTTAGTGACTATAAGGTTTGAGAGCAATGCAGTGAGCATCTGATTATAGTGAATGAAGGAAAATGTGGTTTGTGGTTTAGCATTACAATGAATATTCATGAGTTTGGAGAAATCTCCTCCTTTAGGACTCTTAGGCATGATATAGGACAGTGCCCCCTCAACACCCCAGGATTATCAAGTGGCTATAATTAAAATATACTGCAGGGTTCCTAAGTTGTGGACTCAAGAGCAGATTTGGGTCTCATAGCAATAACACATTAATAATAATGCCAGGCACTGGAGATGGTCCACAGTTTATAAGGTGCTTTGGTATTTATCATTTTATCTGCACAGTAGCGGCCCAGCAGGATTGAGATACAAATAATTGAGTTTAGGTTCTAGCGTCTCACTTTTTGGTAGGGAATATTTTATCACTTCTTTGGACTTCTGTTTTCTGTCTGTTAAAAAGGCATATTAATAACAATCCTATCTCCAACAGCTGTTATAAGGATTAAGTGAGATTGTGAATGTGAAACATGGTAGAAATTATAAAAAACAAAACATTTACTATTGTTGTCATTGTTTTTATCTAGTTTAAGAAATCGAATGGGCCAAGCACAATGGCTCACACCTGTAATCCCAGCACTTTGGGAGTCCAAGGCGGGCAGATCACGAGATCAGGAGATCGAGACCATCCTGGCTAACATGGTGAAACCCCGTCTCTACTAAAAACACAAAAATTAGCCAGGCTTAGTGGAGGGCGCCTGTAGTCCCAGCTACTTGGGAGGCTGAGGCAGGAGAATGGCATGAATCCAGGAGGTGGAACTTGCAGTGAGCCGAGATGGCGCCAATGTTGCCTGGGCGACAAAGCGAGACTCTGTCTCTTAAAAAAAAAAAAAAAAAAAAAAAAAAAAAAAAAATAAAAAAGGGGTGGTGAAAAAAAGGGTACTAACAAGTTTGGAAAACTGAATGGTGATCTCAGGGATGCAATAACTCTTTGGGTGCCTTTGAACAAGGTACTTAATAACTTAGAACCTCAGACCTCAGTTTTTTAATCTGTAAAATGGAATAGGTCAAGTGTTTCAATAATTTGTCTTTATTATCTGGGTAGATGGAGCAAGAAAGTGGACAGATGTTTCTCAACAGCTCAATATGTGGAGAGTAATGGAGGAGCTGCCTGGCTCCCAGGATGCTCTGTGCCAGTTTCAATCTAAGAGAGGAGTGAACCCATGTTCCTGTCAAGGCACACCCTTATATCATTGCTCACAAGCCTTGCTGTAGGCTGACTTAGCATCCAGTCCAGGCACACTGTAGTCAGTCAGTTGGTCAGTCAACAAACACTGAGCAGCTGCAATGTATCAGGTCCTATGCTAAGCTCTCAGGAGGACAACCAAAAAGAAATAAGTAAGATCCAAACCTTTGAGAAGCTCTTGATCTAGAGAGGAGATATAGCAGATGTATTTGAAACCACAATTAACTGTACATGATAGCACTCAGTCTTTGGGTAGAATTAAAGCTGATTTCTAAATATGTGTTGGTAAGTATGTGAGACAGGCAGTGTTAATCAGATCCTACATTCCTTTTTCTCTTCTTGTATTTATGAATCTGACCTGCCAGGTTTCAGCTGGACATGTGGCCACTCAACAGAGTGGAGTGTGCATCTTTCAAGTCTCAATCTTTTTAAAAAGCTACTTGCCTTCTACTTCCTCTTTTCATCTTTCCTGTGGGCTACAAAGTGAATGTGGTAGTGATGAAACAATTTGGACATTCAGAAGACAACACTACCCTGGGGAACAGCTGAGCAATGACATGGAAGGAACAAAGGCCCTGGGTGGCACAGAACAGAGCAACGTACCTGTCTTGGACTGCCTGTCTGCCCACTCTGATTAGGGGACAGTGAAATGTCTGTCTTGCTGAGTCATTGTGTTTTGGGTTTAGCCGTATGCTAACATGATTTGTTATGTGGGATATTAAACTATATACACCTTGTAGTTATGGCCTATTCATTCATTCATTCATTGTTTACTGGTCAACGTTTACAAACACCATGCATGGCACTTTAGCATGCATTATCACAATTAATTTCATAACAATGCCAAGCCAAAGATCACTACCATCCTTACACAGAAAAGGAGACAATAATTCAGAGGTATACAGTAACTTGCTGGAGGTCACAGAGCTAATAAAAGGCTCATTAGGGACCAACATGAAAACCTGCTGCCTGCCTACAAAGAGTTATGCTCTTTCTGCCTGCATAGGACTAAGTAAGAGCTGGAGATATTGAATTATAAGATATTGTCTTCATCTTGAGAATTAATACTTGATTAAGAATCAAGAAACAATGAACGTATAATGCAAGAGTAAACCCAATTGCACACTCAATTATGTGGTTAAAAAAATCAACACAAGCTGTTATTAATTGAGCAGTTACAGCTGAACCACTTTGCAGTAGGCTGATGTGTGTTGCATGGCAAAGGGTTCCTGAGGCCTGATTGGATGTGGCCCCTGTCCTATTGGAAGAGCCTGTTCAGAGGGGCATAGACTCCACCCCTGCCTCCCATTGGCCTTGCCCTCTAAATAAGACAGCATGATAAATTGGCCCTCATCATTCCACATGCCTGTGTTTCTTATATATGAGTACAGCCTATAGGAATAATAGTCATTTACCATCAGGAATATTCACCAGTGGAAAAGCACATAATTTACAGGCAGTGACTATAAGAACCCTCTCCCTCATCCAGAATGGCCATAAATTGCAGAATTAGATACACATATAGCAATTCTTTAGACATGAAAAAGCCAAGAGCAGTTTTATGTTATGTAATTACCTAAATCACCCTCTACCATCCTCATACCCAAGATTTATGGTAACAAGAAAGCCACGTGAAGACCTGGGGCATTCTCTCCTGATTTATGAGGAGATGCATAGAATGGGAGAAAGGGCCAGTGAGAGTTCTGCTGTGGAAGGAATACGGCCTTAAGGACTCAGCCTACTCCTGCCTGAGAAGAGGGAAGAGAGAGACGGGAGTCACATTGGACCCCATCACCCACAACTCTATGTTAAGACTTAGTACTTCCTAAGTCTTAGTACTTAGTACTAAGTACTAAGTACTTCCTAAGTTCTAAGTACTTCCTAAGTCCTAAGAACTAAGTACTTCCTAAGTTCTCTCTAAAACACATATTAACTATGTCAGACAAATGCTGTCCACCCTCACATGGTTTCTGTTCACTCAGAGTAAAGCTCATATTGAGGTCAAGGCACTCAGAGTTCTTCATAATCTCTTCCCACTGGCTCCACCAGTCTCATATCCCACAGTCATCCCACATACTCAACACGCTGACTTTATCTTTCTTTAAACCAAGACTGTCTTTCACCTGTCCTGCTTGGTAGCCTGGTACCCTGTTTCTTGAGGCTAAAATCACCTGATTCACCCTCTTGGCTTCCTATCCTTTCTGTTTTCTATGCATCTTTCAGAGTTCAGCCCAACATTAGGTCCTCAGGCAAGTCTTCTGGAACTGGCTTGCTCTTCAGCACTTACTTAGTCCACCCCCATGTTACTGCACTATCCACAGGCCTGCAGAGCTTTCTTCACATGTGTATGTCCCACAAGATACTATAGACAACTTAAGGGCGGAGATTTCTGACACATGTGTTGCTCAATTAATAATTGATGAATTAATAAATCCATAACCTGCTCTTTGGGATTTCTTAAGTAAAGATATTTGAAAGCTACTACTTATCATTGGCTCCAGTCTTTAGAATGCAGGGAACCTCCAAGAAAAGTTCCATGGTTCCCAGTCTTGGTCAGAGTTAAGGCAATCAAGTTGATTTGTAAGTGTCTAATAGTGTCTCCTCATGTTAGTGTAAACAGCTCTTCCACATACACACATATATGACCTTGACAAGCTGCTCCAAAAAGTGCTATCTCGTCTATCTCTCTGTACCTGGTCCACTTCTTGACTTGTTAGAACACCTCATTCATATGATCATGCCACCTCACACAGGAAGCAGAGCAAGCAGAGATGCATATAAGCACATACCTCCTTTTTCTCTACCGTGGTCACCATCACCTTGACACTATCCTGGTGAGATAGTGAAACCTGAAAGTTGAAAATGTCTTATAGGTACTTGCTCCAATATAGAACGCCCTGTAAGTGATCTTTTAGAATCTTCTTGAATGTGTGGTCCCTCCCAATCACCTTTCTGACAACTCTGGAAAGTCAGTTATTATACAAAACTGATAATTTCTGCCTGCAACATCTATTCTCTAGCCTAAATGCTTCCATGCAAGACCACAGAAAGATGATTAGAGGGCCACATTCCAATCATGCTCTCACTGAATACTGTCTGTTTATTATCATCATCATCATCATCATCATCATCATCATCATCATCATTAGAGTCAAGGTCTCACTCTGTTGCCCAAGCTGGAGTGTAGTGGTTTGATCATAGCTCACTGCAGCCTCGAATTCCTGGACTCAAGCCATCCTCCCACCTCAGCCTCTCAAGTAACTGAGACTACAGGCATATACCACCACACTTGCTAATTGTTATTATTATTATTATTTGGCAGAGATGGGGTCTCACTATGTCACCTAGGTGGATCTCACATTCATGGCTTCAAGCAATCCTCCCATCTTGGCTTCCCAAAGTGCTGAAATTATAGGCATGAGCCACCACACTTGGCCTGTTTTATTTTTAATAGCTGTTCTACTGAATCAAAGATTGATAGTATTTCACTCTCAGGAATTATCCTCTAAAAGCTCTCTCTCAATGATACTTATCTTGGGGAAACTAATAAAATCTTTCCTGAAGAAGGCATATACATACCCACACATATACAAACTTCTGCATTCCATTTTAAGGGGGTTTTGGAATTTCCAAGGCCTACCTATCAATCCCAGAATAGAAACTTATTCTGAACCATGATTTCCTTAAAGTTAGGGACCTTAATTTAGTCATCATGTCTTTACTTAAAGGCCCAGCACATGGTTGACAATAACTGATGATAAGACAAATGTTAAATCAATGAAAACTGGTTGGTGAGTACCACATGCCACCACGTACTGGATTACATTCTATCATGTATGTCTAATCCACACAACAGGTCTGTAAACCACAGGCTGCTACTCCATTTCACAAGTGAAGAAACTGAGTCCCAGAGATAGCAAAGCCAGTAAGTGATAGATACAGAATTGGGACATAGATCACTAGGGTTTCACCAAACCGTGCTGCCTCCCAAACCAGCCTCCACTGTTTTCCACCTCCCAGCATGGAGATTGCTTGAGGCATTCAGTATTCAAAGAAGTCACAGATGCCTTTATCAGAACAGAACAGACTCTCCCTTGAGTCTGCAGGGCAAGATGCACTCAGATTGGGGCAGACAACTAAGTATATGTGGAGCCTTCTCTCTCCTTAACAAAGAGCTAAAGTATTAACATATTGAATCTGATAGCAAGTCATGGTGCCTAAACCCCTGACTGCTTGCTATTCCACGAATTCTAATACTGTGCTGCCATTTATATTTTATTTGCCTCCAAATCCACTTTCTCCACCTTCTCTAATAGGATATGTGTGTTAGGAAGTTGACATAGGGTTGTATCAACAGGCTCTTTGCTTTGGGCATTCTGTTGGATTCAAATAATGGGAGCCACCAGCAAGAGACAGAGGAGCAGAAAGAGGGGATGAGGTCTGATATATATATATATATTCCTTGGGTCTCTATAAAGGTTCACTGCAGCTTCTGTGAGGCACCCCTGTCCACAAAGCCACCTGTCTCAGGATTCTGGTAACAGCCCCTCTTCTTACCCCTTCAGACCTAGGAGGTCTAGCTCAGGAGTCCTGCATTATCTCTTTTTGGTTATTCTAAATCATTCCCACGCCATTATAAAAATCCCTTTAATACACTTTCCCCAAGTTTCTCAGTTGGAGTGTGCCATATGCTTCCTGCAGGGACCCCATATGATACACATGCCTAGCCGTGTTCAGCATTTACATGCAGAGAAAACAAATCAAGACGTTCTAAAATACTAGAGCTGGAAAAGATCTTAGAGTCCATTTTTCAAGCCCTTTATTCTATTAATAGTCATAGTCTTAGTATCATGGCAAAGCTGATTACTGAGCACCTTCCATGTGTCGAGTGTTATGGGTCTTGATTTACACAGGTGATCTCGATTCCTCCTAGTTTTCCAAAGTAGACACCATTACCCCTGTTAAAATATGAGGACACAAGGACATAAAAAATAACTTGCCCAGGACCTCATAGGTAGAGTAGGGAGTGGAGTCAAAATTTGAGCCCAGTGTCATCTGACTCCAAGCATGTGATCTTCATACTAGAATTCTCAGATATGACAGCCCTGAGACCCAAAGACAGCACAGTGCCCAAAATCCCCAAGGTAAATTGCCACAGAACCAGGACCAGAAATGAGTTCTCCTGACTACCACCCAGTGACCTCTACACTTCAGTCTGTGTACTTCAGAGTGTCTCAACCTTAGTAGCACTATTGACATTTTTAACCAGAGCATACCTTGTTGCAGGGGCTGTGCGTTATACAACATGTAGCAGCATCCCTGGGTCTACCCACTAAATACCCAACAGCACATCCCTCACAAGTCATGACAACCAAAGTGTTCTAGACCTTGCCAAATGTCTCATGGAAAGAAAACTCTCTCCCACACAAAAAACACTGGTATAGTCCAATTTCATAAGTATTTATCTGACTCACGTTCGATGCACCAGGTATAACAGGAAACGCAAAGATAATGAACTAAGACCCTCAGTGTGCCTCAGAAGAGGGAGAAATTGACACCCATGGAGAATGGTGGAAGGAATTTGCGAAGTGGAATTTCTGGAGTGGGCAGCTCATTATTTTCCTTTAAAGAATGTATAAGACTGATAGACATACGGAAGACCTGAAGGACAGTTCAGATAGTGAGTGTGTCCTGAACAGGGGCAGAGATCACAATCCCAAACTAAAATAAACCGTGGTCTCCTTCTGAAATGTTCAAATTCTCTTGCAGAGCATGCAAGGCCTTCTGTAGCCTCCTCTCCAGCTTCATCCCTTTTTGCTCTGTGCATTACATTTTGGGCTCAAGAAACAGTATGGTACTTCTTACCTCCATGTCTGAGCTTATGCTAGCCCCTTGGCCTGGATCCCTTTCTGCTCTACAACCTCTGCCTCTCACCTGCTTCACTAACCTTCCTTGGAGACTGAGCTCAGGTATATCTCTGGAAACTACATAACTACCTGCATAACTACTTCTTCAGTAGTAGACTATGAATTTAGCTTGTGAAAACAATAATGTGTTCGTTAAGTAAAAAGAAGACATTATATAATTGAATATACAATCACCAATGCAATAAAAGACCTAAAGAAAGGACTGGAAAAAATAAGTCTAAATGTTAACATTGGTTTTCTCAGTTTAGCAAGGTTGCTGATGACTTTTATTTTTGTCCTCATGATTTTCTGAACTTTAAAAAATGTCTATAGTATCTGTGAGTATCTGTGTATTCCTCATATAATCATAAAAATGCAAGGACTGGAAATGGCTCTTGTGGGCATTTGCTGTTTTTACCGTTGACATCTATTTATTTGTGTGGCATCAATATCCTGATTTGCCTCTGAAGTAGCCAGCCTGCCCCCTCATTCTCAACCAATGTGCTTTGAGTCTAGTTGATTCTAGCCCAGGACACAGGAGTCCAGCATAAGATCTAGACTAAGTCAGTTAATGCACACCTTGGCCAAAGGCATTGATTCAGGCTCCCAGACCCAGGCCAATCAGGGCTGACGAGATTCAGTTCTGAATCTTCCTCTTGAGCTATTGGGGAAGGAGATGTTCTCTCTTGTTCTTGACTGGGTATTAGAACAATGTGAGTCTGAAGTTACCAGGGAAACCACCACCATTCAGATTGAAGAATCTGTTAACCTAGAGAAAGCCAAGCCAAGAAATAGAGCCTTGGGTCTTTAGATCTTGAATCAAGTCAGGCCTAAAGCCTAATCTACCTCCTTGGATACTATTTTTCCTTCATTATCTGTTTGAATGTAATATATGTAATATTTAATGCCTACAAAGGATTAACATTAATAATAACGTTATGAACATCCATGCACTCACCAGCAATCCACCATTGCACCAACTACATACTCCTCCCTTAACCTGTGTCCTTGCCTTCTTTTCCAGCAGCGATCACCATTCTTAGTGTTATGTTAAGTCAGCAGTCCCCACCCTTTTTGGCACTAGGGACAGATTTTATGGAAGACAACGTTTCCATGAGAAGGGGGTGGGGGGATGGTTTGGGGATGAAACTGTTCCACCTCAGATCATCAGCCATTAGTCTGATTCTCATAAGGAGTGCACAACCTAGATCCCTTGCATGTGCAGTTCACAACAGGGTTCGTGCTCCTATGAGAATCTAATGCCACTGCTGATCTGACAGGAGGTGGAGTTCAGGCAGCAAGCCCAGTACTGGTCCATGGCCTGGGGATTGGAGACCCCTGTATTAAGCAACTCTTTATCTATCTATCTATCTATCTATCTATCTATCTATCTATCTATCTATACACACACACATTATACACACACACACACACATATATACACACACATACACACATATTTCTAAAGAATACATTACTTAGATTTGCTTGTTTTTACACTTTATGAAAATGAAGTCCTACTATACGTGGTCTTCTGAGATTTTCTTTTCTCACTCAACATTATTTTTTCAAGATTCACCTATATTTTTGCAGGTAGCCATAATTTATTTATTTTCAACAGTCTAATAATTTTCATCTCTCTTTATAAAAACTTTAATAGGAGCTGCAAAAGTTTCAGTATCCTCCAAGAGGAAAGAAAAAATAAACTAGTGTTTGAGAATTGCTTGCTAACTTTCAGGCACTGGAGTTGTCCCTTTGAAAGCGTACTGTCCCTTAAATCCTCAGAAAAGTCCTAGCAAGTGTGTATAGATATCTCCATGTCACAGATGAGGTTACAGACTATCATGTTGTCCCAAGGTTGTTGAACTAGTTGAGTACTGAGATAAAATGTCACTCTGCTCTGTTAAACCTCTTCCTTGCAAGATGGCTTATCTCATGCCCTTCAAGGATAATCTTAGCCTAATATTTCAATAAGAAAAGCAAATTAAAGCATCCCCATTCAGAGCTTAAGAGAGAAGGCTTTGGGACCAGACTGGCCTCAAATCCTGGTTCTGCAAATTTTTGACTGGGTTTAATACCTAAGTTTCTTCAGCTTTAAAATATTGATAATAATAATATCTACCTCCTTGAAGGTTTAGGAGGATGAAGTAAGTTACCATATCAAAGAACATAAAACAGTACCTGGCACATAGCAAATCGTTAATAAGTGTTAGCTATTTTTCCTATATTCAACCACTAGCTTCCCTTCCCAGACCATCACACACCTTATATTTCATTGTTTCTCATCTTTGATCACTAGCACTGCTTTCTAACAGGTGTTCCTCATTTCTCCATGTCCTCCTAACATTGTCCAGGGAGGGATATTTCTAAAACGTAAATGGGATCACTTCATTCTCCTATTTAAAATCCTTTATTCCTCTCCATCACCCATCAAATAGAGTCTTGAAGTTGACATAATAATTTCATACTGCAAAGTTTTGGATGTACTTATGGTTCCGAAAACATATGCTGTGTTTCGTGCTTCCTTGTCTTTGCATATTCTATTCCCTCTGCCTGGAATACCCTCTCTGTCATCTGATTATCTCCTATGTTTCAAAACTCAGCTCAGACATTATGTCTCCTCTTCAATTCGGAATCAAATCCTCTCTTTTAAATCAATAGCATCTTAAGTACACTTCACCTGTTAGACAAATCTGATGGCACTACTGTTATTTGTTTCTCCTGTTTTGTTCTCCCTGTGGACTTATATCCCTGAGGACAAGTCCTTTGTTTTCTTCACTTCTGATCTTCAGTTCCTAGTTTGGAAACAGGCACCTTGTGGTACTCAAGAATGTTTGCTGTACTGAATGCGGAATAAGTTCTCAGCCATGCCGAGCTAAGGAACTAACGAATAGGGAGGCTTGCAGGTATGTACTCTGATCAGGAGAGTGAATGCAATTCCCCTGCAGACTAGTGAGCTGCCATGTTAACACATAATTTATTAGACCTTGGCACAAGTTTATTTTTATAGGCAGAGCATCTATTTCAATGGTTACATATATAGCAACAGTTTTCAATCTGCTCCTTTTCCCCAAGAGAAAATCATGGAAGAGATCAAGGAACGATAGAAATTGGGGGGTTAGGGGGGTAGTCTTTTGTACTACTTCCTTAAAACGGCTCAGGGAAGAGAAGCCTGATTCATATATATATA
>NW_016806642.1:11564810-11582310 GCF_001698545.2 Rhinopithecus bieti | reverse complement strand
TCATCTTTGTTCATAAAGACAATGGGGGATGATGAAGCAATAGAAAGAAGAAACTGAGTTCCTGGTGACTTTGTTGAGCACAGCCACCCTTCCCATCCAGACAGCCCAACAGCTGCTGCACTCCTCCTTCCAGTTAAGCCACCACTCTTTGATCTCTATTATTACAACCAAACCAGTATATTCACTAACCACATCCTGAGGATTCAGGTGCAGGAGAAAATGAGCCTAACACATGTGGGGACAGAAAAGAAATGGGTCTGAGTGGAAAAGAGGGAGGGTATTTGAGAGTAATAGGTAAAGGCAAACAGAGGACAAACTTCTAAATTCTTGATGGGAGGAAGGCTAGGGATTCTGAGAAGAGAGCAAAGCAAAATAAAGCCTTCCTACCCACATGCCACCAAAAAAGAATGGAATAAAATGAAAGATATTCCATGGAAAAAAGCCAAGAAGACACATTCCTCTCATTCCAATTCAACTCAGCATCAGCTCAACTCATAGGAGGAAGGCTCTAAGAGCAGGGTTCAATACCATCCACACTAAGGGGTGATTTCGTTTCTGTTAATTGATCAGCTGCATAGATGGGAAGCGAGGATGAACGGAGGCCCAGTCCATTCTGAATATACTTTTGCAAGCTCTGACTTGCACTGACCATAATCACCTTTCCCTATTGTTCTATTTCCACTTTCTAAGGACACAAAGAGCAAGTAGAATCATTGTGTAACTCTTGCTTCAAATGATAGTCACTCCCATGTGTGATGGTGGCTCCCATGGAGTCTCATCTTATGGAGGCAAACAACTCTTTCATTAAGCCCTCATATTTATACATTTCTATTTTTGTCTGTGCAGACAGAATTCCCACCAAGGCTGTGCAGCCATGGGCAAACAAGTTTCCTTGCCATTCCAGTTTCTTTATCTGAAAAATGAAGAAGCTTGACTTTTCTTTTTACAGGTGCTCGTGTCAATTACTTTTGGGAGGCAAGAATATATACAGGGGCTTTACAAAATAGGGAATGATGATAATTCTGGTGAACTGGAAAGTGCATACCTGACCTAAGGATATTAATGTTAAATTTGGAGTTTTGTTTATTGCCTGCTTGTGTTTGGTTTTTGGTATTAAAGCTACATCAGCCATGTAAGCCATACCTGAATGCTAGATATAGGCAAGTTTATAAACTCTGGTCTGAATGATCTTAAGGACCCCTCTAGCCCTCAAATTCCATTATTCTTTTAAGATGTCCCATTTTACAGAGTGGACTCCAAGTAGGCCTATCTTTTGTGTCAAAGGGAGCAGATGCACCCTGGTGCAGGACATCCTCCATTTGCCCTTCAGATTGCTTTTCCATTCTTCTCCACCTTGCTCTGTGCCCTGGAATCTAACTGTTAAGGACTCCATCGAGCTGAGCTCATTGAATTCTGAGTTCTAGTTGGAACTGGCCAATGAGAATGCCAGCATGAAATAGGCAGGTGAGAGGAGAGAAAGGTTAGCCCCTCCCTATTCATCTGCTGATTGGCAGTGGCTGGGTTCCTGTACTACGGCCACATCCCCTGTCTGCTGGCCTTACCCTATGGCTACATGTCTCAATGTTTCAGATAACCATACCTCCCTTTCCCTTTCAGGCCAAGAGACATAACTGGCTGCCCACTGGTAGGAACATTGGATATTTCACCACCAACTCCCTTTTGGTTTTTCTTAACCCTTCCCATATCTTCAAAAATAGTACTTTCTCTAAAGCCTCCTTAGACCCCCCTTCTGAGTGTACCATCTGTTCCTTGCCAGGACCCTGACTAATTCACTATCAATCCTCTTCTCTATGTGCTTCCAGTGGGTATGAGGTTCGGATGTTTTGGCCATAAAAACAGGTTACAGGATATAGGGTTTATTATATCCCTGTAGTGGCAATCTATTTTTTGGTCTTTTCAGCACTTTCTCTTCCAGGAATAATTAAGGAACACTCCCTTCCATGATCCAAAGCATACAGAAGTACCAATCATAGGTGCCATGCTCTGGCATAGAATAGGCATGTGACCCAAGCCAGGTCATTGAATGAGCATGCGATCCAAGCCAGGACAAGCTCACTCAGGAACTTTTAAAATGGAACTAAGAGAAGACGGGTCACTCCTTTTGGGTGATGTTGCTAGGAAGTGGCAGGTCCAGGAGTTACAATGACCATGCTTCAGCCTCAAGAAGAAAGCGGGGCTATGATGGTAACCCAGTGAAACAGAATCATAGGAAAAAGGAGAGACTACACATGGAGCCAGGTTGATTTGTGTCTGAAGACCCAGTGACTTGTCATCCTGCAAGCCCAGCCATCCAGCAACTTTCCTGCAGTATGCCTTTGGTTGACTTTTTTGCTTAAATTCCTTTGAATATAGTTTTTCATTGACTAATGCATCCCTAGTGGAGATGGAGTTCAGGATTAGTCTGACTCCAACTGACCAGGTATGCAGTCTCTTAGAGAAGAGTTGAGCTCTGTGTGATAAAAGAGCTGCTGAATCCTCACTTTTGTGTAGTGTTATGTGGTTTATAGAGTGCCTTCACACCCGTTACTTCATTTTGTCCTTATAACAGTTCTAGGTGACAAATAGGGCAAGGTGTGTTATCCCCTATTAGCTGCCATGAGTCCTAGGGCTCAGAGAGGCAAAGGACCTAAAGATAAAGCCACTTTCAGCTTTGGTCTTTAACTTGGTGTGACCACGCCAAGCCTTCCCCTAAAGAGGCACAGTGGCCCTGTTTGTCCAATGTGTTCCTGAATGGATCTTGGCTTATATCCACACCTTATTTTGCCACTGTCTTTTCTGTGTCTGAAAATATTCTTCGTGCTCTCTACTTTGAGATATACAGTCTGTTGTATTTCTACCTCCAGCTTGAACTCTGGCGCTCAATGTTTCCGCTTTTAGCCTCTCTGATGTGCCATGAACCTTGAGGCTCATGGCAGGTCTCCTCCCTCCTGATTAAACCTCTCTTTCTTCACCTCAACCATCCCATAAACTTCCTGTGAGGAGCCTTAGTGGCACTGCTCAATATGACCTTGACTCCAGCCCCAGAAGGACAGGTAGCTGAGGGAAATCTAGGATCCCAGTTAATCTGACTTAGTCCCTTGTCCTTTCCACATGCAAGAGCAGAGAAAGACCCCTATATTCAGAAAACAGTACACTTAGATTTTCCCTAATAGTAGTGTCTTGAGTGTCTTGTCAACGACTCTGAGGATGGAATATCATTTTCTAAGGTTTCACTTTCAGTCACGACGTACAAGCTTACAAAGAAAAGTGTAGAAGTTGGAATAATACGATATGCTTTTTACAAATAAGACAAAAGACTGAAATAGAGGATACAGCCCAAATTAGCCCAAGAGCAGCTCCCACTGATGAGAAAATTATCTGACTGCAAATTACACACTGCTACTCCATGAGCTCCATTGAGATTTAAGGTACTGGATTAACCAAAATGAAGCAGAAGAAAAAAAAATGAGCTAGAAAAACAAATGCACCAAGGTGAAGAGGAAAAACATAAATTAATATTTGCTAATGATATAGTATATACTGATCTATATCAGTCATATTGTTCCCATTTTAAAATGCACAACATTTGGTGAATAGTAAAATGCCAAGAAGTTAAGGCAGTTGGTCATTGTCTAATCTAGGATTACAGGATGGGTCAGTCTGGCTTCAGAAACTCGCCTTCCTAGTGAGAGATAGACTTTCTCTTGTTCAGTTGAGCAGTATTGATCAGGAAAAGAATCTGTTGTGTCAGAGGAAAGCAATATGTCAGATCTGATTACCACAGATAAAGTATACTAAGTCAGGGGAACGTTTACAGATTATCAGATATATCTGTCAGGGTCCCAGCAAGAAACTGACAGCACACTCAAGTGAGAAGAGCTCAAGGAGAGACTAATTATAAAGGTGTAAGCAAGGGAAGGGAATCCTAGGGGATGGAGCAGTAACCCAGAGCTGATAATAGTGGAGGTTACCACCCCAGGCTAGAGGGGAAGAGGTGGGAGAGAACTCTGAATGAGAGGGAGTCCTGTAGAGCAGCCCCCTTGAAGGGATTAGTGACATCTGAGACAGCCAAACCAAGGTGACTCCACTGGGAGGAATTGAGGGAAAAAAATATCCTGATCTCACTCTTCTGCTTTACTTTATCCAGAGGCCTTAAAGGTATAGAAGGCCATTTATGTATTTCATGCAGGTCAGCCTCCTGGGGCAGGCAGAGATGGGTGGAGGGAAAACTTCGTTAAATAAAGACATCCAGCACACCAAAACAGGCAGAAAGCAGACATGATAACAAGATTGCCACCTTTTTACCTTCTTGTAACCATAAGAACGAGGGAAGCTTCATTCCGATGAAATTTGACCAAAATAGAGAAGTTGTAATGGTACGTGTAACCACTCTAGATTGGATACTCCTACAGCTAATGATATAATGAGAAAAATCATATGCAACTGAAGTGGATATTTCAGTAAGGAGTTGAGCAACATGTGGTCTAGTTAGGACCATCTTGGAAAGAGTTTGGGAGGTATTGGTGGAGTAGATGTGGAGAAGAGTTAGCTTATTCAAAGAATTATACTGAAATTACTCCCTCAGAAAAAACTTGGATCTACCAGAGCTTGTTTCTTTGCAAACTTGGTCGTAGGCCATGTAAATAAAACTGAATGTCATCCGGTGAATGAGGAAATGAAGGAAATAGAATCAGAGAGGTGGTGAAATGCTAAATTACATAGGTCTGTTGGAAAATTTTGAACAGAGGAGCACGTGATTTGACTTACATTTTAATACACTTGTTCAGGAAAATGTGTGAAGAGATTGTACTGGGACGTGACTGGATATCGAAGACCAGGTAAGAAGCTAATGCAATAATTTAGGCAAAAGGGATGATGGTAACAGTGGAGGTAGTGAGAAGTGGCCACATCCTCAAGATTTTTTGTAAGTAATACTATGGAATCAGCTGAATAAGTGGATATTAGGTGTGAGAAAAGGAGTCAAAAGAAGCCCCAAGGTTTCAGCCTAAGCAATGGAAGGATAAAGCTGACATTTGTTAAGGTCGGGAAGTCTGTAAGTGAAGCTGTATGTTATTTGGGGTGAAAGGAGAAATCAGGAGTTTGGTTTTGAACATACTGACTTTGAGAGGTATGTTAGACATTCATATGGAAATATTAAAAAGATTATTGAATATATACAGGTCTAGAGTTCAGTATAGAAGTGTAGGCAGGAGATACCAATCTGGATATTAGCACATAAATAGTATTTAAAACTATAAGACTGGATGGGGTTACCAAAAAAGTGAGAAAAGCAGAATCCTGGACCACACCACAGTTTAGAGTTTGGAAAAATGAGGAAGAGCCAGTAAAGGAAAACTGAGGGTTGGTCAATGAGGTAGAAAGAAAAAACTGATGGAATTGCAACATGGGCAGAAACCAGAGGTAGGAAGGCAGGTGAGTCACTGGTTTCCAAGTACAAATAAGAATTAGCACTTTGGAGCTTCACACCTGACAATCCATGAAACAAGACCTCAAAGGAATTTGTTTGAAAACTTGTTTATAATTATAAGTCTCTGATTGTGGGAAGAATTTGAATACAAAGTATGAAACTCTTTGTTCTGACAACGACTGTAAATTGTTGAAACTCTTGTTCCAGTATGATGTGCTTTTTTTTTCCCCCTTTTTTTTTTTTTTTTTTTTTTTTGAGATGGAGTCTCACTTTGTTGCCCAGGCTGGAGTGCAGTGGCATGATCTCAGCTCACTTCAACCTCCGCCTACCAGGCTCAAGTGATTCTCCTGCCTCAGCCTCCCAAGTAGCTGGGATTACAGGTGTCCACCACCATCCCCTGCTAATTTTTTTGTATTTTTAGTAGAGATGGGGTTTCACCATATTGGTCAGGCTGGTCTCGAACTCCTGACCTCAAGTGATCCACCTGCCTTGGCCTCCCAAAGTGCTGGGATTACAGGAGTGAGCCACCATACCCAGCCTGATATGCTTTTTAAAAATCATTTTAATCTAGCTGTGATACACTGGGTAAGTTGGTAGAAAGATCATGCATTCATTCATCGATTCATTTATTCAACAAGTATCGGTTTATGATATGCCAGGCACTGATATAAACACCAGGCACTGCAGTGAATACAACCAAGAGAAATATCTGCCTCCAAGGAGCTTTCTTTTAGCAATCAATGTGCAGGAGTGGACAGAACATGGGGTGCAAATCTCAGCCATCTCACCTACCTCTTGAGTAAGTCACCTTAATCTCTTCCTCTTCTGGAGCCTTATCCAGAAAAGAGGATTCAGAATAGGCATTAGGTTGTGAAAGCTGCCATAAACAAAGTGCCACAAACTGGGTGGCTTAAACAACAGAAATGTATTGTTTCACAGTTCTGGGGGTAAAAGTACACAATCAAGGTTTCAGCAGGGTGGTTTCTTCTAAGGGCTATAAGAAAAGGATGTGATCCAGGCCTTCCTCCTTGGCTTGTAGATTTTTCTCCTCTTTCTATGTCTCTTCACATCATCTTCCTTCTATACTTTCGTCTCTGTGTCCATATCCCTTTTTTATAAGGATGCCAGTCTTAGCAAATTAGAGACCATTCTAATGACTTCATTTTAATTTGCTTACCACTGTCAAACTCTGTCTCCAAATAAGATCACATTCTGAGGAAGCAGGGGTTAGGATTCTAATGTGTCTTCTTTTGGGAGGACACAAAGTCAGCCCTAACAGAATGCCTGTTCGTATGCTAACTCTTTGGATGGCTACAAGGCTCGTGGCAAGTAGCAGGCAGAAAACCACTGTAGCCAAGTGGTCAGCACTTGGAATCTAGACCAACTGCCCACTCCAGAGCAGTCTTTGTTGCTGATTCTGCTTATTACTGACGTTGGTTATATTCCTAAACCTTTCACTGAGCTTCCACTTCAACTGAAATATAGGAGAGGTGAGGTGGGGAAGGCACTTACCTCACAGGGTCAGTGCAAGGGTCAAAATATGGATATAGCAAAATATGGATCTTGCATACTCTAAGTACTCTAATAAATGGCAGCGGTGTATGTATTTTTAAATTATTGAAGAATGAATGTATGTGTAAAAAGAGATAAGGGAAGTAGAGGGCTTTACATAAAAAAGTATTCTACTGTTTTCAAAAGTATTCAAAAGCAATGGTCTCGTTTATAAGTTGTTTTAAGGTTTACAGGGCATTTTCACATCCTCGCTATAACCCACTTTGATGGATACTATTATTCCCATTTTATAGATGAGAACATTGAGGCTTGGAGAGGGATGTAAAATGGTAGCCAAAATATTAGAGTGGTTGTGGTTCTCTTGGATATTCTAAGGATGGTGCTTTCTTTTTCTTTTACTTTTTTTTATTAACTTGTAGCTCTTAAGCTCACATACTGAGCATGCTGCAATATAAACAATCCTGATGAGAAGCTGTCCAAAGGAATTCACAGCATCTTTGCACTCCTTGCTGAATACTTAAAATCTTCAGCACACTCAGGCTGGGATCAGTTTCCTAAATGCCTTCATGCTTTGGAAGCTGGGCATTTGGCTCCTTGGGGACCTTTCTGCTTCCATTTAAACCCAAAGCAATGGACTTGAAAATCGAAATCCAAAAAGCTAACAAAGACCTTATTAATTGTGGCTTCTTTATAAACAGTTTTTTTTGCTCTTCTTTCTCCTCTCTCTAGGCAACCCTTGCATAAAAATATCCACTTACCAACTGTTCACCAACTGTTCTTCCTCTTGCTGGCATACCTTATGCAGCATCCTAAGATGCCAGAGCACATTTCTGCTGCAGCCTCCACGATGCCTGGGCTTATAGCCATCAGGTCTTGCTATGGTGAGGCGTGTGGGAGAGGAGGGAGAGATGGTGTTGTCTGGCACAGGAAGCCCAGGCCGTGTGGTAATTAGGGCTCACACTGGAAAGGCAGTGGCCACTTCATAGGCTTTGGAGTCAGAAAGACCTAGGTTTGAGTCCCAGCTCAGCCATGTCCTTACTGTGTGTTATCATTCAAATTACTGTGTTTCGCTGTCTGAGCCCAAAATTTCTCTCCTGCAAAAGACGGATAATAACTGTTTCTAAGGACTGTCATGAAGATTTTTTAAAAACTCCTGTATGTGATGGCCATGATATGGTGCTTGGTAGATTACACAAACTCAATACAGGAAAATTTCCTTTATCTCTTTTTAACTCCCAAGAAGCTCATAGTCCAGTAAGAGGACCAAATTTAAAAAAAAAAAAAAAAAAAAAAAAAAAAAAAAAAAAAAAAAAAAAGGAAATCTATGCAAGTGTTAAATATTTTAAAATAGTTGAATAAGGTAGTATAAATATATGTTTTATACTATTTTTATTCAGTAGTATAAAAGACGAAACAGGACAGTATCTGGTGACTTAGGAAATGGAAATGGCTGTAAGTGCTAGATTTCAGAGAACGAAGAGATCTTTGGAGGCTGAAGAAGTCCTTTCTGCTCTTTTTAGGGAGTCTAGTTCTAGCCAAGCTCTGCCTCTCAGCATGTGGAACAATTAATTCCTTCAATTCCTCCACAAATAATTGCAAGTGTTGTCTTTGGGCTAGGCCTAAGCCATGGAGGCATGAGGTGAACAGACCCCAGCCTCAACCTTTAGGAGCTTGCAGAGGAGCCAGAGAACCAGGCATGCAAACAGTTGTAACAGGTAAGAGGGACAGAATCATATGGCTGTTTATGGAGCAGGTCTGGAGGAGTTGGACAGATTAGGGACCAAATTCCACCTCGGCTACTTACTAGCACTATGGCTAGTAGCTTAACTTCTCTGAGCCTTCTTTTTTCATTTGAAAAATTGAGATAATCATAATGAGTTCTTCACCTTGTTGCAAAGATGAAATGACACAACGCTTGTTAATGCACAGCAGAGTCCTGGTATTAAGAGTTCAATAATTGTTAACTGGTATAATTCAGGGTGAAAAACGTGTATACATTTATTTAGAGATTTTGAATTATAATAATATGCATGTGTATACATTTGCATATATGTAATATGTGTGTGTCTACATATAATATGTGTACATTTATAATACAGATTATATATGTATGTGTGTATATAGTACTGTAGAAAGCTCTTAACCTCTCAAGTTTTCACTTTCCTTCTTCTCAAAATAATCAGTTGGCTCAGAACTCTCCCTGTGACCTTGGACACATCAGACTTTCCACAGTCTCACTTACCCACCCTCAGCATTATCTCTGACCAAATGAGTCCCCCACCTTCCTGTCATGCTCAACCATAGGAGTCCTGAGTATTCTCAAGAGTCACTTCCTAAAACCTTGCAAATCTCTGAATTCATGAGGGTTGATATGACAGCAAGCACATCAGAAGTCCATAAAGAATTACAATGGGACCCAAATTCTTTTTTATAAAAAGTTAGTAAATGAGCAAGACATACTCTTCACTTAAAGCTGAGTTCGGCCGGGTGTGGTGGCTCACGCCTATAATCCCAGCACTTTGGGAGGCCGAGGTGAGTGGATCACCTGAGGTCAGGAGTTCAAGACCAGCCTGACCAACATGGAGAAACCCCGTCTCTACTAAAAATACCAAAAAAAAAAAAAAAAAAAAAAAAAAAAAAAAAAAAATTAGCCAGGCATGGTGATGTCCTGTAATCCCAGCTACTCAGGAGGCCGAGGCAGGAGAATCATTTGAACCTGGGAGGAGGAGGTTGCAGTGAGCTGAGATTGCTCCACTGCACTCTAGCCTGGGCAACAAGAGTGAGACTCTGTCTCCAAAAACAAAAACAAAAAAATGCTGAGTTCACAGAATGAGGGAGCCAACTGAACTTGGAGTTAAATTAAGAGAGTGGCGATCTAAAGTCTGGTTCAGCAACTTGATAGTTAAAAGAGTACTTTCAGAAGTCAAATTATCCCAATTCAAATCCTGGCTATGCTTCTGCTTGACTAGACTATCCTAGCAGGTTACTTAACCTCACTAGGTCTTGACTTGCTTATCTTTAAGTGGGATCTTTATAGTGCCTACCTTAAAGTTTTGCTGTGAATTCTGACTGTGATAGCGCATGGAAGTTAAATATCACCGTATCTGCCTGGTATATAACTTCTCAATAAACATTAGTCATCATTATTATTATTACTCTTATTTTTCCATGGGCATAGTGTATTTGTACAGATAAATTTTCACCCACATCAATTTTGTCTAGCCATTTTCTCCAATAAGCTTCATCAACTGGGAACTGACATCCTCCTTCCTATGATCATCTCACCACTTAGAAAAAATCTTCTTACCTTCTGACATGATTTGATTCAATAGCCACACTAGTGCCTAGCTCATCGCTGAAATGTTTGTTCAGGCTCCCATCTGCCTCCCCAATTACACTTCCATCAAGAGTCCTGTATTTTTCATGTGTATCCTTACAGACACCATCAGTGATGCTTGTCCTCTTACATGGATGTTTGTCTCACTAAAGAAAACGGAATAATACATTTAAGAACCCCAGGAAGAGGCCAGGTGTGATGGCTTGCACCTGTAATCCTGGCACTTTTGGGGGTTGAGGTGGGAGAATCACTTGAGGCAAGGAGTTCGAGACTGGCCTGGATAATACAATCTCTACAATTTTTTTTTTTTTTTAATTTAGCCAGGCATGCTAGCATATGCCTGTACTTCCACCTACTTGGGGGGCTGAGGTGGGAGGATCACTTGAGCCTGAAAAGGTGAGGCTGCAGTGAGCCGCAATTAGGTACCACTGCATTCCAGCCTGGCAACAGAGTGAGACCCTGTCTCAAAACAAAACAAAACAAAGCAAAAGGAACCTCAAGAGCCACTTTTACTAATTTTTTTTACGTATTTTCCCTCAATTTCATGCTATATTTTCTTATATGCCTTTATAATATAACATGCCTCATTCCCCCTCCTTTTGCCCACCTTTCCTCTTGCCCATTTTACCTGGCTTATTTCTTCCATGTCCTTCAAAGTTAAGCTCACATATGACAATATTCATTCATTCAACCACAAATTAAAACATCAGATACTGTGCTAGGTGTTGGATATATAATAGTAAGCAAAACAAATGAGGTCCCTATTTTCCTGGGCTTAGAGTCTAGAAACCAAACAGATATTGATGAAATTATCATACACATAACTCACTTTAGACCATGACTAATGCCATGAAGGAAAGGCTCAGGGTGCCATGCAAGCATATTGCAGAGTGACCTGGTCACATATGAAGAGTCAGGGAAGGCATCTTGGAAAAAGTGACATTAGGCTGCGTTAGGTATCTTATCTGTAGTTTCATATTAACCTCTGCTTATAGCTCATTGCATTTACCAATCATGGTGCACCGTCATTCTCTCTCCATCTGTTTGTCTCTCTTGCTAATCTGCGAATGTCCTGAAAGCTGGTGAAGAATCTTATTCCCAGAACCTATTACAAGCCTGGCACTTAGTAGGAGCTCAAGAATTGGTCATTAAATTATTTCTTGTTTTTGAAATAAAGTTTAGAGACCCTTTGAGCTGAGCATTTCTCTCAATCTAGCCCAGAATCAGTCCTCAAAATTCTAGACACCCTGCTTCATGCCCATGCTGCTGCCTACTTCCTCTTTCCCCAGTAATCATCCCCTGGGAAGAGGTGTTGTAACTCCACATCCGCCCCAGGGCAGCTCTCATCGGCTCTGCCGCCTAACTCATATCGCATTACATTTAATACATGTGTATAATGAATGCCACACACATTTGGCAGTGCTTCTGTGCACCGTGTCATTATAAGCCATATTGATAGCAAACAAGTCACATATTCTCCCTGCGAACACTACAGGAAAAAAGAACATATAATTTTGTTGTTGTTTGTACATTTTTCTCCAAGTCACATTGGACACCATTTGCCTTTCATTAGAAACACCATGCTGACAGTAAAATCACATATCCCCAAAACACAAAGAGGAGAAAAACAAGCTGTCTGGGCCCCCTGTGAAGGGGAGGAGCAAGGACATGGGCTCCAGGAAGGGGCCGGGGTAACAGAAGAGGGTGATTTTCAGGGCTTTAGTGGCTCTGATTCCCCTAGAGAGAGTTGATGCACTCTTGCCCCACAGGGTCCATCTGTATCATCATGCCCTGGAGTTTTACTCCACTCAAGCCTTGCCTCATGCATTCACTTATTCATTGATTTATTCACTCACTAATTCATCCAACAATGTATTGCTATATATTCTTTCTGGAATTAAGTTAAGGGGGGAATGTAGAATACTGAAATACATTGAGCTCTTACTGTAGACATTTGCTACATATTTAATTTTCACAGAATCTTATTAGGTCAGTAACTATTGATTGCTTCACAGCTTTGATAACTGAGCATCAGAAAGCTAAAGTGACTTGCTCAAAATTACCAAGTATGTAAGATCAAGATTTGAACCTAAGCCTATTTCATTATAGAGAGTAAATAAATGAATGAGTATTTACAGAGTGCCTATAATGTGAGGCACTACTCATGTTTCCAGCATATATTTGACATTACAATTGTTTACACCCCTGCCTTCCCCACTAGCAAGCTCATTCATTTATTCATTCAGTGCTTATTCAATGGCTTTCCTGTACTGAACACTGTAAGTTATCCGATGGCAGAGTTTATGCCTTAGTTATTTCTATAGTCCTAGGCTATAACATAGAGCCTGGGACACAGCAGAAGTATAAAATCTACTGAAAACAAGAGAAGAAGGAAGGAAAGATGGAGGCAGGAAGTTGTTTACTGTCTAGGGGAAGATAGGTATGTAGATAGTGAACCGGATGGAACAAGGCAAATAAAGGTAGACATTATTTGCTAGGGGAATATCGAGAAATGGACGGCTCCTGGCAAGTGCAGGAATTAAAAAAATATTTTACCCAAGAAGACTCACTAAGGCTAGTTACAAAGACTGAGAACTCCAATGTGTGAAGAATGGATGGAACGTTCATGTGTGAAGAAAGGATGGCAAAGAGATATGGTAGGGTATTGAAGGCCACACAATAGAGAGAGTGAGTAGCATGGTAGGAATACAAAATCTATAGAGAGACAGAGTAGGAAGCAGGCTAGAAAGACAAAGTCAGATTGTAGAGAGTGTCAGCTTTCTTTCTATTTTATTTAGTAGGTGCTGGGGAGATTTATCTCATAGTTGTTTCCCTTCACATGAACTAATAAACTTTTCTTCAGAAAGGCAACAGGATTGGGTGAATTGAACAATCCAATTACCAAGAATATGGCCTCAGGAGTCAAACGGTCCTAAGTTCAAGTTGTGCTCTGCCACCTCATAGGGGTATCACCTTGGGTGATCTAATTCTATTCTCTAACCTCTGGGCTCTTCGTAACAAAATCAGATTGATAGGACTCGTCTCATAGGTGGTGATGATATATTAAATAAATATGCAAAAATTCTTAAGAGTTTTTGGTAAGTAGTAAGCTTTTGATAAAAGTTATTGATTATGATTTCCAATTGATTGTTCTCAACCACATGAGCTCAGAATACAGAAATTAGAAATACTTGTAGAGGAAGGAATACAGCATCCACAGTGTGGAAGTCCCTTCATCTCTCCATCCAACAACATTTACTGAGAGCCTACAAACCATTTTCAGAAATTTTGTATTGACAGATAATACACAAAGGAGAAATGCAGCATCATGTCCTCAGGGAGCTCACATTCTTTAGGGGAGGTAGACAGGTAAATGGAGAGCAGCAGTGCAGCCGACTAAATGCAAATAAGAAATAGACCATTAAAGTGGAAGACTTCCATGTACTTGTTATGTGCATTGTGGCAAATTTCTTTATCTTTCTGAGATTCAGTGTCGTCATCTTTAAATATGGGGGGGAGATGAAATCTGATAAATTCTTATACTAACTTGATGAGCTACTGTAAATTTTAAGAAAGAGTTGGCATCTTGCCTAGCTCACAAATGATCTTCAATAATTGCTTATTCAATGCACAAATGGATTAGTATTATAATAGCAGTGCATACAAAATGCAGCAGTGTTACATAAAGTAATGGATTAGGACAGAATTGTGTTGAAGAGCAAGGAAAGAACTGCACTACTTTTTATGTGGGCCTGTCTTGATCAGACAGGTTAAGGAGGTTGTGATAAATTAAATACGGTAAAAAAATCTTGGCAGCCTCTTTCAGGAAGAGCTGACCCCTGGAATCTGGGCTAGACTTGTTACTTGTTTTGGCCATTAGAATATCAAGCTGACTTTTTGTGAGCTCTGGAGACTAGGACCTAGAAGGAGGAATGTTGCCCTCTCACCATTATGTAAAGAAGCTGGCACAGCCTGCTGGAGGAGAAAATGCCACCTGGGGAAGAACTGAGGCACCCAGCCAAGATCCAGCATCCACCACTAGACATTGTGAGTGAAACTGTCATGGACTTTTCATCTCAGCTCAACTTCTAGCGGAGTGTGGCTGCCTGAGTGAGCCCAGGGGAAACCAGCAGAGGGACCTCCCAGCTAAGCCACAGAATCATGAGAAATAACACGTTATTGTTTTAAATTATGTTTTGGGGTAATTTGTTACCTAGCAATATTTAACTGAACAGAGGCCTTAACTCGAATGCCAAGGAGATTTTTTTGATAATCTAAAATTTAGTTTTTTGTGTGTATGTACGCAATTCTAGTTTTGCTGGGCATCTTGTGTTTCACTTGCATTCACTGTTTAAAAGAGTATATATACCAAGAAGGTTAAGAACCACTGTTTTAAGTCTAGGGAAAAAATGTTAAGAGCTTATTCATCTTGTTGTGGTCATGGTTTGCATTTTCGTATTGATTAGTGATGTTAAGTATCTTAGCATAGACCTGTTGAACATGGTACCTCTAGTTTACACTACTGGTTTTTAGTTTACACTTAAAGTTTAAGAGGGTAGATCTCAGGTGTTCTTACTGCAATAAAATAAAATTTTTAAATGAATGAAGGTACACGTGTACATACATGTGCATACACATACACACAAGAATGTCAAGAGCTTTTAAAGTTTCAGCTTCAGGGCAAGGCCTATTGCACAGTACAGAGATGTATATTGTAGGTCAGCTTTGCCTGGGAGCCACAGCTACAGTAGGGCTGTCCAAGGTGCTGGCCACACTGTCTTGCCCATTTCTCATTAATTAGCACTGTCCCTAGATGGAGGGCACCTTAAGCCTTTCCTTATGGGTAGTTACTTGGTCACACTGTTATGCCATGTTAAAATATGTCTTGCTTTGTTAAACAACAAGAAAGCCAGATGACCCATAATGTTCACCTCTTTGATCGTGAACTGTACTTACTACCCACTATCAAGGCTGTGATGAACATCAACATAATACACAGGAGGACCTTAACCTAGGTATACCTGAATTGGATCCATACTCTGTGTCCTTATGCTGGCTCAAGAAGATGTGCTACCCTTGTACCTATGAAGCTCTTGAAAGGCTTACTAGCACCCAAAGCCCTAGAGGGACAAGGTGGAGAGCTGGAAGATACCTGGTTTTGACTCAGACAGAGCAGTGTGGTTAAGAGTGCAGCTCTAGAATCTAACTGGGTTACCAGCTGCAGCACCTTTGGATATTTTGGAGACACTAATTGTACCTACTTTACAGGGGGGTTGTAAGGATGAAACTAGTTAAAAACATAAATTGTACTTAAATAAATTAACATATTCAAAGCAGTTTGAAGAGGACTCAACTCACAGTAAGTGTTCAATAAATGACAGGCATTTTGATGAAGATGGTGGATGATTATTATAAGGACTGATGATAAAGATGTAATTTTTGGATTTCAGCTCTGACACTTAGCTGTGGGATCTTAACTTCTCAAAATTTTGGTATTTTCATATATAAAACAGGAACACATCCTTCTTATGATTATTAACTGAGGGAATGAAGAGGAAAACATAGTGTCGGACATGTAATAAATACACGATATAAATGATATTTTATTCTTCTCTGGGGCTCCCTTCTTTCCTAGGACTTAGCAGATGCTGAAATATTGTCTGAGAGAGTGTGTGGATGTGTGTGTGCATGAATCTTTAACAACAGAAAGTATAAAACTCACTTAATGAAATGATAGTGGGTTCATGGAAATGACTCTAGGGTCTCCTGTGTCCTGTTTGTCACAGAGAACTCCCTCTCATCCACTGCTTTTTGCTTTGCTGTTAAGAAGCTTTTGAGATAGATTAAAACAATAGCATCAACAGAGGTATAATTTTCTTCCATCCCTTTTTAATTAGCTGTGAACCGCAGGGCTTTCTAAGTGGCAACAGAATCAGAGAAGCCAGGAGGAGTGGAAAGCCACCATTTGAGTTCTTAGGATAAGAAGCATTTACTAAAAAACATTCTGAGAATCTGGATAAAAGATTCTGCAAGTTGTTCTCTCATCTTTTTAAAAAACAAACCTCTGTCTGTCAGCTCATTGCCAATTCCAGCCTGGAAAATTGGCATGAATGTTTCGAGGAAAGGAAGCAGAAAGTATAAATTTAAGAACTGTGGTAGAACACAGATGCATGAGTCAGTAGATCTTCGAAATGCCACAAACCATTTTGTGTGTGTGTTCTTTAAGTCTCAATCTTTCTGACCCTTAAGTTTCTCATCTAAAAAAATGGGAGATGTGTTCAAATATAGCTACTATTTGCCAAATACCTATCATATGTAGAGCCTCACAACGATACCATGAGGTATGTGTTTTTTTTGTTTTTTTTTTTTTTTTTTTTTGATACGGAGTCTCGCTCTGCCGCCCAGGCTGGAGTGCAGTGGCCGGATCTCAGCTCACTGCAAGCTCCGTCTCCCGGGTTTACGCCATTCTCCTGCCTCAGCCTCCCGAGTAGCTGGGACTACAGGCGCCCGCTACCTCGCCCGGCTAGTTTTTTGTATTCTTTTAGTAGAGACGAGGTTTCACCGTGTTAGCCAGGATGGTCTTGATCTCCTGACCTCGTGATCCGCCCGTCTCGGCCTCCCAAAGTGCTGGGATTACAGGCTTAAGCCACCGCGCCCGGCCGAGGTAGGTGTTTTATGTCCAAGTTTCAAATCAGAAAACTGAGGCTTACAAACCTGAATTTATTCAATGGCTCACAGCTTGAAAACTGTAGAACCTACCCAGCTATGAATCTGGTTCTTTCTGAATTGTTCCACTGCATCATAAGACTTCTCATCTTTAAAATCCCTTTCAACTCCATAAAATTGCATCATTTGTATACTGTTCAATTGTTAGTTAATCAGAAGTAATGCAATAATATGTATAAGTTCTTAAACTTTTCAGTATCATTCTTGTTTATCTGGAATAATTTAAGAGAAAATTAAATAGTCTGGCTACATGATCACCATAAGCATTATATGTATATAGATATTTTCAAGTAATTAGCAAAACTAATTTAAGAATTTATTCTGAATTTCTCATCCAGTGGGTAACAAAGCCTGTAAGAACCATGAATTTTTTACAAAGAGTTCAAGAATATGAATATCATCAAGTATTGTCTGTAAACTAAAAAAAGTCTTACCAATATATGACTTTATGTTTTTCAAATGTACTTTTAGAGCTTCACAAATGTTAATATATGTAT
>NW_016806642.1:11554534-11564501 GCF_001698545.2 Rhinopithecus bieti | reverse complement strand
TATATATATATATATATATATATATTTTGAGATAGGATCTCGCTCTGTCACCCAGGCAGGAGTGCAGTGGAACCATCTTGGCTCACTGCAACCTCTACCTCCTGGGTTTAAGCAATTCTCGTGCCTCAGCCTTCCAATTAGAATATATGTATATTTTAATGTAATGTTTGTATTTACATAACATCCAAGTTTATTTTATTTTATTTTATTTTATTTTATTTATTTATTTTTTGTATTTTTAGTAGAGACGGGGTTTCACCGTGTTAGCCAGGATGGTCTCGATCTCCTGACCTCGTGATCCACCCGTCTCGGCCTCCCAAAGTGCTGGGATTACAGGCTTGAGCCACCGCGCCCGGCCATATTTTAAAATGACACTACACTATTCATTACAGGTTTTAGTTCTCATATCCAACAGGTATCAAAGTATAAGTATCCTCATGCATCACAAAACTTCTTGATGTTAACAAGGAGTCCTCAGTGTAAGGTAAGTTAAAAACTGCTTCTTTACAAAGAAGATTGTAAGGCACTTGAAACTCTGCTGTTTCATTTGATTCTTGCAATCAAATCAACAATCATCATATAGTACTTTTGAGACCAGGATTCTACTTACTTATTAACTTTCTGCTTTGTTAGGTTCTAGTTAAATGGGGATTTACTACTCTTCTATTTTAGATCAGTTTTGTGCTTTGGGTATTGCTATAGGCTGAACATTTGTGTCTCTCCAACATTCACTACTGAAATCCTAACCCACAATGTAATGGTAATAAGAGGTGGGGCCTTTGATAAGTGATTAGGTCTTGGAGGTGAAGCCTTTATAAATGGAATTCATGCCCTTAATGGGAATCCAATGGGATGAAAGAGACCCCAGAAAGCTCTCTCACCTCTTCTACCATGTGAGGACACAGAGAAGGCACCATCTATGAAATAGAAAGTGAGTTCTCACTGGACACCTAATCAGACGGTGCCTTGATCTTGGATTTCCCAGCCTCCATAACTATGAGAGGTAATAGCTTGTTGTCTATAAGCCACCCTGTGTATGGTAGTTTGTTACAGCAACCTGAACAGACCGAGACAAAAACTGCAGTCAATAAGTCCTAAAACAGCAAAGAAGAGTGGATCTCAACTAGAGGTGAGAGAGCTTAGCTTCAAGAGCAGCCAAAAAAAAAAAAAAAAAAAAAAAAAAAAAAAAAAAAAAAAAAAAGCCATGGTAGAGAATACTACAGCCACTGACATTTTCTTCCTTCAAAGGGTCAGCTTTGCCAGTGGGGTCACCCTGAACCCCTGCAGTGGGAATAGCAACATGTAGAAAATGCCACCGTGTTCCTCACTAATTTTCCCAGGGCTCCTTGCTGAGATATTCTAAAGCCACAATCAAATCTTTAATTTAAAGCATGAGAAAAGGATATCTATGGCACTTGAGGAAAACTGCCATTGATGGGGACCCATCGCTTTTGGAGATAATTTCAGCTGAAATCAGCAGATTACCCAGAAGATACTGTAGAAAGCTGATGCCTAATCAACATGAATAAGAAATACTTTCCCTTTGAATCCAAAGCTCACAGTCACTCCATTTCAAATTCAGCCTCTAAGATCGAAACTGGCTGTAGTAAACAAAGCTCTTAATCCATAGGAACCTTGATATCTTAGATTTCTGGTGCAATGACCTTTATGGAAACTCACCATGCAATTTTCAAATTATCTGTGTCCCTGAGGTCTGTCACAGATACCCAGAGCCTTCCAAGAAACCCACAATTTCCTATGAGAGACAAAAACAACTTCATTGACTATGTAGATTGAAAATTAATTCCCCATAGGAAAAACAAATGTTATCTGAAAGCCCCCTGGACTTTACTACAGACCATAGAACTACCGTTTATTGTAGTGGTTCAGGACATTTTTGCCTCTTTGAATCAGCTGGATCCTCATGATAGTGAACCAGGGAGGTGGGTGTTACATCATCAGCCCCATTTACAAATGAGAAACAATACCAAGGAGGCATTCTGAGAAGTCAGTTTGTCTAGGCATAAACAAGGCAAGACTTGGATCTTTTGGTTCATGAGAAGTGTTTTTTTCCACTCTTTGCTGTCTGCCTTCAACAATTGCTGATTTTCCCTTGACTTGGACAAAATTTGTCTATTGTTCACAAACTCTCTTATTTGCTTTCCTGCACATTGCCTTTCTCCACTTACAAGTATCTTGAAATGAAATGGGCAGATTTCCTACCTTGCCTTTGCTGAAGGTTAGCTGCTTACTGCTATTTCATCAGACCTGATTTTGATGACTATCCTTTGACAGTAACAACAAGCTAGGTCTAGAGTTCTGACAAATTACAAGGTAGATGGTGTAGTGTGAGGGAAAGGGCCAGAAGGCCTAGATTCCAGCCTCAGCAATTCCACTTGCCAGCTTGGCAACATCAGGCCAGTTGTTAAACTCTTGGAGTCTAAGTTAACTCATCTGTAAGACAGGAATGATATCCCATCTCTATCACAGGAGTTTTGGGGGAAATGAAATAAGGTCAGAGATATCCAAGTGTTTTACAAATTATACGTAGCTGAATTCTGTCAAAGGCATATAGTTATTTTGTATCCGTGATCACAAATCAAATGTCTTTGAGACATTTGTAAAGAACTGTAGCAATAAAGTTTAGTAAAATTGTGAATGGTGGGTCTGAAATCCACAGAAGAGGGCAGGTCCCACCAATGGCAATATCTTTAATTATGTACCAATAGTAATCAGTTAGCCAAACCGGATACACCTGCTAGTCAAATTTGGTATATGAGGCTCCAGTTTGTGAATCCCATTTCCAAGACAATATCTCCCAAACTGTGGGCTACAGATGCCCCAAGGGGTTTTAGATTTATTTCAAATGGTCATAAATCTATATGCACACAAAACATTTCCTATCGCCTGAAAAAACCAATGCCATGTACATCCAGACAGTAGTATTTTAAAGTATAAGTGGATAACATTGTGATTAATAAAGTACACATTTATTCAAAACATAAGTTGATTCACATTAACTTTTTGTTAATTGATTCATTCTCAATCAATAGGCACTAACCACATAAAACTTATTCTTATGGTAGTTGGGAGAATAAACATCATTAAAATTTATTTTATTTTAATATTTTTACTTTTTAGGGACAGGGTTTCACTCTGACGTCCAGGCTGAAGTGTAATTGTACAATCACAGCTCACTGCAGTGCTGAATTCCTTGGCTCAAGGGATCCTCCTGCCTCAGGCTCCCCAGTAGCTAGGACTACAGGCATGAACCACCATACCTGGTTAATTTTTTAATTTTATTTTTTGTAGAGACAGAATCTTGCTATGTTGCCCAGGCTGGCCTTGAACTCTTAGCCTCAAGTGGTCCTCCCACCTCAGCCTCCCCAAGTGCTGGGATTATTCCTATAAGTCACCACACACCTGGCCAATTTTTTCACCTAAAAAGGGGGCTTCATCTGCTTAGATGTTGGGAAACAACTCTGAAATATTTTTAAAGGGTATAAGTAGTATAACTAGTTATATCAGACAACAGAAGGCCTTGTCTTGAGATGGCCTCAGGATCTGATGCCAACTGGATTTGGAGAGAAAAACAAGAAAGATCTATGTTTATGAACACTTTCTGAGCAGACAACAAGTCATTAGCAGCATCTCTTGATATAAGGACATAGGAAAGGTGTTCTTTGTGTGGGCCACACAGAGAGGCCCTCACATTCACCTGTAGACCTAGTCAGCCACATGTATACATGTTCCTGAGCATGTGCGCACACACAAACTAAGCTAGATTCTGCATATTTCCTTATGCACACACACACAAACTAAGCTGTATTCTGCATATTTCTTTATGCACACACACAAACTAAGCCATATTCTGCATATTTCTTTATGCACACACATACAAACTAAGCTATATTCTGCACATTTCTTTAAACAGTATACACTCCCATATGCACAGGTTCTGATCCCTGGAACCTATATATGTTGCCTTATTTAGGAAAAAACTGTCTTTGTAGATGTGATTAAGTAAAGGATTGTGAGATGAGGAGACTAGTATGAGTTAGCCATATAGACCCTAAACGTAAAAACAGGTATCCTAATCAGAGAGAGTAATAGGGAATTTGACACATAGATATTTACACAAAGAAGAGGTGATATGAAGACAGGGCAGAAAGAGATTTTAAGATATTGGCCTTGAAGACCGAAGTGATGTGGCCACAAGCTAAGGAATGCCTGCAGCCACCAGAGGCTCAAAGAGGCAAGGACTACATTCTCCCCTAGAGCCTTCAGAGGCAATGCAGGCCTGCCAACACCCTGATTTAGGCCCAGTGAATTTGATTTCATACTTCTAGCCTCTAGAACAGTGAGATAATAAGTTTCTGTTGTTTTAAACCACCAGATTTGTGGCAATTTGTTACAGAAGCTACCAGAAGCTAATACAATAAATATACATCTTCTAAACACATACTTTACACATGTACATTACACAGACATGTCAAATGTACATCAACTTTAAGTACGCAAAGCCCTTAAACACAACAGATACATCTACCTGAAAATGACACTTCTTATACATATCCTAAAACCTGGCATCACCATCTACCCTGTGACTCAAAAACCAGAGTGTTACTCTTGTTTCCCCTCAAAACCTGAATAAAGAGTTCTTTAACAAGTTCTTCTGGGTCTACCTCCAAAATATCCCCAATCTATTCACTTCTTTCCACATCCCCTACTAGTGTTCTTCTCCAAGTCACCATCATTTATTTCCCAGATTTTATACTAGCCTCCCAGCAGTCTCTGTCACCATCAGCATTTTTGCCTCTCTACAGTAACTTCCCCAGACAATACCCAACATAGTCTTTTAAAATCCTCAATGGGATCATTTCACTCTCCTACTGTAAACCCTCCCAACATGGCTACTCAATTTTTCCAAATAAATTCAAACTCCTTACCATTTCATAAAACACCCAGTATGACCTGACCTTCTTCTCCCTCTCCGACTTTATTTCATCCCACCCCTGCCTGCTTGTCCTTGATCCAGGCACACTAGCCTTCTTTCTGCTGATGAAACATGCCAAGCTCATTTCTGTCTCGGGACAATTGTGTTTGCTGTCCTCACGACCTCATCCCCTGACTGTCTCCTCATTTAGATTTCAGCTGAGATGTCATCTCCTCAGAGAGCTTCCCTGCCCATCCCCAACTTAACCCCAATCACTCTCCATTTCATGACCCCATTTTATTTTCTTTGTTTAACACCAAGTGCCATTTTTAAGTCTTTGGGCATTTGTTGAATTGTGTCTCATCTACCTCCCCTCACTCAAATAAAAGTGCCGTGAAAGCAGTGACTATGTCTTGTTCACTGGTGTATCTCTGGAGTCTACAACAGTGCCAGCATATGATGGATGCAAATACTTACCAATTTAATGAATGGCTCTCAACTTTGGTTTAGAATGTAAAATATATATAGAGAGAGAAAATACCAATTCCTAGGTGCCGTCTTAGACATCCTGAATTGGAAATTTTAGGCAGCAAGACTCCACAATTTATATATTGAAAAAGACCCCTAGGTGATTTGACAGGTAACCAGAATTGAGAGCCACTGACTTAAAAACCTAATCAATGTGCATATGCCTTATATACATACCCATGGCCCACATGCATATGGCTTGCACATATATCTTCCATACCAGATATCATCTACATATTTATGTGTCCACTCTTTTTATACATTTATTATGCATACCACATACAAAAATACTCCATACATGATTATTATCCATAATATATACATATATAGTAATCCATATATATATAGTAATTCCTATTATAGCAAAACTGCCATTTCCTGAGTATCTACTTTGTGCCAGGTACTGCAACTGGTGCATAGCTTGGAGATATAAAGGCCTAGTCCCCGCTTTAAAAGAACCCACAGCCTACAATCACTGCTATGGACTGAATGTTTGTATTTCCCTCAAATTCATGTGTCAAAATCTTAACCCCCAATATGATGGCATTAGGAGGTGGGACCTTTGGGAGATTAAGTTGTGAAGTTGGAGCCCTCATGAATAGGATTAGTGCCTTTACCCTTAAAAGACATGAAGACTTAATGAGAGGACAACCAACAGCAAAACCAGAAAGTGAGTCCTCACCAGACACTGGATGTGCCGGCATCTTGATCTGGACTTCTCAGCCTCCAGAACCATGAGAAACAAATGTCTATTTTTTAAATTCACCCACCTATGATAATATGTTACAGTAGCCTGAACTCACTAAGACAATCACTGAAGCAGACCACTGCAATCTAAGATGTTGAGTGTTTAAAGAGGGCAATACTGAACCCTGTGGGGATACAGATAGGAGAGCAAGAGACTGTCAGACTGACGAAGTCATATTCCAACTGAAACAGGCAAAGCATGACTTGCACCCTAAAGGACAGAAGTTATTTAGGCTAGGAGGGGGAATGAAAAGGGAAGGGGACTTGATGCAAGGGAAAAGAATGTGCAAGAGGTAGCACCTAGGGTGCATGGTTTGTATAAGGATATGCAAATTATTTAATTTACTTGTTTATTAAACAGAAGTTTGACTGCTTATCATGTCTCAGGTACTATGCTAAACACAGCTGAAAACAAAGGCCCAGGCTCATGACACCAGAATCTCTAAGGGTGGGGTCCGATGAAATGTATTATTATAAAACTCACTAGATGATTATGATGCGCAGCAGGGTTGAGAACAACTGGTCTAGATAAATTCACTTTGCTGGCTTCCAGAGAAAAGAAGTAAAGGGACTGAGTGAACAAAAACCAAGCTGTCCAGTCCATAACAATATACATGTGCTTTTGACAAACTTAAGGACTTCAAAGACAATTGCCAATTCATCCTTACCTTCTGAGGGCAGCCAGCAATACTTCCGAGAACTATAGTGCTGTAAACATTGGGGACTTCTTTGCTCCAGTTGGGTCACTGTTCACTGAATCCCTGACCTGGGCAAGTTGGTGCAAGGCACTTCTTGGCAAGGCCAAGTCTTAGAGCACCAAGCCCCCCAAAATGGAGGCCCATACAACCTTGAGACCAGGAGCTTCAGAGTTCATGGACTAGGTTGAAATTGTAAAGAACTGGGGGCTTCTCTGGTTTTTCATTTCCCTGGATTGCACTCTGAAAGTTGGGTCAGAACTAGCCCATCTCCCTTTGAGCTCTCAGGCTGCCTCACATGACAGAAAGCAGTGCACCACTCAGCAGCCACCACCAAACCATCTAATAATGAGTTCACCTCCTCTGTCTCCTTCATTTGAGGGAAAATATTGCCTGAGGCACAAGCAAAGCTTCAAATTGATTTAATTTAAAATTTCAAACTGCTGTATGCAGCTTTGCTCGACTGCCATCTGCTTTTCCAGTATGCAATGACACCAAGCCTGTTTTTATTGTGTTTGCTCAACCAAGTCCACCAGTAAAATATTAATAATTTCCCCAGCGCCTGGTTGGTTTGCGTGCTTGGGATGATATCCAAACATTCATCAGGCTCATCAAAGTTATGAGCAAAATAATTTTTCTCCTTAAGCGGGAAGGGGAGGAGGGATCTGGATTTTTATTAGTGGTGCATATCACTAAGTGACACTTTTAGCTTTCTCTGTACCGAAAAAGAAAGCAACTGCATTGCTTCTGGCCCCAACATTAGATATACTTTCTCTGTAGAGAGGCAGTTTTTCAGCCAAGCAAGGAAATAAGTAATCTGTGAAGATGGAAAGTGGGTGCCATCCCTAATGCCTCTCTTTGCCTCACTCATCACATGCAATTTGACATTAAGTCTTGTTGAGTCTGTCATTATTCTTGGGTTCATTTCCTTCTCTCCATTACCACTGCCACTGTTTTTAGTCCAGATCCTTGCCAAGTAATCTGGATTACCACACTAAGATGCCTCTGGTTTCCTAACACTCACGAAATCAGTTTCCCTTTCCTCTCCCAATCACCAGAAATGGAGCTTGTAACTTTCAACATGATTTCATCAGTCATTTGCTCCAAACTCTTCCATGGCTCCCCACTGTCCTATCCTAAGGTCCACATTCTTTTGTACAGGTTACAATGCTTGTCTCTCCCTCCATTTCCACTCCAGTATTCTATGCCTCAGCCAATCATTATTCTCCTGAGGCAACAAACCCACTCCTGCCCACTGGTGTTTGTTCAAGAGAGATCTATAGAGAATTCCACACAATGATTAGCTAATAGCATAGTTTCAGAAAGGATGGCTGTCATTATTGTCACCCTCATTTTTTAAAAAACAGGGATATCCAGATCACCCTGATTAATCCCTGTCCTCATCAAAGGCATTCCTCTCCTCTTCAGAGGAAGAAAAAAATAGACTGAATTCATTTGTTTCCTTCAATTTGGGGTCAGGAAAGAATGGGTCCTAGCTGCAACATTGCAGATAACAGGTCACATTGCAAAGTTGTTAAGAGCTCTGCAACAAGACATCCGGGTTAAAATGCTGATTCTGCTACTTACTAATCAATAGATTTGAACACTAAGAACAGAATTAGGCACATAGTGAACACTCAATTAGCAATAGAGTAATAAGTCTAACATGTACACATCTCTGAAAGCAGAACACAGATTTGTGCATTCTCAAAGGGAACACAGGTTCTCACCATACAATGCCTTTGCTGAGGACATTCCCCCCAACCTACCACAAGAATTGCCTTCATCCATAATTATCCATCTGGAGAAAGCTGTGTCTTCTTTAAGAACCAGATGAGATAAGTGAACTCCCATTCACAATTGCTACAAAGAGAATAAAGTACCTAGGAAAACAACTTACAAGGGATATGAAGGACCTCTTCAAAGAGAATTACAAACCACTGCTCAACGAAATAAGAGAGGACACAAACAAATGGAAAAACCTTCCATACTCATGGATAGGAAGAATCAATACCATGAAAATGGCCATACTGCCCAAAGTAATTTATAGATTTAATGCCATACCCAACAAGCTACCATTGACTTTCTTCACAGAATTGCAAAAAACTACTTTAAACTTCATATGGAACCAAAAAAGAACCTGCATAGCCAAGACAATCCTGGGCAGGAAGAACAAAGCTGGAGGCATCATGTTACCTGACTTCAAACTACACTACAAGGCTACAGTAACCAAAACAGCATGGTACTGGTACCAAAAGAGATATATAGACCAGAAGAACAGAATAGAGACTCAGAAATAACACCACACATCTACAACCATCTGATCTTTGACAAACCTGAAACAAACAAGCAATGGGGAAAAGATGCCCTATTTAATAAATGGTGCAGGGAAAACTGGCTAGTCATGTGCAGAAAACTGAAACAGGACCCCTTCCTTACACCTTATACAAAAATCAACTCAAGATGGATCAAAGACTCAAACGTAAGATCCGGAACCATAAAAAGCCTAGAAGAAAACCTGGGCAATACCATTTAGGACATAGGCACGGGCAAAGACTTCATGTCTAAAACACCAAAAGCAATGGCAACAAAAGCCAAAATTGACAAATGGGATCTAATTAAACTAAAGAGCTTCTACACAGCAAAAGAAACTATCATCAGAGTGAACGGGCAACCTACAGAATGGGAGAAAAATTTTGCAATCTATCCATCTGACAAAGGGCTCATATCCAGAATCTACAAACTTAAACAAATTTACAAGAAAAAAACAACTCCGGCCGGGCGCGGTGGCTCAACCCTGTAATCCCAGCACTTTGGGAGGCCGAGACGGGCGGATCACGAGGTCAGGAGATCGAGACCATCCTGGCTAACATGGTGAAACCCCGTCTCTACTAAAAACTACAAAAAAACTAGCCGGGCGAAGTGGCGGCGCCTGTAGTCCCAGCTACTCGGGAGGCTGAGGCAGGAGAATGTCGTGAACCCAGGAGGCGGAGCTTGCAGTGAGCTGAGATCTGGCCACAGCACTCCAGCCTGGGTGACAGAGCTAGACTCCGTCTCAAAA
>NW_016806642.1:11518591-11553944 GCF_001698545.2 Rhinopithecus bieti | reverse complement strand
ACTAATGTAAATGACAAGTTAATGGGTGCAGCACACCAACATGGCACATGTATACCTATGTAACAAACCTGCACGTTGTGCACATGTACCCCAGAACTTGAAGTATAATTTAAAAAATAAAATAAACAATAAATAAATAAATAAATAAAATAAAATAAAATAAAATAAAATAAAATAAAATAAAAAAGAATCAGATGAGAAGTCACTTCCTCCAGCATGCTTTGACAGGTATACAATGGAATGGGATTTGGTGTCTGGCTTTGAATTGCAGCATTATCACTTGCTGTCTACATTATGTTAAGTACGTTGATAATCCACCTGAATCTCATTTTACTCATCTGTAAAATGGGGATAAAATTACCCTTCTTGCATGTTGGTTGTGCGTCCCACTCAACACATTTTGATTCCCCTAATTCCTTCTTTAGTTCCCTAATGTCAGTGGAATTTATTTAATCCCTCTTCTGAGCTTCCCCTAAAATTTACATACTTCTATTGTTCTATAGTTCCTCTATTTTATGAACAAAAAGAAAGGACTTCTTCATGTCTTGAGTAGATTATTTTGACCTTGCCTGACCAGTGCCTCTCTGTCCAGTCTTGGTCTCTAGATTTCTATTTACTCAGAGTCATCATCTAACCATGCAAATCAGATCAAGGCACTCTCCTCAGGGCAACCACTGATTGAATCCCTTCATCCATAAATCAAGTTCAAACTGCTTGGAATGCTATTTAAAGTTCATAATGCTATTTAAAGTTCATGGCAAGCTTGCCATGCCAACCCCAACTCCAGCCACTGCCATACACTGTCAGTAATAACTGTCCCTATTGTCCCCAGAATCAGCCATGGACTCTAAGCTCTGACTCAAGAGTCATCTCTACACGGAATGCTCTTCTATTACCTCATCATCAATTGAAATTCTACCCCAACATCTAAGGTCTAGCTGAAATATCCCCACTTTTCCCAAGCACTTCCTTATCTCCACTCTTTCCCATCTCCCAACAATTGGGAACAATGAAATGAACTAACAAATGGGGAGAGTGACATATCTTAGCCACCAATTAGTAAATGGAAGAAGTGGGTTTCAAACCCAAAGCTTCTCACTCTAATGCACCCACTCATGCTTTCTTGCCCCTATCCCATGTTGCTTCTCCACCCTCTTCACTCCTATACCCATAACAGCAAGGAACTCCAGAAAGCTCAGATACTGTAGGTGCCTGAAACTATTAGTCTTGTAGAATCCTCTGCTTCTTTGCTCCTCTTTCCATTCCTGATAAAATGGATATAAAATGGTATATGATGCAATGGGGTAGCCTCATACATTGCTGGTAGAAATATAAGTGGAGGGAATTTCTGGAAAGCAATTTGGCAGTATGTATTAAAAGTCTGCAAAATAGTCATAGTCTTTTACTTAGTCATTCCTTTTCTGTAAATCTGCTTTAATAAACTAGAAAAAAAGTAACTCTCTCTCTCTCTCTCTACATGTATATATGTATATATGTATATATGTGTATATATATACCCACACAGATATAAATATATAAACATATATCTATGAATATAAAGAGATATATACATACATACAAGGATAATATGACAGGGAAAGTTTGAAATAGCCTAAATACTTAAAAATACATAAATGGAAGTATTTAAAAACTTCAATTCTTGAGTCAGATAGAACAAACCTAGCTCTACTTTATAATACTTATGTTATCTTAGGTACATTATTTAACCTTTCTGTTCATTATTTGCTTCATCTGTATACTCATCTCTATAAAGGGATACTAGAATCTACTTCATAGACTTCCCATGAGGATTGAAAGAGATTTTATAGGGAAAAGATATAACTCACAGTCTAATACATTAAATGTTCTCAATAAATATAAGTGAAGAAGGAGGAGGAGGAAGAGGAGGAAAAGAAGGAGGATGAGAATAATTAGGAGAGATAGCCACTGTCTAGACTATTATGCAGTTCTTAAGCATTATGTTAACAGAATTTGAATTAATAACATGAAAAATAAATTAATGATCAGTGAAATGGTAGGATTCTAAATTGTATGTACAGCAGTAATCCAATAAAATAAAATTGTAGAAAATATCAAAAGAAAATGTGCTTAATGTTGTCAATAGTTATGCCTCAGTGATGAGAATATGCACATGTGTATAGGGGGTTGTAATCTTTCAATATCCTGGCTTTATATATTTTTTGCCTGCTTGTGACTATCCTTGCCCAAATAGTATCATGGATACCCTGAATGACATGGCAAAAATCACATCATAAGTGTCCTTCATCTCTGTTGTCTGCTGACATAAATTCACTGCTGAGCAAATGAGCTTTGCTGATTGAACAGGCAGCATTGCCTCCATTATTACACGAGTTATTTCTATTGCAGATGACCATGGTGGTGCCTAGAACAGGATACTGTTCAATAAATGTGAGTTTCCTTTCTCTTGCTCCACTTGCTTTTCTGTTTTATTCTAAAATTTCCAAACTGTTTGGGAATAAAATAAGTGACTCTGAGAGCCCATGCCATCATTAGCTTCTATGTAACAGCTAACTGCATACTGTCTTTGGATCAACTGGCAACAGACTCTCAGTGACAGAAACACTGGTCCACAGAGTTGCCCTGGAAAACAGGACTGTGTTTCACCTAGCAGGGAGCATTTTTCAGGTAATAAGGGAAAACAGTTTGGCCCTTTCCTCAGGTGAAGTGGTTTTATCCTGGTGGCCTGTTTGAGTTAGATTAACCTCTTTTTCCATTTACTTATTCAGTATTCATTAGGTGGGCAGCTACCATGTGCCAGACGCTGAGGATGCAAAGGTAAATTGTCATTTAGAACAGAACCCATTTTAGGTAAGGCACCCACATGAAGCAGAGAAGTCAACTGTGTGATTCACTTAATGACAACCAGTGGCTGCACTTATCTAGCATATATTTGACAGTGATAGTATAGGACTAGTGGACGTATCCCAGGTGGTTTTAGAATCAGACAATCTAAATCCCACCTCTGTTCCTTCTTAGGTATCTGATGTTGTGTCTGTTTCTTCATAAAGTGCAATGCCAAGCTGGTGTCAGGATGAGAGCTCATCTATAGGTATCACTTAGCAAGCCCAATGCCTGACCAACAACCAGTGGTTAGTGTTAGTCTTTTTATTGTGGTTTCAGTATCTTTAAGAAACCCTGCTACACATGAGGAAGAAGCATGCACCTCATCAAAGCTGCCTTCAAGGAAGCAAAATTCTCTATCATAACTAAGTCAGATGATTCCTCATTTTTCTCCTTCTACTCATTGCCTTCTGCTACCGGTTACTGATTTTAGTTTCTGTTTTATGGCTTTAATTCTGGCCCCTCATCCTCTCAAAGAGGATGGGGAAATACATAAGATGACAATTAACCTTTCTTTCTTCTGAGCTCTGTAAGCCTGGCACTGTGTTCAACACTTTCACCAATATTTTCTCATTTAATCTTCATGCTGGTCTTGAGGTAGGTATTGTGGTTCTACTTTGCCAAAGAGAAAATGAAGGCTCAGAGAGAATGTGAGACCTGAGGTCATAGAGCTGTTAAATTGTGGAGCTGGGTTGCAGCCAGATGTGCTTGAGTCCACTTACTGCTCTTATAGTGCACAGTGAAGCCTCGTGTCCATTCTCATTACTCAATTAGGTCATTGGTCATTCTTCTTTAGGAAGGCAAAACACAGAGATAAGTCTTCAAAATGCTCAATCTTTCTGAGTCAGATTTATGTCACCCAAGATGTACACATTCACTAAATTTGGAGGTCAAAGCAGTCTTGGCCTTCAACATACTAAATAAAACAGAGATCTCGAGAACTTTCATGACTTGTTCAAGCCCACACAGAAAGCTTGTGGTGGAATAAGAACCAGAAAGGATCTCTTCCCAAACATAGGAATATCACCTTTATTTAAAGCCACAATGAAAGATTTAGGGAAGAAATCTGGCCAACGTTTTCTGGGCATTGAGTGATGGGAATCCCAGGCGGCCAATGAGCTCACTGGGCAGAGTGGAAGAGGACCGTAGCCTGGGCACAGAACTGCCTGCAAAAGGACCCACATGAATGCTAAATAGCTCTCCTGCAGCCAGGAAGCAAAAGCAAACTGAGGTCCTCATACAACTGAAAAGCAAGGCAGTAAGGACACATGTATGTGTCATAACAAATTAAGAGTCACTGAGTGAGGACCCCAGCGCTGCTATTTCTGCAGCAGGATCTGCCCCTGGCCCCACGTCAGCAACTGGAGGCTGGCTCACATAGGGACTTGAAAACAGAATGTCTTGCAAACGTTTTCTTTCTAAATTCTCCTTGCAGAAGCCTCCTTATTCTTTCACAATCACCACAGAGCAATCCTCAGTCAAGTACTAAAGTAAATTCAAAGCAATTAGAGAGTCTATCTACAGTGAGCCCAAAATGTGTTTGCAGTGGTTCTCCGGGAAATGGCTTGGCGTACATTTTCCCCCAGAATAGTGCTATTTGTGTAAGGAAGATGCTGCTCATACCCAATGTATAAAAACATACACACACGCACATGCACATGTGCACACACACATTTACTATGACAAATAGATGTAACATCTCAAGAGTAAAATACTGTGTTGTGGGTTACAAGCCAAAGCAAGGCAGCCCCGCTCCGGTGAGCACTTATAAATTGTTGTAAAAAATATCAAGAAATAGGAGCTCGCCTTGGTAATATAACAGCTGCAGGATTTCAGGGCCCAGGACTAGCTTAAAAAAAAAAAAAAAAAAAAGACAAAGAAAAAAATTAAACGCCAAACCTATTGCTTCAAATATTTTGCTGGCTCTCTAGGGTGGTCTTGTGTTTCTAATTAATATTTCCCCCTAATTACAATCATGATGGTAAGTGTGTTAAATGCAAAACTCATTCCTTTCTTCACCACAGAGCAACTGGGGAAGAGGAGGCAGGCACTCTAGGAGGAAGGCTGGCCAGCTTCATTGTGATGCAAAAGAATGCGACAATTAAGAATATAATTTTGGGAGATGTCAGCAGCCTAATTACTCATAGGGCTTCCAGCAAATTAAGCAGTAGGTGAATTAGCTCATTTAATGAGATCTAGAATTTGGAGGCAAGGTACTTTTACTTTGCATTTGAGAAACAAATTTCCCTACTACATGTTAATAATTTGGGCACCCCAACATGCAATTAGCTCAACAGATTCTGTGAAAGCATAAAGGTCAGTTGCTTAAAAGGATCTGTAAGTCAGTTAAATTGCATTTATCTGCTCCCTGAATACCCTCTCTCTCCTCTTCCATTTCTTTTCTTCCCAAATGCAGTCGTCCAACTTGGAGAGCATGTAGTTCAATAAAGGGGCTTTGGAAACTACAGCTTTCAGAGAAAGGTTAAAGGAGGCACAGAGGAAATTGCATTGAAAACCTGCTTTTTTTTTTTTTTTTTTTTTTTTTTGAGATGGTGTCTCACTCTGTCACCCAGGCTGGAGCACAGTGGCATGATCCTGGCTCACTGCAACCTCCGCCTCCCAGGTTCAAGTGATTCTCCTGCCTCGGCCTCCCAAGTAGCTGGGATTACAGGTGCACGCCATCAGGCCCAACTAATTTTTGTATTTTCAGTAGAGATGGGGTTTCACCATTTTGACCAGGCTGATCTCAAACTCCTGACCTCAGGTAATCCACCCGCCTTGACCTCCCAAAGTGCTGGGGTCACAGGTGTGAGCCACCACACCTGGCCTGCTTTAGTATCTTAATACCTCTCTAATCCTTTGTTTCTGCAACTGTAATGTAGAAATAATGACACTCATATTACAATTATTCTATTTACTAGTCAAATTTCTTTACAAGATGGTATTCCTTGAAGACAGGAAATGTGATATTTATCTCTGCATCTTAGCACTTATCACTGTGCCTGGAACATAATGTTTGTGTCACCCCAAAATTCATGTGTTGAAATCCTAACCCCCAAGTTTATGGTATTAGGAGGAAGTAAGGCCTTTGAGAGGTGATTAGCATAACACCAACTTCTGTGCCTAGAACATAATATATGCTTAATATGTATATTAAATGAAAATTAATAATTCAAAGGAATAGGTGAATAAATCACTGGTGTAAGGAGTCAATGAGAAAAAAAATATAAAATTTCCAACGTGGTCCCTAACTCACAGTAGACCCTCAAGAAAGAAAAAAAAAAAAAAATGGCTGTGAGTATTAGCCACACTGGAATCAGAGTTTGGCTTTGTGAAGAAGGAGGAGTCAAAGTGTCCTGGACAGAGTTGTCTTGTGACCTAATGGGGGAGAAAATAAAATGTGTGATCAGTGTTCTTTATGTGTCACACAAGCACAGAGACTCAAATGCTGTCCAAGACCCAGGGACTCTCAAAGTACTCACAAACAGTGTGAACAACCTAAGTGATCACACCATGCACCAGAGACTCTGCAAGGAGCTTCCCATCTATCAGGATGTTTTACCTAACAGCCCTATGAGATCAGTATTGTTATCCTTTCTTTTTATAGATGAAGCAGCTGAAGCTTGGAGAGATTAACCAACATGTTCAAACTGACACAGTTGATCACATACATTTCTAGGCATTCAATACCCTTTATACATGACACAGAGGCCAGTATAGGACATACCAAACTGTCTTGTAATTGTTGCTCAGCTCTGCCCTCAACCTGGGAGCTAAAAGGGGGAGTAGGCGAAGGAATCACCTCGCCTCGACTCTCATTGCTATGGCCTGAATGTTTGCGTGCCTGCAAAATTCATATATTGAAAGCCTAACCCCTGAGGTGATGGTATTAGGGAAGGTGGGGCCTTTGGGAAGTGATTAGGTCATGAGGGTAAAGCCTTCTTGATTGGGATTAGTGTGCTTATAAAGAAGACCCCAGAGTATTCCCTTACCTATTCTACCACTTGAAGATACAACAAGAATGTGCCATCTATGAGCCAGAAATCAGGCCCTGATAAGACACTGAATCTGCCTTGATCTTGGCTGTCCCAGCCTTTAGACAGGTACAAAATACATTTCTATTATTTCCAAGCCACCCAGTCTATGGTACTTTGTAATAGCAGCCACAATGGACTAAGACACCCATTCTATCTTCTCTGCAGTCTCCCTTACAGAGAACCATGTGTTCCCTACTTCCTTCCCTTCTCATCTAACATTAAATGAGAAACCACAATTCAGGAAGTCCTTTGGTTTGTGAAACAAAACTGAAGTCTTCCTCTTTTTTGACAATCTCAGGAAAGTGTCTTCCAAAGTCATTTCTTGAGGCTAACTCCAAAGCCATGTTCTCTCCATGGCTCTCTACAGAGAACGTTCTATCTCTCAAAGGCTTTAGTAACCATTATTATTCAAATTATAACTTGCTACCATTTATTGACTATTTACTACAGGCTGGACCCTGGGCCCTACATTCATTGTCTTATTTAATTCTCACTAAAAACCACATGAGGTAGTTACTATTATTACCCTTAATTCATAGGTAAGGATACGAGGTCAGAGATGTTAAATGAATTGTTCAAGGTCACTCAGCTTGTAAGGGGTAGCGTTGAAATGCCACATCAGGTTTTCTGACCCCAGGGTCCATGCACTAACTGTTCTATATTGCCTCTGCTGGATGGCTCTGATAGTTATAAAAATATTTTTTAAATAGAACTAAAACCTGTCCTGGAACTTCCAGCTATCGGGTTTCTTCCTCTGAAACCCTAGAGAATAAATTAGTCCCTTTTATAGGACGCTCTTCAGATAATGCGAACTCCAGCTCCCTGCACAGCATCAACCCTTCCAGCAGACAATTCTTCCCAGCCACACAGACACATCTGGGTTCTATTTTCTATAATGGTAACTTACAGTTTGTGAGTCTATTGTTATTTTTACCTTTTGTGTGAGATATTTCACTGACATGATCTCACTCAACCCACCACGATGTTATGAAGGTAGTATTGGTTCCCTAGTTATAAAGAAAAGGAAGGAAGCTGGGGCATAGGAAGGTGAAGATTATTGTCCAAGGTCAAAAGTTACCAAGTAGCACAGCTGAGGTCCCCAAGATTCAAACTGGAGTGTGCCAAAAGTTAAGACACGTGCTCCTTCCACTGTGATATGAAACCTTTTAGAATGAATGAATAAACCATACACGGCAGAGTGTGATAAGCACCTTAAGAGAAGTCCAAATGAATGCTAAAGGTGCTCAGCTCTGAAATGGAGATGACTTCTTTCCCACCGAGTCTTCAGTGAGGCTGCACTAATTACCATTTATGTAAGATGCCTGCCTGCCTCTGCTGGTGCTCAGAGAGGTTTTAATTTGCTGGTGAAGGAGTTGGGGGAGGGAATGGAGAGTGCTGTGAAGTGTCCCCTCCAAAGTGAGAGTTGTTTTTTTTTCCCAGGTAAACACTGGTTGATTACTAATGGAGAAGAAGAAAAAGCAGCAAAGACAATGGGGGGTGACTTGGGATGCGGTCGCATGCCTGGAGCATCTGGTGGGCAGGATTCACTCGTCCTTTCCTTTTCGAGATTGCAATTAAGTAGATAATATGAGAACTGACAACTGGGTTGTCCCTACTGAGCTTGGGGCCAGGTGAGTACTTAGGAACCCAATCCCACCCAGAAGAGACTCATCTATGTTAACACTAAGGATGCCCTGGAGGAGGTCCTGCCCACACACAGGTGGCTGTTGGTTGATTTCAGCTTTGCAAGCAGCTTGGTGAGAGAACCAAAAGCTTGTCCTATCCAGACTGAGCTTGTCAGGTAAGTAGAGGCCTGAGGTTACCTAACGAGAAGCAGGCTGCCAAAGTGGAGACACAGGGAATTTACAATCGTACAAACCTGAGTACCAATTCTGCCTCCCCACTCACTCTATGGTTGTGTCACCCTGGCAAGTGACTTAACCTCTCTGATCTTCTTTTCCTCATCTATAAAATGGGGGAAATAAAATGTATCTCAGATTGGGGATTCGAAGGTTTCAGATGACCATTTAGGTAAACTTCTTTGCACATAGTATGCGATCAAGAACCTTAAGTTCCTTCCTCTTGGGAAAAGACCCCTCACACTGAGCCGGGGAGCAGGGTCCTGGTCACTGAGACTTCTTTTCCACACAAACTTCATCTTGGCCTCTAATGAGGTGGAATCCCCCAGGGCCTGTTACTTCCTATGATTGCAATTTAAGCACAGCCAGTGCTGACTGGGTTGTTAGACTCCAAAGGTTCCCTGGTAGAAAATTTGAGTGGTGGGGGTTGGCAGGGGATTGAGAGAGAGGGGTGGGGACTTCAGCCAGTATTCCTTAGCCTTCCAATTCCTTAACAGCCAAATTACCCTAGAGCCTCTTTATGAAGCTAAAGAAATACAAATACCATTTTCAAATCACCAGGCATTCCCAATACTGGCTTTTGCTGAGGGTAGCTAAGAGTCAAAGCATACCTGGATCCTAGGCCAGACCTCAATAGCCTTAGTTCTGGCTCCTTCTGTTTCCATATTTCTCAAGATCCTGGTTTTCTCTGCTGGAAGAAGCATTTTCAGAGGTCGTCTGAAGTCTACAGCCCTACCCTCTGTGAGGAGAGCACAGATTTGAAGTCAAGTGGGCCTGGGCTCCAAATCTTAGTTCTGCCACTTGCTAACTATGGGGCCTTGGACAAGTTACTTAACTCCCCCATGCCTCAGTTTCTCTGGATACAAAATGGGATAATGATGCTAATACCTCATAAAGTAGGCATGAGGGTTATATGAGTAAAGTGCTGAGAAAGGAGCCTGATATGTAATTACCTGATCCCCCTCCTCTCGCTAGAGCCCCCACATCCTGGTGATACTCACCACTATGCCTTCACTTTATGATCAACAGAAACACTTTAACACCCATCCCAACAAACACATGAAATACTCACATTACACAAAGATCAAATGAGTGGGGATGATTAAAACTATTTTCCTGTTTATTCAAACAAGTGGAGTGCTCTGTCCTTGGCCACACAGTTTCAAGAATGAATCCATGACTACATGCCAAACAGCATGACTCCTAGGGTAAAGTTCTTCCCACCCCACCAAGATGCCCTCACCCCTTAATTCCTTCTGTTTCTTTAAACAGAAAGGTTTTGATGGAAACACTAGTGACATATATGAATTTTCAAGCAGATATTATATAGGAAGGAAGACATTAAGATGTCAAACTTGGGGCTGCTAAATGAACATCTGTAGCCCAAACATGGGGCCCTAGGGCTGGGAGGCTCAAAGAAGTAACTGCCACAAAAAAAGATGCACCAGGACATTGATTTATTCTGCCTGTTTGCTTGATTTCCACTTTGAGCTTACTCAGCTGGCTATTCCTCTTTGCTATGCCTTCTCGAGAACATGACCCCAGGTGCAGTTTGAATGAAAATATGATTTGGGCCATTACCTCCATTATTGCTGAGACTTTGCATTTTTTTTTTTTTTTTTTTTTTTTTTTTTTTTTTGAGACGGATCGTTGGCTCTGCCGCCGCAGGGCTTGGAGTGCAGTGGCCGCTCTCAAAGCTCACCAGGGGGGGGGGGCGGCAAGCCTCCGCCCTCCCCGGGTTCACGTCAAATTCTCTGTCTCAGCTTAGTAGCTGGACTACAGGCCGCCGCCTGCGTCGCCCCGGCTAGTTTTTTGTATTTTTAGTAAGAGACGGGTTTCACCGTATTAGCCAGGATGGTCTCGATTCTCCTGAGCACTCATGATCCGCCCGTCTCGGCCTCAAAAAAGTGCTGAGATTACAGGCTTTGAGCCGACCGCGCCCGGCCCTTTGCATTATTTTTTACACCCACCTCCTTTCTTTTCTTCTCCCTCAAAATTCAAAGTATTGGTGGGAAAGAGGCAAATCATGCACTGTTTCTCCATGATGTGTCAGGACCTGAATCTGTCATTTGCGAGCCTGACCTCATAACTCAGCCAAGTCAAGCTACAAGGCACCCTGGGAACCCATCACTGAAAGACTGCAGAGGGAGGAAGCCAAGGGCAGGAATAGCCAGCTGGTTGAGTAGCAGAGTGTCTCCTCAGCTCCCAGGAAATGGTGTCTAAGGGTGATGATGAACTGGGACTTCATCTGAGTCCAAAATAATGATGCTGCTGATGCAATAGCAGAACTTATTAAACACTGACTACTACATATGCCACTATGAGATAGACTTACAGAGAATAAGTTACTCTCCCATAATCACACAGCCAGTAAATGACAGAAATGGGATCCAATCCAAGTATGTTTAATTCTAAAGCCCATGCTCTTCACCAACAAAGCCTACCTTGATTTAATTTCTCCCCAAACATAGCAACATCCATTTGTTAGGTCCCTTCCCAATTTAACTGTAAGCGTCTCACATACATACATTGTTCCTATCCTAACAACAAGTTTGTGAGGAACTGAGCTCAGAGAGGTTAATCCACGCACTGAAAGGCACCCAGTGTTTAAGAGCAGAGGGAGGGGCCTGACACAGATCTTTCTGAGCATGACGTGCATGATCTGTCCACAAGACCTGTTGCAGCCTTTCCCCAGAGGTCCAGACTGAGGATGGGACACTGTAGATAAAGACAGCAGTGTGAGAGGAGGCAGTGGGCAATATGGGGAGTCTAGGTGCAGCAGTATGCTGGTCCCATATAATCAGGCCCAGGGGAGGGACCCAGAAAGAGGGTGCCAGACTCTCTGTACTCCAGCAAGACAATCCCAGGAGAAATGCCAGAGAGATCAATGAGAAGGCCAGTCATTCATACTGGGCACACACATCAGTGTTTAGGGTACTCAGATAGGTACCCAGGGCTCACCCCAGGTTGTTTGGACACCAGGATTCACAGCACTCATCCAGGCCACACCTGTTACTTAGGGTGAGAGGAGAGGACGAGATGTGGCATTTGTGGAATAACGACTGTGGCCAAGCAGTGGGCTCTGTATGGTTCCATGGTCAATTCTCACAGCAATTCTACAACATAGATTTTGTTACTTTTCTCTCACACTTTACCCTAACTTTCTCCTGCCTACCACAGTGCTTGGCACATACAAACAGAATAATAATGTGTGGAACTGACTAATTCATTTTCCATTCTGCTGATCAGGGGGAAATTAATAGAGGCAGAGGCTATTAATAAAACATTACATTACCTCCAATGAGTGTGGAATAATTCTCTAAAATACTGACAATCAGAAACTTTTCTGGTAACCCAAGATTTCAGTAAACTTCTTGTGGGTGACAATGCTATATTGTTTTAATTTGATGAGTTAAATTCAACAAGCATTGACTAATATACACCCTTAGCCAGGCATTGTTCTGGGGATAAAGAATGAAATATGGCTCCTGCCCCTGAGTCACCTCCTGGGCAAGCTGGACTTGCAGAGGACAGGAACACCATTGTATGAGCAGTACTGTGACTGCAGAAGCACAGAAGCCATGGGAGGCCAGCCCAGAGGAGAGGCATAGGAGCAAGTCAGAGACCGGGCATGATGGTTCTCGCCTGTAATCCTAGCACTTTGGAAGGCCAAGGCGGATGGATCACTTGAAGTCAAAAGTTCAAGACCAGCCTGGCCAATGGCAAAACCCCATCTCTACTGAAAATACAAAAAATAGCTGGGTGTGGTAGCAGGCACCTGTAATACCAGCTACTTGGGAGGCTGAGGCAAGAGAATCACTTGAACCTGAGAGGAGGAGGTTGCAGTGAGCTGAGATCATATCACTGCACTCCAGCCTGGGCAACAGAGTGAGGCTCTGTCTCAAAACAAAACAAAAAGGAGCAGGCTAGAGAATGCTCTCTAGAGCTGCTGATGATGGAAGGCAGATTGTATGCCCAAGTTGAGACCTGCACAAGCAGACGCAGAGACACAGCAGAGTGCAGACCACAGTCAGCCAGAGCTCGCTGTACTTGATGGCTGTCTCTTCCACAAAGTGGGAATTCCTTTTTTACTGACTATGAAACTAATGCAGTAATGTTGGATGAAAGAAGCCAGACACAAAAAAATACACACAGCATGATTCCATGTACATACAGTATATAAAGTTCAAAAGTAGGTAAACCTAATGCTGTTAGAAGACAGCATTGCAGCTACCTTGGTGGGGTGCCGACTGGCAGAGGGCAGGATGGGGCCTCAGGGGTGCCAGAAAACCTCTACTTCTTCATATGCATGCTGGAAACATGGTTGTGTCCACTGGGAAAAATACATCAAGTTCTATAGACAGGACTTGTGCACTTTTCCATATGTACGTGCTATACTTCAAACTAAAGTTTACATCAATGAAGGAACACCAATAATGAAAAATAGGCAGTGCAGATAAAGATGAGGTGGAAAGTATAATTCCACTACCCAGGAATAAGAAAGACAAAATTTTGCTCCCTGCACTTCCTCAATCTGGCCCAAAGGAAGATGATGAGAACTGGCATCTAGGTGTTTATGATGTGCCCCAGAATCATTTTTCTCATAAAGAGGACACTCATGGTTTTCAGGGTGAGGACAGATTCCTTCTGATGGATTCTCTCACTCTGTGTCCTGTCCTAACTGATCATTGTATTAACCTTATAATAATGCAACTGTGCATTTTACATGGAATTTTAGGCTCTGCTTGAATCCTTGTGGTGGTATTTTACCATGTATCTAGATGCTGTGTTTTCACTGCTTGATTGCCCTTGCTACTATTATCTATAACTGGTGCCATGTCCCTGCCATGAACCTCTCCGTGGCCAGGAAACCAAATTCCACGTCTCGACCCTGATGCAGTTACCTAGGAGGGAAAGGACTACCATACATTGAACTGCTACTGTATGCCAGGAGCTCACGTGGGTTATCTTCCTTCATCACCACCTCCGCACTGCTACATAAATCTCAGTACACCTTTTTATGAGCAAGAAAAAACGAAGGTTAACAGAAGTGAAGTAACTTATCCAAGGTAAAATAGCCAGAATTAGAAACTTAAAAGCCCAAGCTTTTCCTATTGACCCTCACTTAACACTTTCATGAGCACTTACCCTGAAACACAACACATTTAGGATGCTTTCCAGCTATTTCTCCAGTTGCTCCCAGTATTCTTTGCTAGGGCCACAGAATGCATGGGTATTTCAGAGAGGGCTAGAAATCTCTGACCACTCTCTCAGATAATTCAATTTGTCACTCTATTAAAAAGAAAAAAGATAAAATAATAATACTACTGCTGGCCATGTCCTGGAGGGGAGGAACCCACCGGAGTCTTTCCAATGAGCAGATAATATATTTAAATGCAGTCCATCAGTCAGTAATCTGCTGCCACCCCATCCTCGGAGAACCGCTTTATTGAACACTGTAATTGCCTGGATGGTGTTATTCATTTCTGTAGCTGTTGCTATTAATTAAATATTTTTGTCGAAAGCTCCCCATGACATTTCTTGCTGCATTCTTGAATATCTGATAAGATATACAGTCAGTACACTGGTACCCGCTGCATTTGGCTGATAGTCTTGTCCTAGTTTCTAACCCTCAAAACGCTAAAGAAATGACACAGTTTTAGTGGGATGAGGACTTCTATTGTTACAGAGTTTGGGGGAGTAGGGGGAGTCCACGAGTCTTAGTGAAATAGATGCAAATGTCACGTTTTAGAGCTCATTGTACTAGCGGAAGCTGGAAATTGGCCCAGACCCTTATTCAAAGGTTTAGCTTGTTCCTTAGGTTAAAGAAAGTTCAGTTGCACTGGTTCCTACAATCCCAACCCCAGTGGAAAGAGGCATTTAATCATTCATTCATTCATATTTAACAAGTATCTCTGGCGGTCCTACAATGTGCCAGGCCCTGTGCTAAGTGCTGAAAACACAGAATTTAAATAATAAAAATAAAATGTAAAATAAACCAAAGAAGTCTCTCTCCTTAAAATAGCGTAGTCTGTTGGGGAACAGAGGCAAGACTGCTACAGTAGAAGGCACACTTTAATTCCAGGTGTGAACTAACAGTAGCAACAGCTGAGGCTGGAAGGCCTCTGACTATTAAGTCTAGCAGCAAAAGGCAGAGGACAAAGGGAGTATAGTGTACATAGAGCAAGGTATCCTAGCTGAGAAAGAGATGAGATGCTGAGTTTGTCTATATGAGGAACTGAAGACTGCAGAATCCTGTGGTCCTGCATTGATCTGGATGACATGAATGAGGACTTTTATTTTATTTTTTCCTTGAAAGAGGAAAGAATCTGAGATCAGAGACCTTGAAGGAAGGAGGAGGACAACAAAGGAAGAGCATGGCATCTGTCAACCTCCCTCTTCCACCTCATTTCTGGTCTGAGTTGGAGGCTGTATGAGCAGAGAAGTGAGGTCAGAAGCTGAAGCCGTTGTGTTTGTAAGAGACTCAGAGCACAGGCTGAGCTGCTGTGAGGCCCAGATGCACAGAGCACTTCCGGGAGTTGGGGAACAAGGCTTAGCTCCTTCACTGATCCCAAGCGTGCTCCAGTATCCTAGGACCAGCAGTCTTGGGGCACAGGGAGTAAGCAACTCTGTGTGTACACTAGCCTACTTATGTTGGACATTATTAGGATGGAATAGACAGGCACATTCAGAGGGCTTCAAGACAGTATAGCATTCAACACTGAGGGTGGACAGGATGTGGGTAGCCGACTGATTGGTTTGATGAGAACAGATGAGCATAGACCTGAAAATCCTTGTGGGTGGGGACAACTCTAAAGGGTGATGGAATTCTTAGGAGGAAGGAGCTTTCAGCTAGAAAAATTTGAATGCAACTATTAACAAGTGAAGCAGACTTGTAATGTTTGGGTTGTTTCGTGATTAAAAAAAAGAAAGAAGAGAGAGACAGATGGATGAGACCATTGGCACATGGAGAGAGGATGTCAGCAGAACTACCGGAGCAGAGTGGTGTGGTACAGCCGAAAGAACACTGAAGGTCAGGAGACCTTGGGCTGGTCCTTTGCTGATAACTGTCTGTGTTTTGCTGAGCAAGTTACCACCCCTCTCTGGGCCTCAGTTTCCTCAGCTGCAAATGAAAGGCAAAAATAGTAGTTTTCAGCTCCCCCAGGTCCATGATTTCAGACGACCTGCTTATAGGGTACTCAAGTTTTTAAATGCAGGAACTTCCTAACACCAGGTGAGGGTTACACATGAAAACATAACAAAGCGAGAGAAGAGCAAAAAGTCGAGGTTCTCATGGCAACCAGAATTCATAGCAGCTCTGCACTGTTAAAGGGACTTCTCCTGACAGGCTGATGAATAATCCCAAAGTCTACCTATTGTGCAGGAATTGCCAGGGACTCTTTTGGGGAGAAAGTGGGGCACAAAGGTAACACTAGCCAACCATTTTAATGAGATTTTTAATCAGTGCAAAAAATTTGACAACACTTTCAATGAAGGTGTGCAAATAAAAATGCATCTATATTTAATGAGGCACTCTATTTATTATTTATGCAATAATAAATGCCAGTTGGTTATTAATAAAATATTGCTCAGTCATTAATCCTCAATAAATACAGTTAGAGTAATTAGTATTAAAGTGACACAGAATACTTCATAATGAAAAGGTAATTTTCTCAACGTTAATGGATTATTCAAACAAACCTTTACTCACAGTTATCAAGATCAAGACCCTCTGGGGAAAAAGGACTAGTGAGTCACAGTGTAACCTTGAAAACTTTGAAAGTTTAAAGACTTGAAAATGAGGCCAGCAGGGGTCTTTAAATTGCTATTGAGAGTGTCAGGTTTCTCAGAAAAAAAAAGGTACAGAAGCCCCACAGAACAAGCACATACATGGATCCAGGATAGTATCTAAATTCTACTAAATATATTAAGTTGTGTGACCTTGGCAAAGTCATTGAGCTTCTTTGCACCCTAGTTGCTTCATTTGGAAAATGAGGATAGCCCGGGCACAGTGGCTCATTCCTGTAATCCCAGCACTTTGGAAGACTGAGGCAGGTGGATCACTTGAGGCCAGGAGTTCGAGACCAGCCTGGCAAACATGGTGAAACACATCTCTACTAAAAATACAAAAATTAGCCAGGCGTGGTGGTGGGTGTCTGTAATCTCAGCTCCTTAGGAGGCTGAGGCAGGAGAATCTCTGGAACCCAGGAGGCAGAGGTGGCAATGAGCTGAGATCGTGCCATTGCACTCCACCCTGGTCCACAGAGCAAGACTTTGTCTCAAAAAAAGAAAAATGAGGATAATGATCTTCTCCACTCAGAATTGTGATGAGGGTTAAATGAGATTATGTATTTTTCAAAAACCTAGCGCTATACATAGTGGAAGTTTTGAAAATAACAATTCAGGTTAAGTCCCATAAGTAACCAGGTGTATTCCATTAGCGTAGCAAAAAAGATGCTAACTCCTGTTTTCTGGGGATCCCAAATTTTGGAAATTTGCCCTCATTTGCTGGGTTGAAATCCACATTCTTTATCTTTTCTCAAAATTATGACTATCATTCACGAGCCCTTACTTTGATCCTTTCTGGTTTATCTAAGCTGTTTTTATAGATGTCAAATCACTTTGACGGCATCTTCTGACTGTGACAGAAATAATGCAGAAGGGTGGAAAAGTGTAACTCTAAGAATAGGGAAAACTGTATCCCCCTTCCAGCTCTGCATAGATGTCAGGCAATCATTTAACTCACTGGGCTGTGGTTTTATCAAATGTTGGCACAAATCATTTTTATAAGCCTCTCAGATTTTAGCATGTAAATATTTTATGACCCTTCCCTTAAATTGTGGATTCTTAGAATTTTGTCTTTCTTAGAGATTCGTTTTAACGCCAGGCCACTCTCAGCGTTTGGGGGTTCTGTTGGTGAGCCTGGAGAGTGTAAAGTATTGTTAGAGTAGGTAGTTAGGCATGAGCAGAGCAGGATAGAGATCCGCCTCCACCCCACTGCCAACCAGGAATGTCAGGCGACCATCAGGTTATGGTCAGGTGGTTGTTAAACTGTCTCTCTCAAATAATAAGTCGTTGCAGTCAGCGCCAGGGAAAGGCCATCTCCCAATACATAAAAAAACACCTGAATCTGGTGATTAGCAGCTTCCCAGTAAGATCTCAGGAGTTGGGCAAGTGGACACCAGCATGTTCAGTAAGAGGTAAAATGGAGGAGTTTAACTAGTATATGATCTTCCTCTACGTAAACACTCGACTAGTAAGGGAAGAAAGCCTCCAGTGAGCACACATACGATTTCAGTAAAACACTGTGCATGCAGGCCCTCTCAAGTGCTAGAAGTGCTGGCAGGCCACTGCACATGCAGAAAGTCCACATATAAAACCCCAAGTCAAAGGTCAAACTGTGCACCTGAATCTCTCAAGTTGCCTGCTAGGCCCTCTTCCAAGTGTACTTTACTTCCTTTCATTCCTGCTCTAAAACTTTTTAATAAACTTTCACTCCGGCTCTAAAACTTGCCTTGGCCCTTCCTCTGCCTTATAGCCCCTCTGTTGAATTCTTTCTTCCAAGGAGGCAAGATTTGAGGTTGCTGCAGACTCCTACAGATTTGCCACCGCTAATAGTATGTGATTTGAGGAGGATACCCCTAGTGATTAGCGCAGTGCAACTCCCCTTAGGGAAACATTGATGAACTGGAGGTGAAGACTAGGGAGAATAGAAGTGGGGTCTGAGGGGAGGAGGAGGAATTTTTATGCAGCAGAAGAGTCTGTCTGAGACAACACTGACTGAATCCAGAATCAGAATCATTTAGTTTCCAGATAACAACCTCATTGCTGCTGAAAGGTGAAGTTCATTGGTCCCCAAATCCATCTAATGACTACAAGTGTATTCTGTGGTGCCAGCCACTATACTAGATAGGAGTAATACAGAATTGAATATGCAGTTTCTCCCTTCAAGAACTTTGCACATGAACAAATCACTGTATTAAATATGATCAGTGCCAGAAAAGAAACAAAGTATTATCTTTAGAAAACCCTCTATTCTGTCTGTCTTCTAAAGAATAAAGGTAGGAGGGTAATGAAAGTCCTTCATAAACTCCTCAGAAAGCTCTTGTCCGTTTAGATCTGCCCCTTTGCAAGTTCTCCCTGGTACTTCTAGAAATTCTGTGTCCTGACAGAGGCAGTGTAGTATAAACACACGTAGGTATAGGATGGTGTAGGCCCTGGAATAGTCTGGGTCTGTATCTCAATTCTGCCATTGCCTAGCCTTGTGTATGACCTTGATCAAGTTATTTAACACCCAGTGCCTCAGCTCCCTCAGCTGTAAGCTGGGATAATAATAGTGCTTCCTCACTAGATATTTGTAAATTTCAAATGATGTCACTGGGCAATCACTTAACCTCTGAGCCCCCCGTCTTTTTTTTTTTTTTTTTTTTAGACGGATTCTTGCAGTGCAATGGCGCGATCTCAGCTCAACCGCTCTGCCTCCTGGGTTCAAGCGATTCTCCTGCCTCAGCCTCTTCAGTAGCTGGGACTACAGGCACACGCCACCACACCCAGCTACTTTTTGTATTTTTAGTAGAGACGGGGTTTCACCATGTTGGCCAGGCTGGTCTCAAACTTCTGACCTCAGGTGATCCACCTGCCTTGGTCTCCCAAAGTGCTGGGATTATAGGCACGAGCCACTGAACCTGGCCTACTCCCAGTTTTAATGTGACAAATGGGGATAAGACTTTCTAGAGTAGTTTGAGGAATTAACGTACACACGTATATAATTTAGCATATCGCCTGGTACATAGTAGATGTATGAAAAATGCAAATTCCTTTCAGCTAGGGAGAGAATATTAGGATTTTTAGGCAATAGTATCCACAGATACTCTTTCTTGTGGACATTAGTAACAGAGTTTGCACTTGTTCTTATTACCAAGTATGTACATGGATTATCAATTTTAGATTTCCAGGATCTCAGGTGCAATGCTGGCTTTCCATTTATCTTCCTGTGGGGGACTGGTCCCACCGAGAGGACTGATTAATAAGAACATGTAATTTGTTACTGAAAAGCCACTGAACCTCTTCCTTAAAAATGGGAACATTTGTGAGCTGCTGTGAATATGTCCATATACATTTTTAATCCTCACAGTTCCTGCCAAAGACTAACCTTCCTTTAAGAGGACTTTCTTTATGAGCTACCACTTATTAATCTGCTATCATGGGCCAGGGTCCTATGCTAAGTATCTTAGATACATCATTTCTGATAACCTGTAGAGCAAGCCAGAGAAGGGAGTCTTATGAACTGTACAGTTTAGTGAAAGTACTGAAGATCAGCCAGGTTAGGGCCAGGGCAGTGGTTCTCGAAGTGTGTCCTGGACCAGCAGCATCAGCAGCTTGTTAGGAATGCACATTCTCAGGTCCCCATTCCCAGTTGATTGCCTCAAAAGCTTCAGGGGTAGGATCTGCACTTTCTGTTTGAACAAGCACTATAGGAGATTCTGAACCATCTGTAAATTTGAGGGATTTCCCTAGGATCCCATAGCCAGGAAGTAGTGGGGTGGGATTGCAGCTTGGGTCCGAGGACAGACTAGAGCCTCTCTCAACCAAGAGCAATTCTGCCCCCAGCAGACACTTGGTAATGTCTAGAAATATTTTTGTTTATCACAACTGAGGTGGGGAGAGTTGCTACTGGCATCCAGTGAGTAGAGGCCAGAGATGCTACTAAAATCTCACAATGCACAGGATGGCCCCCAGGACAAAGAATTTTCCAGCCATTGCTGAGGTTTAAGAAACCCTGGTCTACAGCTTTAGGCTGCCTTATAAAAAAGACACTTAAAAGCAGGGAGGGATGAGGCAGGAAGAGAGGGAGAGAGAGAAACAGAGAGAGACAAAAGAGGAAAGAAACGAAGGGAGAGAAGGAAAGGAAAGAAGGAAGAAAGAAAAGGAGTTAAAGGAAGAAGGAAAGGAAGGAAGGAGGAAGAGAGGGAAGAAAGGGAGGAAAGGGGAGTGGGGAGGAGGGAGAGAGAAAAGAAGTGAAAACAAAAAGGGAAGAAGGGAGGGAGGGAGAAGGGGAGGGAGGAAAGGAGCAAGAAATGGAGGGAGGGAGGGAGGGAGGGAGGCTAAATGGCTGATTTGGAAACAGTCAATGGGAAGATCCGTCCTGCCCTTGGAGAGCAGGAAACTGACAATCAAAATGGCCCTTTAAAAATACTTGTGCTAGAGCCTGGGAGCTACATAGAATGGAAATGAAGTGAGTCTTCAGTATATCATACTTAGTGGAACTTTTGGACATGAAATGTACTTTCAAAGTAATGTGGCATTTCAAAAGCATGTTGTCCTCTGATAAGCCAGGGTTTGGAACCAGAAAGAAAATATCTGTATGGACAATTACCAGACTGTAACAGCCGATGAATGTGATTTGTGACTTGCAGCTGCTGTATGTATTTTGGCACATAAACACATAGACGTTGGTCACCTTTTCAAATGCCTTTAATATTTTCTCCAGCATGAGCTCCAGCTCTGCTGTCTCTTAGTCTCCTCTCTCTGCCTGCTCCATCTCACATTTCTCAGTCTCTTTTTCCCCTCAATTCTTCTCTCTTCTCCTCTTTTTAGCCTTTGTTTTGTTTTGTGGTTTTTTTTTTTTTTTTTTGAGACAGTCTCGTTCTGTCATCCAGGCTGGAGTGCAATGGGGCGTTCTCGGCTCACTGCAATCTCCACCTCATGAGTTCAAGCGATTCTTGTGCCTCAGCCTCCCGAGTATGTGGGATTACAGGCATGTGCCACTATGCCTAGCTAATTTTTGTATTTTTAGTAGGGTTGGGGTTTCACCATGTTGGCCAGGCTGACCTCAAACTCCTGACCTCAGGTGATCAGCCCACCTCGGCCTCCCAAAGTGCCGGAATTACAGGTATGAGCCACCACACCCGACCTTTTTTGCCTTCTAATCTTCCACATTTCTCTCTTATCTTCCTGTCTCTTGTCAATCTCTTTCTCTTCCATCTTCCCTTTCTCTCAAATTTGCTCTCATCGTCTTCCCTTGTTCTCCCTACTTACTCTTTCTTCTCCCTTAGTTTCTTAATTTTCCATTTTATTTTTCTTCACTTTTTTCTAAATCATGCTTTTTTTCCTTATAATCCCTTCCTCTCCTTCCCCTTCTCTTTGTTTTTGTTTTCTGTTTTCTCCATTTTCTCTTCTTGCACCCTCAATTTTCCCGTCCTTTCTCTTGCCCCTCACTCGCTCCATCTCTCTCCTCCTTACTTTTTTTCTGGTTTAGGAAAGCCTTAGTCAGCCCATCAACTTCTATCCAAAGGGCTCTTTTTTGCCTGTTTGTTTGTTTGTTTGTTTGTTTTGAGATGGAGTCTCACTCTGTCACCCAGGCTGGAGTGCGGTGGTTCAATCTCAGTTCACTGCAATCTCCACCTCCCGGGTTCAAGCAATTCTCGTGCCTCAACCTCCTGAGTTGCTGGAATTACAGGCATGCTCTACCATGGCTAATTTTTGTATTTTTAGTAGAGATGGGGTTTCACCATGTTGGCCAGGCTGGTCTCAAACTCCTGACCTTAGGTGATCTGCCCGCCTCGGCCACCCAAGGAGCTGGGATTACAGGCATGAGCCACTGCACCCAGCTGAAAAGGCCGTTTTTCTGAACCACACATCTCCTGCATTCTCAGCAGCTGAGGAAGTAAGCTTTAGGAAAGGTCGCATTGTCACTTGGGGCTTGGGGGTAACTCCCATGTGTGAAGGATTAGGAAGACCACAGATTATCCCTCTGCTGTCTGGGAGTACTATGGCTCCAGTTTCTGACTGTGGTAGGCAGAATAATGGTCCCCAAAGATGTCAGGTCTTCATCTCTGAAATCTAAAAATGTTACCTTGTTAGGAAAAAAAGTCTTTGCTGATATCAGTACATTAAGGATGTTGAGATGGGAAGATTACCCTGGATTATCCAGGTCAACCCCAAATTCAATTGCAGTGTCTTTACAAAAGGCAAAGGAGATTTCACACACAGAAAGGAAAAGGTGGTATAAAGACGGAGGCAGAGGTTATAGTGATATGGTCACAAGCCTCAAAATATTGGCAACCAGAAGCTGGAAGGAGCAAGAACAGATTCTCCTCCAAATTTTCTGGAAGGAACTGGCCCTCCCAACACCTTAATTCTAGCCTCATGATACTGATTTTGGACTTCTGGCCTCCAGAACTGCCAAAAAAATAAGCTCTTCTTGCACTGATACACTGATCTTGAGCTGTATCCAAAACATTAAGTTCAGAGTTTTTGGACTGTCCCTCTGATTTGGTTAGTCTGCGACCCCTTCCTTAACTGATGAATTGGCAGGACTCTGTGTTATCATTATACAAGATTTTTATTTGTTTGTTTTTCTTTAAACTAGTAAGTATTTAGCATATTTTGGTATCTTTAGGCTATGGGTTAATTCTATAGTTCTTAAAGATAATACATTGTTCAGTCTGCCTATATTCTTCCACTTTATTCATATATATCTGTCAGTCTCACAATCCACATTCTTTTCTTTTCTGGTCTACTAGGATGTTAGAAAAAAAATACAGGTTCTGGCTTATGGCTCTATCTGTGAGGTTCTGTACATTGATCACACTTCTGAGTCATTTTCCATAATGCAAAGATAACAGCTTCCCTTTAGTGACCTATAACAAAGAAATCAGTAGATACAAGCAGTTAACACAAGAGAGAGAGAGAGAGAGATATAAATCCACAACATTTTAAATAAACTAATGACTTCATAAATCCATTTTAGAGAGCATATGTCATAAACAAACAAACAAATAAAAAAGAAAACAACAAGGAGTTTGAATCCAGGCACACCTGGGTTTGAAACTTAGCTCAACCATTTAGTAGTCTTCTAAATTTAGGCTAGTTATTTATCTTTTGAGTCCTTTTTTAAAAATCTGTAATATAAGGGTGATACTATCTGTCATACAGGTTTTATTGTAAAGATTAATTAAAATGTATGGAGGAGCTAATGACAATGTCTGGCATATAGTATGTTATTGTTATGAATATGAATATCATTAATAAAGACTATCATATTTATGTTCATTTTATTATTTGTGTGTTCATGCAAAATCACTTAAGTTCTTAGGCTTCAAGTGCCTGGTCTATGAAACAAGGGTAACTGCCCTTCCCTCAGTGGGTAATTGTAAGGATTTGATGAAATCACACATGACAATGGATGGCATTGTGACCACACATAGTAGGAACTCATAATAAGCCCTTTCTTTTTCAGGCTATTGAGTGTATTGTGCTCCTCTCGCTTCAATGACAAAAAAAAAATTCAAAGAAGAAACCTGATTTTGATGGCTTCTCTTTACTGACATGTTTTAAAATAGATGGCCCTCAATTTTATGGAAATCCAATTGACACTACTTAAAATTTGCATAGTAGATGGGAGAAACTTCATTTTACCAGACAATTCTTCAGTTAGCCAAAGTGCTCTAGGATTTCTTTAAAAATGCAATTCCCTGCATTCTTCTGAAAAAGGATTCAAATGAGGAAATTTTCATTAACCCAGCTTGTTAGCATCCCCTTATTACATGAATTCCACCTGTGTGGGTCAGGACTGTTCCGCTCTTTGTGTGTTGACTTCAGTATTCAATCTGCCTCTCCTGCACTCCGGGTCCACATCAATGCCTTCAACTTAGATTGAAAGTCCACTGGGTCATTGCTTTTTGACTGGCATCTGTGGATGCTTCCCAGGCAAGGTGGCCACTTGGGAAATATTGCTGGTCATCACTGTCAGATGACTGCTCTGAGCACCTGTTGGCCTTGAAGTTTACAAACAGAAAACAGAAACTGACACGACCCCTTCTCAGAGTAGCTGTCCAGTTTTTCTCTGCCTGGTTCTAAGTCCAGAATCCATCTCTCTTTTATGCCAGCCTCTGCCTTCCTCAGCCACCCCTAGCTGAAGGCTTCAGGATGGGAAGTGGGGGTCAGAATACAAGGGAAATATATTCATTCCAGACCTAGTGCTAGGCCATCCAGAACTCTGCTTTTGAGGCTGCGAGATAATTAATGCCAAGGCATAGGATCTACAATACAAAATTAGAAGCAAGGAGCTCAGAGAAACAGGCAGAAGTCACCAGAAGTAACACCTCACACTGCTGAGTGATTCACAGTTTTCTGGAAGGCTCTCTCACTTACACTCTTACATTTATGCTTCACAGCCACCCCAAAAGGGTCAGTAGTAATACACATTATTATGCACATGTTATACAAATATCTATTTTCCATTTGCAGAAATTGAGGCTAAGTGCCCTGGCTGAGGTCTTGCAGATAGTTGGTGGCAGAGCTATTTAAAGGCAGCTCTGATTTCAAGGCAGGCCAGGGATGGAGATGTTGAGCCACCTGCCATTTGAAGCACTTAGTTTACCTGAAAATCTTGAACCTCAGTCCATGGGTCAGAGAAAGGTTGGAGGGAAGCTGTGGGAACACAAGAATGGGGAGCAGGACTTCAGTAGTTTATGGGGCATTTATTAATAGGGTTGAGGATCTCAGAGAAAGTGTAAAGAGGAAAACAAAGGAATGGAGACAGCTCCTCCTAGCCAAGTGGTGTTGCTTAACCTCTGAGCCTCAGTTTCTCCATCTGTCAATGTATAGAATGTCTTTGGTAGAGTTGTTGTAAGATTGAATGAAATTATCCTGAGAAAACTGTTTAAATCGTGCCTGAAGTACAGTGAACAACCCAAACACACTCACCTGCCCTGTTTTCTCATGATCATTGCACAGAGTGTTTGTGACGAGAAAGTGGCAGCCAATGCCTACCACAGAGAGGGACTCAACACAGGACTCTTCAAAAAAGCCACATGCATTTGAGACCTAAAGCCAGCTTCCTGAAGAGTGGAAAACAAACACATTCACACTGACTCCACTTTGTTTGTTTGTTTGCTTATTTTGCTACTACAGTTACACTTCTTCACATCTATAATAAAATTTATATTACAGCCTCTCAGCTACTAGTAAGCCTTTTGCTATAAGGAATTGACCCTGTTTTCCAGATGAGAAAACAGAGTCTTAAAAAATCAAACTACAGTGAACTTGGGTGTCCCTCTTTTTGTTGATAACTTCACTGTAGTATAGTTTACATATCATAAAATTCACCCATTTCTATTGTATAATTCAATGATTTTTAGCAAATTTTCCCAGGTATGTAGCCATCACCATAAATCATTTTCACACGTTTTCATCCCTCCAGTAAAATCTCTCATGCCTATGTCCTTTTAACCTGCTAGGGATAATACAGCTTTGGAAGGGCTGGGGGAAAGAGGAGGCACTCCACACAGGACAGAAATACATGAGTCTGCTCAAATATCTAGGCCAGAGTTTGAGACTGGGAGCAGAGGGCTGGTATCTAGAGGCAGAGATGATCATTGTCATTCAGAACACATGAGGCTCATCCCTTTACAGCACTGAGAGCCTCATAAGTGTGTGGCCAGAGGACATTGCAATTCTGTTACAACTGCAACTTTAAGGGAGGCTGTTTTGAAGAGGAATCAGTAAACATGCTATATCCTCGTGGGGATCCTCAGTCCTGATACCCAGACAGTTGGCTGTGGTCAGGAGGGGCTCTGTGTGCCTGGCCTTGGTGAAAAAAAAAAAAAGTCAATGCCTCAAGATGCAAGGCTAGATAAGAATACTGAATAAGACATAAATAGCAAGATCTCTTTTGATCCTTCAGGTCACAGGAGCTTAACTGCACTCCAGTCAAATTGGTTAATTAATAATAATAATAGTGATGATAATAGCTCCCATTGTTTAAAAATTAATTCGAGGCAAGGCTTTGTGCTAAGAAATATATGTCCCATTCATTAAGATATTTAATTCTTACAACAACTCTTTGAGGCAGGTACAATTACTGTTCCTACTTTTTCCAAGAGGAAACTAAGGCTCAGAGAGGTTAAGAGACCTGCCCAAGGACACACAATAAGCAGATTTTAAGCAGAATTTGAAACCAAGGCTGTTTGGTTTGCCTGTGCTTTCCCCAATTAACACAGTAGTGTGGCAAAATAGCACTACTATTGATTGACGTGTGACTTCATTTATTTTTTCACTCAGCTTCTCTGGGAGTCCCACAAGTGCTTGGAGCCATGTCCATTTCTGTTCACTGTTGAATCTCAGGCATCTAGTTCAGTGCCTGGCACCCAGAGGTGGTCAATGAATATTTGTCAATTTAACATTGTTGAGACTCTATCATGTGAGATAAAGAGACACTAGAATATCCTGCCTTTATCACTTAGAGATTGAGTGACTGGCAACTTACTTCTTTGTGCCTCAGTTTCCTCATGGGTAAAAGCAGAAGGGAAAAGAATCATTTATCTTAGAGAATTGTTGAGAGGATTAAATATGCTTGACATCTGCCTCCTATAAAGTCAGGACTCAATAGCTGCAAACTCTTACCAGTATTAGTAATAATATACTACTCGTAAGTATTGCAGATATAAGGACATTTAGGATCACAAAGATGAATAATTGTAGCATAGGTCCAGAGATAAGAAAGCAGCTAAGGCAGGACATGGGGTCCTGTCTTTGTACTACAAGGCTTTTTCTTGACTTTTCAATGTTCAATAAATGTTTGTTGACTGAAAAATATGCTGACTCAGAACCAGAAGACAAGGAAGTGGTGCAAGCCAGAGGAGACCTATCATCTGCCCACAAGACAGGGCACCACCTTTCTACCCAGTGAATTGTGAGCCTGCAAGAAGGATACTCTGACCTACTGAATGATTCCCTCTCTCACAAGCACCTCCTCTCTGCCTCCCCTCCCTCAGGAATGCTCCTGTGAAGGTGAAACATGTGGATTCTGAAAGGGAACAGTGAATAGTTGCTCTTGTGCATTGTTATGCAAATGCTACACAAATTGGAGTCTTAAATCTGGCTTTAATGATGCCATTCTGCTTTGTCTTCCAGCTTCCCTGACACCCATTCTGAGATGCACTGTACAGATGTTAGTTTATTATGTACACCAAGAACTCATTCTATATCTCAGCGAGGTGGGCTGTTAGCAGCCACCATCACAGCTCTGATAGCGATGGAATGCACCCCCATGAAAGATGTGTAATTTAAGCTCTCTGCTGCCCACAATTCAAGCGCTTTCTTTTATCAGGGCCCAAGTGGCAGCTAATCGAGTTACTGGCAAATCCAGAAACAACACAGATCCCACAAAGAGGCTGATTAAAGCTTACTTGAAATTTGGAAAATAATAATTTTTTAAAACGATAACATTAAAAAAAAAACTCAAGATGCAGAAAGAAAACCAATTTAGTTTGAGCCAATCCCTCATCCTCAGAAGGATTAGAAGAAAGGTTCTGCTTTATGCTAAATGTGGAGACAGCTTTTGCAGCCAAAACATATAACGTCCCGCTAATTATTCTTTCAAGCTTCAACATGTACTTTATTAATCTTTTTTCCCCACTTTAACAGCCACAGATGTAGACTTAATTCAGTGTGTAAGCAACAGAACTTGTTTAAGTTCATCATGTCAGCTGCATCTTTGGTGTCTGCCTTACAAGGGCAGACAACGTTGGCAGGGCTCAGAGATGGAAGTCACGTCAATCACGTTTGGCATCATCCTTCCAGGAGATAACCTGTCTTTAGAAAATCCCATCCAGTGTACTCAAGGCAGAACAGTGTGGTCTCTTTTGAGAGTTACTCAAAAGAAAAGAGACAGTTGAAGGAGGACTAAAAGCAGTGATGATAAATAACTCCCTCTCCTACCTAAGGATATGGACGCTGTTCACTCCTCCCAATGGATCTAAATGAAAAATAGGAAAACAGACAGTGGAAAAAAATACTAATGATATAGAAACTAAACACTGAAAGTTCAGCTTTATTTTATATTTGGGGGGCCATATTTTATTCTTTCACATATCTGGCTATCCATTTGTTAATACATAATTAAATAAATTATATTACTTTATAATACCTACATAGTAGGTATAGAGAAACTTCCATGTGTCAAGAACTGTGTATGGGACTCAGGCATGTGGCGTGCAAATATTCTATTCTTCAAGAGAGGGAAGAAGAGGAAAGGAATCACTGTGCAGGGAATACCTACTATTTCTGTGTGTCAGACACTGTGTAGAGAACTCACAATAACCTTTATACCCTGAGAGGTAGAGATTACTTATATTTATAGATAAGAAATCTGAAGTTCAGAGAGTTTGAGTAACTTGCCCAAGATTACACAGTTAGGAAATATTGGAACTGGGATTCAAATACAGAACCACCACACTCCTAATTCCCGGTTTTATCCACTTCCAAACAGTTAAGGTGTTTGGATCATGTGGTAAATAATTATAATATAGGGTAAAGGTAAAAATGGGCCAAAAAACAACAACATAAAACATTATGAAAACTTAGAGGAAAGAGAGAATGTGACCAGCTGGGAAGAGTTAAGTAAGGATCCCTAGAGAAGGAAGCAGGTGACCTAGGTTTTAAAGGGTAAGTTAGGTATATAGCAATTAACATTAAAAAGGACATTTATAGGACAGGGAACAGCCTGAACAAAGATCAAAAAGCTGGAAATCATGGAAAAAGATGAGGGAGCTCAATCATAGCAGTTCAGTGTGTGAACAAAGCTAGATAAAAACAAGGTTAGGAATATAGTTTGGGATTAGATTACAGAACTTCTAATGCCACATAAAGCATCTTTCATGAAAAATTGTCAAAGAAAATTGATTCCATCTTCCACCTATGAAAGACTTAGAGATATGTTTAGTTTCATGCCAATCCAATACATCAGTTCAGTTAAAACACAAATCTCTTATTGAATATGTCCAAGTTCCAGCAGGGTATCTGAGATCAGAAGGTTCAAGTTCAAGTTCCAATTATTCTACTCATTGACTCAACAACTCTGAGCACCTTATTTCATTACAGCCATGTTCTGGTGCTTGTTCATTTTCATTGTTCTAAAAGACTCACTACCATATGTATTGGTCTGGTCAAGTTAAGCATACATGTCAATCACAGCAGGACAGTTAGTGGAAACATTTAAATAATATCTACTATATACTTATTTATCCACACATATTCCAGGAAATGTGCATACACATCTTACTAATGTAAGCTAGGCCCAAAAATACACAAAAAGATTCCCTAATTTCAAGCCTAGAACAACTCTGAAAGATATATAGCATTACCCCACTCTACAGATGAGGACACTTGAAGTCTCAAGAATTTGACCAAGTCCAGGATCAGATTCCTAGAAAGTGGAAGAATCCAGTCGTAAACTCAGTGCTCCTTCCACTATATTACTATTGCCTTACACTAACCATTTAAGTGGGTAGTTAATCTGTGGAACCCATCAGAAGTGTCCAAATAAACACTGAACAATGTTCAAACTTCGTTTTTGCTGTATGCTACATACTGACAAAGGAAAACTAAAATAATGGGGCATTGTGTAAGGTATAGCTTGCTGGGAATCATGTATCACTGGGATTCATTCTACCTATTTTTTAGTATATGATTGCTTTTAGGATATAGGGTTAAGAGAGAGATAAAAGGAGACCATGTATGTAAAGATCTTTTGATAATATCAAGTATTGTAAGAAAAAAGCTCTGCTCTCCATTCAGTTTAAGAAGAACTTAGAATATGTGTATAAAATAGTTCTTTGTATGCTTGTTCTCTATTTCCCACTACTATAATAGAAACCGTCTGAAAGCAAGGTGTGTGTTCTGCTTGTCTCTGACACTGTTACCAGGGGTCCTTGCTCCCAGAGCTCCCAAGATGGTGGCAGGCCACTTCCAAAATGGCAGCAGGCCACTTCCAAGATGGTGGCAAGCCTCGTGTTCTCTGACTTGGGATTCTTGACCTCATGGATTCCAAGGAATGGAATCTTGGGACATGTGGTGAGTGTTATAGCTCTATTAGAAGCCATGGGTCACGGAAGAGAACTGTGGAACCTAGTGACTAGTGTTCAGCTCGACTAGCACAAACCCAGGCACTTAGCCATGCAGGAACAATGGCAAGCCTTTAGCTGGATTGGAAGTGACAATGGGCGCCTAACTGGATCAGAAGCTCGGCGGACGCCCTGGAGGATATGGAGGGATGGAAGTCAGTGGCGGGTCTGCAACTGTGGCAAATAGCAGTGGTGTACAGCGAAAGCTCAGCTCGCGCTGTAACAAACACGGACCAGAAGAGTGCAGTTGCAAGATTTAATAGAGTGAAAACAGAGCTCCCATACAAGGGAGGGGACCCAAAGAGGGTAGCCGCTGCCGGCTCGAATGCCTGGGTTTATATCCCGATCATTTTCCCTCCTGTTGTGCTCTCAGGCGATAGATCATTGACTATTTCTTTACCTCCTGTTTTTGCCTAATTAGCATGTTAGTGAGCTCTCTTTACTACCTGATTGGTTGGGTGTGAGCTAAATTGTAAGCCCTGTGTTTAGGGATTCTTAGTTGGCCTAGGAAATCCAGCTAGTCCTGTCTTTCAACACCACCATAGTGGAATACTTCCAGGAAACTCAAAGTTTAGTGAATTAAACCATCTTTCCTTATATGATACTCCAGGAAACTCAAGGTTTAGTGAATTAAACTATCTTGCCTTATATCTGATAATGATGATAACTCATCATCATCGTCACTGGGATTTGTTGAGCACTTACTATGTGCCAGGTATTATGTTAAATCCTTGGTTTTTATCAATTCTTTTAACTTATATAACAACCTTATGAAGTATGCATTATTATTTTCCCCACATTCCAAGTTGGGTTACAAACATAGAAGTGAAGTTGATTGCTCCAATTCTCACAGATCGTCGGTCAGTAGCAGACCTAGGAGTCAAGCATAGGCAGTCTGGCATGTGTCTCCAATGCTGCACTCTGCTAAAAGCTGTTATCCAGAATATGTGAACAGGCCTGAGTTGTTCATAAGCAGCATTACTTCCCATTCCCTCATCTAATCCTCATAACGACCCTATAATGCAGATACGATTATTCCCACCTTAAAGATGAAGACACTGAGGCTCAAGGCCACAGACTTAGTTGGAAACAGCTGCATTCTTTTATTACAGAAAGAAGGATCATATTTTGCCTTCACTCAAGAAAAACATATACATGCATCTGATAAAATTCCAAGAATTCTCAGAGCAATTACAGAGCCTCTTGCTACAAACACAACAGAACCTTCTTCAAAGCGCCACACATGCTTGGAAGAACACACACATAAAAGCGCAATTTGAACACTTGTCAGTTTTACCCCCTTGTTGCAAGAGAAGAAGAATGTTTATGCATCAAAAAAATCTAGCGCATTTCCCAGTTTAATTAGTTTTGTCAAGTGCCTGCAGTATGATTTCCATGTTAATTTCCCCATATCCCATTTCAGTTTCTTTATATTCCACTTCAATTATTTGCTTAAAAATTGAGAGAGGCACAATGACTATGTTCAAATTCCATTCATTCAACTAACATTTACTGATGTTCCATTGTGTACTAGCCCTGCAGGGTCCTCAGAAGCACAGGACATGTGCTCTTACCTGTACTCCCATGCCTATTGCAGACATTATTAATCCATCAGCTTTTCCCTCCCATATTCCACACTCTCCGGGAAGTAGAAACCTCAAAATTTGTCTCAGCATGACTTTCCAGGCAACCAGTACCAACTGATTGATGCTGGCATGGGAAAACGAAAACTATTTGCTATTCTAGTATTAAGCATTTTCTTATAAATTTCTTTCCCACTTAATTCTCATGAGTGGTAACTACTATTATTACTCCATTTTTACCCAAGAGGTAACTGTGGCTCACTGAGATCCTTCCCAAATGTTAGTTATGAGACTGATGAGAAGTCTCTCTGACCTCTCATATTTAGCATGACAATCACCAGGCCTGCACTTTCTGGTAATCTGTGGGACTGGCCCAGCATGGGTCTGCTTTCCTAGCCCCTGAGGGGAAATGTAAAAGGAATGAAAAAAATAATCTCTACCAGGTATACTAATCCCCCAGGTGGTAATAAGTATTCTTGCATTGGCCTGTGAAACCATCTGTATTTCTGTACTTTTATAAATGAAACTGTCAGATCTGGAAGGGGTTCAAGTAATAAATTAATTCAAATTCTTCATTTTACATCAAGGCCTATTTTCACCTCGTTTAATCTTTAAGTCAGTCTTTGAGGTAGCCATATTATCCTTATTTTATGAGGAAGCTGAGGCACAAAGTGGTTGAGTAATTTGTCTAAGGTCACAAAATTAGTTTAGTGGCACAGTCAAGCCTCAGATCTTTTTACTTTATAAACCTGAATATTTAATGATACATTTTCTTTCCTGATCTCTTCTCTCTTTTCCCTTTAGAACATAAATATAAGGTAATCAATCAAAAAACAGTAGTTTATTTCTTCTTCCACTTCATTTTCATCCCTTTCCTTCTAAAATTCTTTTTATTTTTATTTATTTATTTGAGACAGAGTCTCTCTCTGTTGCCCAGGCTGGAGTGCAGTGGCGCGATGTCAGCTTACTGCAACATCCACCTCCTGGGTTCAAGCGATCCTCCTGCTCAGCCTCCACAGTAGCTGAGATTATGGGCATCTGCTACCATGCCTGGCTAACTTTTGTATTTTTAGTAGAGATGGGGTTGGTTTGGCCAGGTTGGTCTCAAACTCTTGACCTCAGGTGATCCACCTGCCTTGGCCTCCCAAAGTGCTGGAAATACAGGCATGAGCCACCATGCCTGGCCCTCTTTTTATTGAGCATACATATATATTTTAAACAATATATGATTGCTTAGTTATATATTTAACAAAGTTCCCTGAATCTTGTATAGAGACCATGAAATACAGAGATGAGTCACAAACGGTTTGTGCTCTCAGGGAGATTATAGTCTGGCATGAGAAGGACTCACCAATCAGAGGCAATTCAAATGCAGTGTGGTTCTGACAGCGCAAATACAGGAAATGAGGAAGCACAACATCTGAGTTCTGGACCCACTCAGAAGTGACCAGAGTAATTAATTATAGCTGCTGAAACAACCCCTAAATCTCAACAGTTTAACATAATCTGAAATGAGTCAGGAGGCTCTCCTCCATGGGGTAACTCAGGGACTCAAGCTGCTTTCATTACACATCTCTGCCACCCCTGTGGCCTCTTCAGAGTCCACTTCTGGATTCCTCCATCTGGCCTACTGTATAAATTGAACATTTGTGTTTCCCCAAATACAAACATTTGTTTAAATGTTCATTGTTTAAATTCTAATGCCCAATTGCCGTATTAGGAATTGGAGGCTTTGGGAGGTGATTAGGCCATGAGGGTAGAGCTGTCATGAATGAGATTAGTGCCCTTGTAAGAAGAGACACAAGAGCTTGGTCTTGCTCTCTGCTTTCTGCCATGTGAGAATACGAGAAGATAATCATCTGCAAACTAGGAAGTGGCCTTCACCGAACAACATATCTTCCAGTGCCCTCATTTAGACTTCCCAGCCTCCAGAACAGTGAGAAATGAATGTTTGTTGTTAAAACCACTTAGTCTATAGTATTCTGTTATAGAAGCCAGAATCGACTAAGACATCTGCCAATGAGAAGGAAGAGACAGAGAGTGTGTGGCAGGCTGTGGAAGAGAGTTTAGAGATCAGATCTTGCAGAGGTGTATATCTTCATTGGCCATTTAGCCAACATAACTTATGAGCCTCTGGGGTGTGGACTGACTCAATGCTCAGTTTTCCTCTTCCTTATTATACAAAATGACTACATTCCCCAATTTTCCTTAAAAGTAAGGGTCCTGTAACTGGGTTCTGGACAGTGGAACACCCCTGATTCTCATGGTGCAGTCTCATCAGTCTGTGATATGAGAAACTTTTGTGGTGTTAAGCCATTGAGATTTTAGGATCGTTACAGCAGCTTTTGCTAAATTAACCTGACTAATAGAGATTCAATTTCTTTCATTCTAAAATGAAGATAATAGTGCCCTGCCATGAGAAGCAAATAATAAAGTGGGCATGAGAACTCCCAAGTGGTATAGTGTATTGTTTCCCATTATTCATTTCACCCTAGAAAAGCAGTTGGGATCTTGGGTACAGAGACAGCAAGGAAGGCCTCTCCGACCATTGTGTGGTGCAGGACAGGACATCAGGCTCTTCAGAGTCCACAGCAGGGTGAGCCTGAGCCACGTGCTCCACAAAAAGAAAAGAATTTTTACTGAACTTCTTTCTTTAATAACAACCTTGTACACTTGTATCAATTCTTTCATTACAACACGAGTGGTCACCCCTAGCAAAGAGTCTGTTGGACAGTAAATGTCAGGTACAGTTGAGCTAAGACTCTTTCCTGCAACATCTGGAGCGTTGTTTCCCCCTCAGAGCTGCTCCTACCTTGGTCTCATTGCATCCATTTTACTTGAATAATATGAATAATAACCAGTGGTTTGCTGGAGCAGACTCACACCAGCTCAAGAGAGTCAGTTATGCACGTCATTCCCAAGTCTTCATTCTGTGATGTCAGTAACTTCAAATCAGTCATGGTGGGAGTGCTTACACCCCAGAAACAGGCAATGGGCAAATCATGGACTTTTATCTTCCTTTATTTCTTCCTTTTCTTTTTCTCTGTCTTTTTTTTTTTTTTTTTTTTTTTTTTTTTTTTTTT
>NW_016806642.1:11498500-11518420 GCF_001698545.2 Rhinopithecus bieti | reverse complement strand
TTTTTTTTTTTTTTTTTTTTTTTTTTTTTTTTTTTAAGATGACTGTAGTATAAGAATTCACCAGCACACCACTGGTAATAATACAATTAGTAATAATAATAATGATAGTAGCTATTATTTCCTGCATGGTCACAATGTTCCAGGACCATACTTAATAAATGCTAAATATGTTTTATTTTACTTATTCCTTGTAACACTCATGGAATTAGCTGTCACTGTGTTACTCCTACTCCAAAGTGGAAAATAAAGCTCAGAGAAATTAGTAACTTGCTGAAGGACATGCAGCAATGAATTGGGAGAACCAGGTTTTGAACACAGCTCTGTCTGACTCAATGCTCATATTATTTCTATTGTGTCATTAAATAAAAGGAGAACTTGAGTTTCAAAATTGGATTCTGGAGGGTTATAATAAGGTTGTTTCTACCTAGGGAGGGAAAGAATAATAAAATACTTAAAATGCATCTGTCTTTGCATGAGATTACACAGTTTAGCAAAAACACTCTCTCACATGCTGTGGCTATTAATCCTGCAGGATCTCTGTGAGTGATTCTAGGCAGTCACTGCTGCACTCTTTTGGCAGATCAGTGGACTGGATTCATGCGGTTGGGTGGTTTGCTCTGGACCAAACAAAGATGGCAGGTGCAGATATGGCCGCTGGGCCCTGGGTCTTCCACCATGCTGTCAAGTTTTATAACTTGAAAGATCATACTGCAGTCATATCTTGCCGCCATACATTATGATTGCTTATTTTTATATCCACCTCTGCCTATTCCATGTGAGTCTCCTGACAGTGGTCTTAGAGGTCTTCCATCTCGGTGGCTCCAGGGGAAAGCACAATGGTGCCAGGCACATAGTGAATGTTTTATAAATGTCTGTTTAATGAATGGCTGAATGGATAGCAATGGAGTGAGGGAATCGATTTTCCTGACTTAATGAGGGAGAGATGTAATAGAGAGGCTGACAGGAAAGGGCCTGGTCCCCAAGATAGGAGGAATCAAAAAAAAAAAAAAAAAAAGAAGAAGAAGAAGAAAGAGGGTACAAAGAACAGGGAAACAGTAGTCACTGGAGAGCATCTTGAGTTTCTTTATAGCAGTTTCCAAAGGCTTGTGCTAAGCTCAGCCCTCATAAACCTATTGTGAATTTGATGCTTTTTAATCAGCAAAACTGCAGGCTTTCTTTTGTGAATCAAGCAAGAGAGCCAGAGTCAAACAAGAGAGAGCAGAGAGGCAGCTGCCCCACTTGTAGACTTGGCATTAGCTATGCCATCCTGACCTATGCCAAACGGAGCCCATGGGCCTGAGATGGAGGCAGTGTCTTTGCCATTTTGGCCCAGCATTATGCCTTTGGCCCTGCAGAACAACCGACTTTCCTCTTTAGAGCCAACTCTGCATCCCATCTGGCCTTGGGCATCCCTCATGGTTTACATCTCCTGGGCCTCTCACCTCCAACTCTTTAACTCCTCTTCCTTCACTTCTTCTCATTCTTGGCTCATTTTCCCATCTCCTCTTTCCATGTTGTCCCCCTCCCCCTAAACATGATACTTAATTCTGTTTCTTGACTCTGAAGTCTGGCTTTTCTCCATGGCCACAAGCTGTACTTCTGATTATGCTACCTTTGACCTTAACGAGATAAACATACTGTCTAGTCCAGCCCAGCTGCCAAGACTACCCATGACAAGCTTGTCCTGAGCAGGGGCCCAGCATCCATGGCTTCTATTATTTTCTCCATGGAGAATGTGTTGGTCATGTTCGTGTTCCCAACATCTATGCCTCCCAAAATGATTTAACTATGTCAGTGGTTGCTCCTTCTTGACTGCACCTTAAAATCACCTGGGATGCTTATTTAAAATCCAATATCCACACCTATTTTATCTTAAATAGATTTTATCTTAAAACATTTCAGAGATCATTCTAATGTGTGGTGGTCAGGACTGAGAATCACAGGTCTAAGCCAATCTGTTAATCCTGTTTCCTTTGCAAGGGCATGCATGGGCCTGACATTTAATCATGAAGCAAGAGATACAAAGGGAAGCTGGGAGGTTCTGCAAGGAGGACACAAGAAAGAGACATTGCCCTTTCTCTGCATCAGGGTATGTCATTTCAGATGAACTGCAAAGAACTTCTGCTGTCATTTTGTAATGATGAAGGGACACAAACAGCCTAGTGGGGTAGCTGACATGCTGAAGATGGTAGAGTCCAGTGAAATGGAAAGAGCTGGGTCCCCATCACATTACTAAACCAAATAACCAACTTGCCCTCTGATCTTATTTAATGAGATAATGTAGTTATTTACTGTGTAAATTGGGGGTCAGTACATTTTTTTTTTTTTCTGCAAAGGGCCAAAAAGTAAATATTTTAGACTTTGCTAGTCACACAGTCTCTGAACAAACCATTCTGCCCTTGGACATGAAAACAGCTATATACATTAAATAATGAATGGGCATGACATAGTCCAATAAAATGTGATTTACAAAAGCAGACAGTGGGCTGGATGTCACCTATGGACTGTTTGGCAATTCCCCATTTAAGTAATCCTGAGTCAGTGTGTCTCGTTACTTGCAGCCCAAGGCATGTTAAGTGATACAAGGATGATTCCCAAAACTGAGTCTGCATGAACAACTTTTCTCCCTGCTGAACCACAGATACACATATTTTGTGTCTGCTAGTCAAATCCTCCTTGATGTCCTACAGGTACTTCGGACTCAACATATTCAAAACTGATCTTATCTTCCCCATACCCATCCCTAGGTCTGCCCCTCCCCTTGAACTTCCCACTTAGCAAATGTCACCATCACCTTGAGCTACTCAAATTAAAAAGCCCTGAATCACCTTAATTGCTTCTATTGTCATTAGTCAGCCAGCCACTATGTTCTGTCAATCCAGCTATAAAATATTTCTGCATTCTCCATCTATAATAAGCTATGTACTAAGTGCCAGGTACAGTCCAAAATCGTTTATAACAAAGAACAATGCAGATGCAGCTACCACCCTCTCCAAGCTTAAGATAGGATCCTTGATGTACAATAGATAACATTATTAAAACCATTATTAAAACTTCTACATGCCAGCCTCCACCCTAGGCACTTCACAGTGAGGGCCCTGATCTTTAGGACAAACCTGAGTGCACATATTATTCTCTGTTATTCATAGATAAAGAAACTGAGGTAAAGAAAAGTTGAATCTCTTACCCTTGGTCATGGAGGCACAGTGGGGGCAGCACCATAATAGGAGGCATATCTGTCCTCACATGAAAGCCCAGGTTCTCCTCACTACCTCTAGTCCACTGATTGTTCATCCTTGCAAGGGGTTGGCTTTCTGAACCACGTTGTCACTTTGGGAACACTAGATCAATCAGTTCACAGGATGTCACCTGGATCTCACTTTGGCAAAAAGCCCATGACAAGCTTCTCATCAGCACAAGGGCTATGCAATTACGCACAGGCTATTAAAACATCTCATGTTCAAAATCAGTCACTCTCTGTTCTCTGCCAATTAGGACCACCACCTGTGGCCAGGCAGGGCTTTCTCAGAGAGAACAACAAAAATCCAAGTGCTAGGAGGTAGGCAGTGGGGGTCCCTCAGCAAGATACTCTTTCCCAAATCATGCATTGAGCTGCAATGAGCCGACATCGCGCCACTGCACTCCAGTCTGGGAGACAGAGAGAGACTCTGTCTCAAAAAAATAAATAAAATAAAATAATTTTTTAATTTTTCAGATAAATATGGCCCAAGCAGAGCTGAAATGCTCCAGTTGCTTCTGCCCTGTCATCTTCCTCTCACATTGCTAATTTGGAAGTGAGAGGATGGTTGAAGGAACACAACCCTAGAGCTGGGCAGATCTGGGTTCAAATTCTGCTGCCACCTTGGGCAAGTCACCCAAACTCCCTTTGGCCCTGCTGCCTCACCTTCAAGCTGCAACTATGCTACCTACCTACTTCCTAGGGCTACCCTGGGGGTAGAAGACAATGAGGTTTTTGGAGAAGTGAGGGAATTGTGGAGACCTGAGCAGTGCTCAGTGAGTAGCCGCCCTCTTCCCTGCTGTGGTTGCTGTAATGACAAGCTCCCAGCTGGAGGCACATGAGCTCATGGTAGCCCCTCTAGGTGGGGCTGCAAGACAAAGGTTTGTTGAGCTCTTAGTCGCTCAGGAGTCCCAGCCTTCCTTGAGGCTGCAGTCCAACACTGTGCTTGGCACTTGAACGTAATTTATTTAACTTCTCTTTAACCTTTTATCTTAATAATACACATTATTAAGCCATTTTCAGACAATAAAACCATCGTTCACCAATTGACAGCTATAAAGTAAATTGATAGAATTCAAAGGTAAGACTTTCTGATCATGATGCTTGTGTTTTTTTTTTTTTTTTTACTGCATTCTAAGTGGTTTTATACACCAAGGCAACACTCATGTTTCCTCACTCTCTCTGCTTCTATCTCTGTCTCCCTCTGTCTCTCCCTGTCTGCACCCTGCCCTTACTTCTCCCCTTGCTTCCCTACTATCTCTTTCTTCTTCTGCCCTACCACCTTCTCTCATTTTGTCTTTCCTTCAGTAGCCAGGGTACTCCCCAGCTGCCAGAATCTCTGGATTTAATCTGCCCTAATATCCCCAGGTCTTAGAGAGCTCTGAGTTTCAAACCTTGGGCCTGGTTGCCTAATAACAAACCCTAGCTCCCTAGGCCCTCCCATAGCCCTCAGCTCCCTCCCCATGCTGTATGTAGTAGGCTTTGGGCCACTCTTCTTACCCTTCAAGGATGTCTATTTCAACCAATGGCTTTAGTATAAAACCACTGGCCTCTGGAGTCAGGTACTCAGAATGGGCATTGGTCCAGAGGCTGGAACCTTAGAGATATATCTGGCAAGAAAACGGTTGGGGACAAGCTAAACTGAAATTTCCAGAACCAGGGATTTATTTAACAAATGTTTACATAAATTCTTATTAACCACTTTTCTGGAACCAAAAGGTGTTCATTGTTTTCATAATCACTGCATGTTTCCTAATCCATGCTGACATTTCTCTTTCCTCCAGGCCCTTCCAAGTCTTCCCTGAAAAACTGAAAGAAGTACGGTGTTATAAAACTCCTGTGGGTAAGATTCGAGATAAGAGATGATGCCTAAAAAAGGAAAAGGAATTCCAGATGTATGACTAGTGACTTGGAAATCTGGCGGGAGCATTAAGGTGACATTTGAAAGTATCACCATTCTCAGGAGAGGGAATGTGATACAAAGGATACACCATGGGACTTAGAGTTAGGAGACCTATATTTAAATCTCAGCTCCACCACAGGCTAGCTGCACAACCTTGAGATAATCACTTAATCTCTCTGGGCCTCAGTTTCCTCATCTATAAAATGAATGGCCCAGATATGATGATCTCTAAGATGATTCCCAGCTCTAAAATTCTGAAATGCTAAAATGGTTCAGTTCATTCTGATGGCCAATAAATGAAGGGTGATTCAGACTACCAGAGCAATTCATATTTTATTTATTTTTAAATTATGGAAAAGTTCCTTTGGCCAGCTATAGAGGCCAAATTCATTGCCGAAACAAATGCTCTGACTTCAAAGCTATAACATTAGGTATTAAATTTAGAAAATATAAAGGGAATAAAATTGCACTTTCCCATTTATAGCTTTATTAATAACTTTTACCTCATTAATAATGTGATCCATTTTTCAACCTCAGCAGGCAGGAAATATTTAGCAAAGAAAGAAGAGAATAAACTAACAATTATTGCTTACGTACTATGAATTACTATTTATTGAGTACCTATAATAAGCTAGACACTATCCTAGAGATGTTCCTTATGTTATCCTATTTCACATTTCTAATTTCACCATGACAAAGGCATTGCTTTCCTCATTTTATAGATGAGAAATCTGAGACCCAACAGGATGTGACTTGCTCAGTATCATGAAACTAGTGAGGTCAATTTGAACCCAGGTCTGTCTGATACTCAGACCAACATTTTTCTTGCTGTATCACTTTTGAAATATTCTTAGCAGAGAGCTCCCTCTCAGTGGGACTAAGCAAGTAGTAATTAGGTAGGAATGCTTTAAGAGGGATCATCATGCTGGGAATAGAGTCTAAGTGGTTGGACTGGGTAACCTTTGTAATCCCTTCTATTCTGAGAATCTAGTAATTCTATTACCTTAAGTCACTGTGAGTAGAGTAATAAGAAGCAAAATCAGTAATCCTCCCAGAGAAGCTGTAAAATATGTTCTTTTTATTTCTTTTTAATGTTTCCTACAACTGTTTTTCTTTTAAGAATAACATCTCTCTGTAATTTAGGAGTCCACAACCTATTTCCCTCAACTACTACCGGTGTTTCAACCTTTTGATGACTCACTAGAACTACAGAATTATTATTCTACATTAAGACTTCTGTATAATTCTACCCATGAATTAGAATGAGGAATGTGAAATTTAATTCAATAGCATAGGAAATGTCCACCCGTAATCCCAGGCAACATTAAGCTAGGTTACTTTGCTTAATAATGAACTCTCTTCTTTTTACTTCATGTGTTCAAGGAAGTGCTTAAATACGTAAGTGCTTAAATATATAAAGTTATGGCCACCAATATCCTAAAATAACTTTTCTTCTTCCTTTTAACAGTCATTATCTCTGGAATTCCTATAAGGAGCTTAGAATCTCTTTTTGAGCTTCCTCACTAAACAATAAGCTGAGGACAGAGATATGTCACAAGAAACTTTGTGTAGTGGAATGCTTCATGGAATGAATTCATCATTATTCATATTTAAACAAGGTAAATTCCAGCTATTTCTCCAACAAATGGACAACTTCAACTTAGATCAGGACTTCTATGAATGGTTCTTCTCAGAAAAAGAGATATAGCAGGCTCTGTAAAAAAAAAAGTGTTCCTCTCCCAAGGTGGCCTGATATGCAGAGCTGACGCCCAGTGAGAAGTTGTGTAAAACTGCCTAGGATCAAGTAGCCTCTTAGGAAGAAAAGACCAGCCAAGTGTGGTGGCTCACACCTATAATCCCAACATTTTGGGAGGCTAAAGTGGGCGGATTACTTGAGGTCAGGAGTTTGAGACCAGCCTGGCCAACATAGTGAAACCCCGTCTCTACAAAACAGTACAAAAATTAGCCAGGGGTGGTGGCGCACACCTGTAATCCCAGCTACTTGGGAGACTGAGACAGGAGAATCACTCGAACCCGGGAGGTGCAGGTTGGTTGCAGTGAGCCAAGATCGCGCCACTGCATTCCTGCACTCTAGCCTGGGCATTGGAGTGAGATCCTTTGCCCCCCACCCAAAAAGAAAAGAAAAGAAAAAAGACCTGGAGCCTGCTAGTTCTCAAATTATATCAACCAATAAAAGCAAGTGTTGCAGAAGTGAAGTCACCATAGAAAAAAGGAAAATTTGAACTAGTGACCCAACCTGAGTGCAAATCCATAGCTCAGGAGCTTAGAGAAAAGACAGGTTTGAATTCAGCATGGGGTGGACACTGGAAGTCCCTCCAGGCCTTGTCTTCCTAGAGTGGGTGTCACACACTGGGCACAAATGCTGAGCATGTGTGTATGACCTAAATCACCATTTACTATGTGCAGTCACTATTTTAAATGCTTATTATAGATTGACTCATTTAATTCTTAATAATAACTGCATAAGGTAGTTACTTCATTACCACTATTTTATGGATGAGGAAGCTGAAGATTAAAGATTAAATAATTTTCCCAAATTCACATGGCTAGCAAATGGTAAAGCCTTGATAGAGCTCCAGATATTCCAAATAAAACTCCAGAAAGGGATGTTTCCAAAAGAAAATAAGGGAATTCCTACTGATAAGGATAGATGGTGAACCAATCGCTTATGTGGAAAAATAAGAGGACCGTGAGCATATGAGTACCTACAGCTGGAAGAATGAGGCAAGTATGGAATATGGCCTCCAAAGACCAAAGCAGATGATGGTGAAAAGAGGGCAGCTTGTGTTGTCAGAGCGGAACTGGCCCAAGAGAATGGAAGTCTGGAGGTAAATGTAGAAGTGGTATGGGGAAAGATTAGAAAATTGGGTAAAATGAAACGGTGAAAGAGTGGGTCTGAAAGGGCAACAGGGAATGATCTGGATCAATCCCAAGTAATAGGAAGCATCCAATGAAGTTGAGGTAGTACAAATGTGATGAGAAGCTGCCATTGTGTTCAGAAGCAGCAGAAGGCTGGAAACCAGAGACAGAGTAGGTGGTTTAAAACTATCTTTTTCCTCTTATAAAGCTATTCCTGACCATCTGGGAAGGATGGCTTCTAAGGAGTTGGCAGAAGGCCTCGATAGAGAATTTAGGCTAGTAGCTGCCCTCTCTGAGAAACCTAGACAGAGCCCATAGGCGGACCCCTTAATAAAACCCTTCCTCAGAAGCCAAGCCTCTAACTTCAAAGCACCAGATACCTCGAGAATCTGCCTGCTCTTAACTTTTCCCCAAAGCATTACTCTGGGGCTTTCCAAGACACTGAGTGGCCGAACCATTACACCAAGCTGACCTCCGAGCTTCATGGGTTGGTGAAATGACAACTGAGAGGTATCAGAAGCTCCTTGTTAACTCTCAGTATGCAAGACAGAAATGCAAAGGCAATGCTGTGGGGATACTAGAGAGATTCAAGTGAGGCCCTCAGGAAGGCAAGTTCAAATCTGATCATCGGCCCCTATGGAAACTCAAGTGAGAAGGCTGCATCTTGCTTTGGCAGGATGGACCTGAGTTTGAGTACAGATTTGCCTCCAGGGACTTCAGGCAAGTCCCTTTCCCACTATGCACTTCAGCAGAGGATGGGACTAAACGACCTCTAAATTCTCTGGAGTTTGCCTATCATTATTATTACTATTGATACCAGTAGACTGAAAGGCATGACTCATGGTATGTTAAAAAACATTTACTTCTTAATTTCCTGCTGTCTCCTTAAAATAAAATCAATTACGGTAAAAGCAAAATCCTTATCCTTTATATGTTTTCATATTTATGAGTATTTCCTCTAAACTACATAATACAACTTGGCACTGCACTTCGGAATTTCATTTCTATTACATCTTAGTATCTAGTCCAAGTTTTAATTTTAAGTTCCGGTTACTGTATTACCTTCATTATAATCACCACCACCAATACAATCATCATTATTTATTTTTCTAAATAGCCTATGAGTTTGTTGGGAGTAAAATCCCTTTTGTCTGATTTTTTAATCCCTAAGAGCACTGAACACAATGCCTCACATGACATAGATCCTCAATAAACATAGTATGAAGGATTAATGATAATTCACACATTCAACATTTCAGTCCAACTAAACAACTTGAAAATTCTCTGAAGACACTGAGATCCTTTCCCCAAGTGTCCTTACATATGTTGTACCTTTTGCATGGCATTCTTTGCCCTTCTCTGGTCATCTACCATGCTCTAAGATGCAGCTCAAATAATACAATGACAAAATTTTATGAAAAGTTTAAAATAAACCTCTCCAATACCCCCAAATATAAAATAACAGCTCTAGTAAGGCCTTTCCAGAGCCTCTCTGGAAATCTTTATCACCCCCAGCCCAGAGCCAGAAACATACATCCCTCTCCTTGTACTTAAAATAATGCATTATGTCTGGTTATATAATTGTCTCTTCAACCAGATCAGGTTGAAGTGTTAAAAATCACCTGGGAAGCTTTTAAAAAACTACTAGTGGCTGGCTCCATTCCAGATCAGAAGAATCAGGTTCTCTGGGGTGGGGTCTGGATATTGGTATTTTTATTCTCTCCAGTAATCTAATATGCAGACAGAGTTGGGAACCACTGTATAAAATGATGACGTACTAGAAGGCAAGAACTACGGTTTGTCTCTGCAAGTCTACTTCTTAGCAAGATTGCTACCCAATAAATAATTGTCAAATGAATGAAGTAGGAAGCATAATAGAAGTATAAGAATAACTTATGTGAGTCTCTTCCTACAAATTTATTTTAAACTGTTGTGAAATAAACAACTATATATTAGTCTAATGACTTCTGACTTATTGGACAACTTTGTTTAATCATATCAAACACTTAAATTGCCTAGGACCTAACGTCTAACTAAGCAGTTTTCCCAGTAGTGGTAAACATGGTCCTAAAAGAAATCTAGATGGATCCTGCAAAAACATGAACATTAAGGCAGTTCATTAGCATAGCCTCTAAGTCCAAAAGCTGGACCTCCAAAGCCCCATCATGTAATGTAGATATATTTCAAGGTTGTTATCTCACAACTGTCAAACCCAGCCTCTTGTTGCTTTCTGCTGTGTAATTTATCCCTGAGAGTGGCATGAGAGTTTTTTTATTAATTTGTTTGTCAAGCAACACTCTCAGCTCTCTTGTAATTATGTTGCCTGTTAGTAGCATTAAGTACAAACATAGCTCTTGATTTTCACTTGTTAATTTGTCCCTCTCCTACATTTAGATATAGCAATAGATATAGTCATAAGATCAGAAAATTGCTGATGGTCAGGAGAGGGCAACATAAAGGCCTGTGTATCTTTGCCAGTAATCAATATGCAATGAACGAATGCCATATGGTGGAAAGATCACAAAAGAAGCTTGGGGTTTGAGTTGGCCTGAGTCATTTGCACTGTGTCTTTGGACAATTAGCTCAGCTCTTTGCAGCTTGAACAACCCATCTCAAAAATGAAAGATAATGAAATCTATTTCAAATGCTTAGCAGAGTTATTATGTGCATAAAATAAGACAACAGATAAGAAAAATACTTAGTAAAATACAAACAACTATGCTAACATGCTTCTCTCATTCAGATGCACACATTCTGTATAGCCAGTGTGTCATGGGCTACAGTGATATAAATAATGATGATTCTTACCACCATTGTTACCATCAGGATTATGCTGTCATAATGAAGTCCTGGTATCTCGTGGTGGTTAATTTTATGGGTCAACTTGGCCACAAGGTGCCCAAACATTTGGTCAAACATTATTCTGGGAGTGTCTGTAAGGATGTTTCTGGATGATATTAATATTTGAATTGGTAGACAGTAAAGTAAATTGCCTTTTCTAATGTGTGTGGGCCTCATCCAATCAGTTGAAGGCCTGAACAGAACAAAAAGGCTGAGTGAGAAGGAATTTATTTCTGCCTGACTGCCTTCACCTGAGGCATCATTTTTCATTTCTGTCTTTGGACTCAAACTGGAACTAAACCAGCAGCTATCTTGGGTACCCAACCTGCTGCCTGCAGGTCTTGGGACTTGTCAGCCTCCATAATTGCATGAGTCAATTCTTTATAACATATCTATCTACCATCTATCTCTCCACCTATCTCTCTGTCTATGTGTCCTTCTTTCTCTCTCTCCCCCTCTTCCTTCCTCCTTCCTTCCTTCACTCCCTTTTTCTCTCTTTCACACACACACACACACCTTACTGGTTCTGTTTCTCTGGAGAACCCCTTACACATCTCTAGCAATATAAACAGTCTTTGGGGAGGCTTCAGAAATAACTCTGTAAATACAATATCTTATATTGCTGGAAGTGTTTTCATGGTCATTAGAATCAGCTGGCCAGCTTTAAAAACATCAATTCCCAGCCCTGAGAGATTAGATCATCTGAATCAGTACCTCAAGATGGCAGAACCTGGGAATCTGGATTTTAACAGGTTTCCTAGTAATTCAACTCACTGGCCATGTTTAGGAACCACCCAACTAAGTGGTTTCGTTGGGAAAACTAGAAACCAAAGATCTGTCTGATGTCTAAACTTTCATCACTTCAGCTTCGTAGATTTTGTTTCTCTTGTCTCCTATTAAATGTAGATGAACTATATATATGTGTGTGTGTGTGTATACATATATATATATATATATATAGCCTTTAACCATAAATTTAGAGTATAGGTATTTTGAATTCAACCCTGATCATATTCCTCCTGTGTCTTTGGGGTCCCCCTGTTGACTACCAATAAAATCCAATTTCCTTTGGATGGCATCCAAGTCCCTCTAAAATATGACCCCTGGATAAGTCTCCAGCCTCATCTCTCATCACAGTCATTTACATACACCCTAAATCCAACTCTCCAATGAGCGCTTGTTCCAGTTTCTGACCCTGTGCATTGTTCTTGTTCTCCCCTCCACCTGGAGGGCCCTGTCACCCCAAACACTCATCCTTCAAGTTTTAACTAAAATGGCATTTTACTCATGCAACTTCTCTAATAGCTCTCTAATATATTGCTTTATATCATAGCCATTTGTGTGCGTGTCTCCCTCAAGAATAGGGACTTCTCAAAAATCAAGCTACATGCTGCAAGTACGTGCACCCAGAGCTCTGAATCTGGCACATGTAAGGTTCATATGCATTCAATGAATTGATGCAGGCTTATATTTCCTACATAGTTACCAAACGGAAAAAATTTAAAAGTTGGACATTTTGTTGCAAACATGGAAAGAATATGGCAAGAAGGCATAGAGTGTAGGCTGAGCAGCACAGTGTACTGTTTAGAAGCAAGAGGTTTCAATCTAGGCTCCATTTCCATCTCTCTTACTCATTAATGATATGAGGGTCACGTTATTAAGACTTCAGTATCTCTGTTTTTTCATCCCTGAGTGAGGATGATGATGGTGTCAATCTCACAAGGCTGTTATGGGGATTAACTATGCTAAGAACTTAGTACATCATCAGGATGCAACATATAAACCATTGAATAAGTTATACTTGTTATTGGTGCTCCCTTATTATTTTATTGATGTTTAAGCAAGTAAGTATAGTCCTAGAAATAGAAGACTCCTGATTTATGGGTGCAAAGAAAAGTGGAAGAATCCTCAAGTGAACTTATCTTGTGGGCCATTTCCATTTCTGAAGGGCATCCACCTCAGAGGAAGAAAAAGCCAGAGAGTTATGCCTTTGTCTTTCATGGGTTGCTCCTTTCCCTGATGCAGTCCCTCAAGGAACATAGATCCATGGGAGATTTGTGTATGTGCTCTGTTTCCCAATAGTTACAGCAACTCATTTGTCACCACTAAGCACTCATCCTTTTTCTAGAGGTCAATTCACCAGGTGCCAGCACCTGTCCAGGGCAAGCCTGACAGACCAGGGGCAGTTGACCTGACAGCTATTGCACATGAGACTAATCTTCTCTTTGAGTCATGGTAGAAGAACAAATGGACCAAATCTTGGCCTAGGCCTGGAAACTCTAAAACCACCCACCCTTTCAATTTTGAAAAGTGACCTTAAATGCCATTAGATAGAAACCACTGCCCTGTGACAAGGCTGAGGCCCAGATCAGTGGAAATAACTTATAATAAAGTACAGAGCTGGGGTTGCCAAAGACCATGATGTCTATGACAAAGACAGTCTTGTTCTGGGAGAAATGTGAAAAAAGAAAGACAATGTTGTGAGGTTTTTATAAAAGCAAATGGATTGGATTTTTAAAATGTACATAGAGACAGGGTCTCACTATATTGACCAGGCTGGTCTCAAACTCCTGGCTTCAAGGGATCTCTTGCCTCAGCCTCCCAAAGTGCTGAGATTATAGGCATGAGCATGCCCAGCCTTGATTGGATTTTTTAAAATCTGAGGTTAAGTTCTTCATACTTTTATAATATTAAAGTTAATTTTCTTTATAACGTAATAATGATAGTCAGTGGCTGACTTGTTTCTTTAGTGTCCTTACAGCTAGATAAATAAAAGTTGGCAACTTTCTGTCCTTCTGTACAATTTTGGGGTGTTGGTTATTTTACTAGTCTATGAAATTCTCAAAAGTTTGGGACCCTTTAATATTAGGGTTGAGAAAAGAGTCTCTAGAGTCAGAAAGACCTGGGTTATCTGCTTTGTTCTTCTTCCAATTTATGCGACTTTGAGCTATTTATTTAACTTCTCAGAGTCTCTAAAATGGCAACAACAATAATAATTTCTACCTTACAGGATCATCGCATGATGAAAAAAAGATACCAGATGGCATGAAGTTAGCACTGGGCCTGACACAAAAATCATAATAATGGGTGGTTAAATAGGTTTTCCAGAATTCAACCATATAGATGAAACATAGAAATAAAAAGCAAATGCAGAAAGAATTAAGCATTTAATTTCCCTATGTGAAATTCCTCCTAGATATAGTCTGCATGCTTTGAGGACTGCTGGGTTCAGATTCAGACAAGTCTAAGTTTATATGCTACTAACTCAGGCCATTTTCTGATCTAATAAATTTAAATAAGGTAGCTCATTTCTCTGAGCTTCTGTTTCCTTATCTGTAGAATATAATTGCCATCACAGAACATCAACACAGTAGGTATTTTACACACATCCTCACTTAATATATGCAGCTATCCTACAAGATAGGCACAGTTGATTATTATCTGCAGTAGCTATGTTCTATAAAGTTCCACAAGTACTGAACCATTGCTCCTAGGGGAAACACACAGTCATGTTCCTGCAAGGCTCTGCTCAAAATATTTTCATCAACTGATCAATATGTAACCTTGTTTTATGTGTTTCTGTTTAAAGACATCTTACTTAATATATTATGTTGATTCATTAACATTGAACTCATAGCCAGCAGCACTGTAACTCATGCCTGAATGAAGCTTATCTAACTCATGTATTTTCTCCATAAAACAAATCCCATGTGCTTTATGAAATATGGGAGTGTCCTGTCTTAGGAACACCAGTACTATGTCTAGGGGCCATATTAAACTGTGAAATTACCAACAAAAATCACACATAAAAAATGCTAAACATGTCACCACGAAAAGGATGCTTGTTCATAGTAAGAGGGCTGGAACAAGAAGGCAGAGAAGATCACCTTGTACAACCTCAGCTGAGAACACGCATGTCAGGTGACTCAAATTTTTTGCCATTTTGTGCATGTCTGTTGATGACCACAAAAGCACTATGAGTACTGATTTTGGGGTTACAAATAAATTTTAGTGAGTAGTCAAATTTGCAAATGTGGAATCTGCAAATGATAAGAATCAACTGTACTATTCTCTTCATAGACAAGAAATCTAAGGCTTAAAGAATTTATGTCATACAACTGCATAGTGGTTAAGCTGAGTTGAAACTGGGTATATATGTCTCCAAAGACCCATGTTATTTCTATTATTAACACAGTACCCCCCATGTCCTGGTTATCCTAGGAAACAGAAGTGGTATGAATGGCTACCTCACAGAAACATGGTGAGGGTCAAATTAAGCACCTTGAAGGTGCTTTTTAAACCACAGAGCATCACACAAACATAAAGGATTGTTATAAGAGGGTTCAATTACAGTGAGGTTATACTATCTAACACTAAGGCCAACTATAATGAACTCCCTGATTCTCCCACAGTAGAAAGTGACCAAGTTAAGAATCAGACCTTGAGAGGTTTGTGTCTGGGTAGCCCTTATCCCAGCAAGCAACGACAAGCCAGTGATCCAAGCTAATTCAATGCAGCCTCAGTGGGATTGCTTTTCTAGGGTTCTGAGAGCAAAATATTACAGTATATTTTAGTTAAAAGATCAAAATGCAGGTTGGATGCACTAAAAAAAATGCTTCTGATGTCAAGTTCACTTACAATTGCTGTTACAAAAATCTGCCAGCCAGGGCCACAAAAAATCAACACAGCAGCATTAGCCAGCAGTGCGGATATTGATGAACAGGGGTGTTGTCTCAAAAACAATCCTGAAGTTATAGCTATGCCTCAAAAGGGGAGGGGGCTGGGAGCCCACAGGCACCATGTTAATTACAAAAGGGTGTTTAATAATTGAGGCCAGACTCATCCAACATAGAATTTGAAGAATTAACCATCTCTGATAAAAAGAATCAGTAAAGACAGAAAGGACTTAAAAATGTTCATAGACTTTAACTCACTAATGACACTTCAAGAATGCTGACAAAATGATCAGATGAGGAAAAATATTGATGCATAAAGTTGTTCATAGTGTAGCTATTTCCAAATAGCTTTAATAAATAATGGGTATTTGGTTTAAATATTATGCTATATCCATACAATAAAAAACTAAGTGTAAATAAAATTATTTTAAATAATTTTAATAATACTGGAAAATAGTCAAAGTGTAATCTTAGTAAAAAAATAAATAAATAAACACAGGATACAAAAAGTATGAATCATCCAGGTGCAGTGACTCATGCCTGTAATCCTGGCACTTTGGGAGGCTGAGACGGGCAGATCACTTGAGTCCAGGAGTTCGAGACCAACCTGGCCAACAAGGCAAAACCCTGTCTCTACTAAAAATACAAAAATTAGCCAGGTGTGGTAGCAGGTGCCTGTAATTCCAGCTACTCAGGAGGCTGAGGCAAGGAGAAACTGCTTGAACCTGGGAGGCAAAGGTTGCAGTGAGCCAAGATCGCACCACTGCACTCCAGCCTGAGTGACAGAGTGAGACTCTGTCTCTAAAAATAAAGTAAAAATAAAAGTATGAATCAAACTGTGTGTGTACTACTAAAAACAAGCAAAGAAACAGAAATACTGAAAAGGAACATGTTAAATATTAACAATGATTTATTTGGGAAATTTTGAGTAATTTGTATTTATTTTTTATGTCCAAGGTTTCCACAATAAGCATATGCAATTATTTTTAAGGTGAGGAGGCAAACAGTACAATGAAAGTACAATCCAATTTGCTATCAAGCTCCACACTCAAAAGAATGCTTTGATGAACAGAGCCACAGATTAAACAAGATTTTGCCTGTTCATCTAACAGGTCACTGATCTGTAAAAATATCAGATGTTTTCAGATTTTTCAAATCATTTATTATTAAGCAACTAGTTGGACTGCAGCCAACTTAACTACACAAAGAACATGAGATGGCCCCATCCTCAGAAAAGCCCCTGGGGCGGGGCCAGGGTTTTCCTCTATTCACCTCTGTACTGCCAGAACCTTGTGCCTGCAAAAGAGCAGGAGCTCAATAAAAATGTATTGAAAGAGCGAACACATAGGGAAATAGGCTGCCCCACAGTCACAGGTCAGCAGACATCAGTCTTTCATTCATACATACAATCATTCAAAAATGTATGAACCACTTACTATATATACATATGACTAGGCATGGACGGCCTTCAAGACACGCAATAACGGGTGATGGTCCTAATACGTAAACAAATGAAGGACTTTATGCAATAAGAAAGGTGTGGACAAAATGCTAAGGGAGTTCCTAAGCAGGAAGAACTTCTCCAGGTAGGAAGTTCAAAGATGTCTTCCTGGATGGAGGGGGATTTGAGCTGGGTTTTGAAGGTTGAGCAGAATTTGGGCATGAGTGAACAAAGTGGAGAGAGGGTATCACAAACTGACACATGTGCTAATGACATGAGTTAAGTCCTGAATGTGAAAATGTATATGGCTTACAGAACAACAACAAAAAAAATGCTTCAATTTGGCCAGAGCACGGGGATGGAGGAAGCAGGGAGGCTGAATGGAAGCACAGAGGCAAGGCTGAAGTAATGCATTGGGACCGGGTTATGTGGAGAGAGTTTTGAATGTTAAGATTTGCTTTCTTCAGTAGATAAAGGAGAACTGTGGAAAGGCTTTGAGTGGGAAAGTGATCTGTTCAGAGAAATCTTTAAGAAGATGCTTGGGCAGCAATAGGTAAAATGGATGGGAAAAAAGAGAGGCAGGACCTGAAATGATAAGAATCTTCAGTGAACAGGCATGAACGTTCAACCAGAGCAGCGCTGGAAACTCAGCTCTTAGTTTCTTCCATTATCAGGATGGCTTCATCTCTCAGCTGCCAGATTTCCTTTGAGATGCTGAGGACCAACTATTACACAAATGCTTAAACCCTGGGCTCAGCCCCCAGCCCCTGTATGCCTCCTCCCTCTCAGAGGAAGCTGAATTGCTTTGCAAATATATGCAGAAACATGCGAATAAAAAAGCCATTAACATGTGCCCTAAGCCTCAAAGGGAATGGTTTGCTTTGATCAAAGCTCATAATGGGATATATCCAAGGGGCAGAAAAACAATATCCTGCTCAGCCCAAACTGAGCTGAGGAAGGTTTAGACTCTGGAGCAGAAAGCCCTGCCTTAGTAACTGCTATTCAGCCAAATACTCAGGTGCACCGTGTTTCCCTTCTATACCCCCATTTCCTAAAGTTGAAATTGTTGTAAAAAAAAAAAAAAAAATCTTCCCTTTGCTTCATTTTATCATAGCTGCATTTCTACTGATAGAAATGTGTGTGTGTGTGTGCGCGCGCACGTGTGCGTGTGTGTGTTTAATCTGACCTTCTAAACTCTGCTTCTCAAAGTGTGGTCTATGGACAAGCAGTATCAGCATCATCTGGGAGAGGGCTAGGAATGCAGAACCTCCAGCCAGACCCTAGTGCTAGTGAGTCGGAATCTGCTTTTTAACAAGATGCCAGGTGAGCGATGCAGATGCACATTATAATTTGAGCAGCATCAATCTAAATGATCTTAACATCCATAATTAGGATTTCTTAAGGGCCAGGACTACGTCTTACTCACCTTCATATTCCTCAGGCACAGTGTATGGCACATAATAGGTAATAAAAATAAGCCTTTGTTTCCTGTTGTGTAAATTGAGATAACAGCTATCTCAAAAGCTGTTGCATGGATTGAATGAAATATCAAATGTGAAGCATTCAAGCACAATGAATGGCATTTGGGTGGGAAGTGCCCAAAGTTTTTTAATTCCCCATCAAAAGCAATTGTTGATCTGTGTATAAATAACCCCACATGTATGTTGAGTGGCATTTTATAAATGTCTACCCCATCTAATCCCCATGCCAGCCAGCAGGAGTTGCCATCTGTGTTTCACCAACCAGGAAATTAGGATCCAGAGAGGTTAAGGTGCAAAGTCCTAGGGCAGTAGGCAGAGCTGGACTCTAAACCATGCCCCTCCCAATCCACCCTTCACTGTGTAGCCACTTGGCCCACAATGCACAGGCCTAGCTAAAAAGTTATCTTTGTGTCCACACTACCTTCAGGGTGGAATCCAAGCTCTTTAGCACAACTTGGCATGGTGGACATAAACTGGCAGGGTCGATAGGACAATTTTACCAAAGACCCAGGGAGCCTCTCATAGCCTGGCCCCTGCCCACTTCTCTGCCCTCAGCTCCCTCTTCCTGATCTGATCTTTCTCCTGTTTCATGTCACATTTGTCAGTCCAAAGTCATCAGGACATTTCACATATCCCTGAATTCACTCTTGTCCCTTTCGCTGGAATGGGTGTGCCTGGTGACTTTGGGTTGTATAGCTTTATTTGTCCCTCCAGAACCAACTTCACCCTTCTCCATTCTGCCCTGTGCTCCTGGAGGTTGTTCTGAATGGGATATAATGTGGGTTCCCAGGTCCTCTTCTTTCCAAATGGATTTGTCAGGGGATTAAAGAGAAAGTGGACAGTGAAGTCAGAGTATTTGTTCAAGTCCTTCCTATAAAGTTTGCACAAGCTGGCTGTACTCCTCTACAGAAGGTCCTTCTGTCTCATGGAGCCCCTCACTACAGGACTCTCACTGTCCAGATTGTAATCAATTCAGTCTCCTTTCATACCACTTATCTGATACCAGCCTGACTGCTATCAGATAAGCACCATACAACTTCACGGTTCCTTATGGTTTCCTTATGCCCTCATCTTTGGAAATAAATCTTCCATCATTTATCCTGTTTTGAATGTGCTGTTTCCTATTGGGAAACTGACTAAAACATTCTTCATCCAGCAAATTCCTATGCATCCTTCAAAACTCAATCAAAGGGCCACCATCTCAGATTTCACGATACTTTGTGTTTCTCTCTCACAACATTTCTGACACAATACTGCTAGTGTTCAAGTTCTCATCTGACTTCTTCAAGGGCAGTGATACTATTTTTACTGTACTTGACAGTTCCGGCATTTAGAAAGTACTGTATAAATATTTGTTGAGTATATTAATTAAGAGTGACATTAAATTTTACTAAGCAAACTATTCTACCTTATGAAGATGAACAAAATTTCTGATTTTTTTTTTTTTTTTTTTTTTTTTT
>NW_016806642.1:11458517-11498183 GCF_001698545.2 Rhinopithecus bieti | reverse complement strand
TTTTTTTTTTTGTGAGACAGAATCTCGCTCTGTCGCCCAGGCTGGAGTGCAGTAGCACGATCTGGGCTCACTGCAAGCTCCATCTCCCAGGTTCACGCCATTCTCCTGCCTCAGCCTCCCAAGTAGCTGGGACTACAGGCGCCTGCCACCTTGCCCAGCTAATTTTTTGTATATTTAGTAGAGACAGGGTTTCACCATGTTGGCCAGGATGGTCTGTATCTCCTGACCTCATGATCCACCCGCTTCGGCCTCCCAAAGTGCTGGGATTACAGGCGTGAGCCACCATGCCTGGCCTCTGCTGATATTTTTTTTATGTACAAGGCATGGTTCCTCTACACTTAGAATAATCTTTTTTTAGGTTATCTAAATTGCACCTATTCCAGTTACACTAGGACACATAGTCACCCTGATTATAACCCATGCGTAGTGCTATGATAGCTAGGGATGAAGTGAAATTTGAGGACTCTAAATTTGCTGAAAGGAGTGGTGAGAGTTGTAATTCTAGAATGGCCACCAGTGATCTTGCCACCTGGTATTTGTGTTCTGATATAATCTGCCTACTCTTGATTGTAGTGACTTGCTTCTAACAAATAGAATACAGCAAAAATGATAGGATGTTGCTTCAGCAATTACTATTTTGTTAGTTGCAAAAGAGTGTATGACTTCTGTTTCGCTAGCAGTCACTCTCTCACTCTCTGGCTCTCTTGCTTGCTTGCTCTGATAAAGCTAGTTACCATATTTGAACTGCCCCTATGAAGAGGTCTTTGTGCTAAAGAACTGAGGGCAACCTCTAGTCAACAGCCAAAGGAACCGAGCCCTCAGTCCAAATGCCTGCCAGGAGTGGAACTCTCCCAAAAACAACTGAGGAATCTTGAAAGGGGATTCTGCCCTAGTCAAACTGGGATAACTGCAGCCCCGACCAATATTGCAGCCTGAGGCAGAGGATCCAGGTAAGTTCACTCCAGATTCCTGACTTACAGAAATTGTGAGATACGAAATGTTATCATTTTAAGTCATAAAGTTTTGGGGTAACTTGCTATGCAACAATAGATAACTAATATGGATGTTTCTCTGAGTATCAGTGACCTCTTTCTGGTTCCAGTCTGCCAGATCTTGTAGAAGGTGAGTTCGAATTGGAAAATCAGAAAGAAAACAAACAAAAAAGGATCAAATATTTCCAGGTTATAGTTCTCGTAGCAGTTAGCCCAGAAATTATTTCTTCCCATCCCAAAGAAGAAATGCAATGGGCATTACTCTGTCTCACTTATCTGAGTCTTCCTGGTCCTTAGGGCTTTTTAGTTGAAAGTCAATTTGGTTTTGCAGCCATCTACCCTCTTCCCTCTTCTAAAATCCAAAAAGAATGGAAACCAAGGCTTTCACTTACTGAGTATGATGGATTATCTGCAAAACGGCCACCAACGATTCCTTCCACCCATGTACATGCATGCTGCTTCTCCTCTCCGGTGGGAGAGTCTACTTCTCTTCCCCTCGAACCTGTGTCTTGTTTTGACGAATAGAACGTAGCAGAAGTAACACCCTGTGAAGGCCCGGTCTAGGTCTTAAGACCTTGGTGGAATTAGTTTTGTACTCTTCGGAGCTCTGAGACACCATGTTAAGAATTCTGATCACCCTGCTGAAGAGAAAGTCCATGTGGAGAGAAACAAGCTGCTGGAGGTGAAATACTACAGTGAGTGACAGAGAGGCAGAGAGAGCGAGCCCAGCCAACACCTAGCAGTTCCTGCCACCCCAGCTGCAGCGCCAACCAAGCGAAAGAAGCTATTTTAGATCCTCCAACCCCAGGTGAGCTACCCCAAACACCACCACCTGGAACAATAAGAGCTATGCTCAATGGGCCCTCCCTTAATTGAAGAATCACAGGAAGATAAACAGTTTCTTGCTGTAAAGCCACTAACTGTTAGGACAGTTTGTCACACAGCAATGGACAACCAAACTCCAGAGGACTAAGATGTCATCAGGCAGTTAGCTAGGCTTTCCACCTGTACTTCATTACAGTCCTTACAACACCGAGTACGTGGAATGGATATTACCATCCCACTGCAGATGAGGAACCTGAGGCCCAAGGAGGATAGGTAATTTATACAACGTCACACAAATGCAAATGAGTCAGAATTCATATCCAAATTGTTTATTAACCTAAAACATGCGTACTTCACATGAAACACTGAGATAGCAAGATAGTGCATGGTTCAGGGTCATCACTGGAGACTATGTAGTCTAAGAGAACGGCGCACCCTGGAGTTGTGAGATGTATAATCAAAGGCAGCATCAGCTCAGGACTGGTGGGATAAAAGCAAAGCAAGTTGTAAACAGCCCCTGGCCTATGGGGAGACTTGAGGTCTATTCTCCAGGAGCCTAAGGAAAACTGCAGCTTTGGGAAAAACCTGAGATAAGGTACTTTCACTATCTCAGCTTGAAGGGCTCCTTACAGATAGACCTTTGGTTCTTTGACTTCAAATTGTGTCTCATGATCAGGAAGATGCACATATGTATATGGTTGATGTTAAATAGGATCTTGATTTAATTGGTTGTCTCCAAACCCCCCTTAGCCTGAGGTGGGGCTGTAGGAATGAGGGGAAAATAAGTTGCTAACAAGGACAGCATGGTAACTGAGATTGTCAGGAAATCGGGGTAGGAAGTTGTCTGTGTAGCCTGCAGTTCCCCTAATAGTAATAATAGCGTTTACTAAAGTGCTTAGTGTGTGCCAGGGACTGTTCTAAGCTCTTTCTCTTGTATTAATTCATTTGCTCTTCACAATGACTCCATGAATGTGAACAATTATTAGCCCTCCTTTATAGATGATGAAACTGAGGCACATCTAGGTTAACAACTTGCCCAAGGTCATGCTGGCAGCTGGTAATAATGGAGAGCCCAGGGCCCGTGGGTTCTGCACTTGGAGCAGCAATGGTACAGCTGGTTGAGCGTGCCCTGCCACTTTGGGCTGCCCACAGGGAAGTCTAGCTCTCCTCTTTCTGTGAGCTTATTGGAGGCTAAGTTCTGGTTCTTATAGTCTCCACTAAATGGGACCAGTTGTTTCATTATCTACTTTATCACAATCCACCAAAGGCCTTTATTCAAAAGTCAAATTAATACTTTTATCATCATAACAGTAGTATTGCAATTCTAGGCCTTCAGGCTTCTATTAATTTTTTTCAAGAGTCTGTGGTTATAAAGCCTGACATATGATAAAACAGTATATGAGTACAGCTAAACTATGGTGACAGTGGAGGCAGAGGTAGAGAGGGAGCAGCAGGCGACAGAGATGGAGAGGTAGGTAGAGGCCAGACATCCGGAGACATGGAGTTCCCTATAGGGAGGTTAGATTTTTATTCAAGTATTGAAAGAGGCTATTTGTGGCAAGGAGACTAGATTCTCTTCATCTCCCTAGATACACAGATGGACTACGTTTCCCAACTTCTCTTGCAGTTGTATATGGCCATGTGCCTGCCTTGTATTGGTTAAGGGATCAATTATTAGTTGACTTCTAGTCAATGGAATATGATTCTGAGCATGGCCCATTTAAGCTTCCCTTGCCTGCTCCTTCCCACTAGAATGAAGACCCTAGGATGCCTTTGTGTAGCTGTTGCTGTCAGTACTCCTCCCATCTTCCCTTAGACCTCTATCATTTTCCTGCACACTGACTCCAGGTGTTCTCTCTCCCCTAAAGGTTAGCACCTGCATCCCCTTATCATCGGAATGCCCTCAGGGTGTCAGAACCCCCTTTGCCTGCACACACAGATTGCTAGAGGCATGTAGGAAGGTATTTCTCCTTAGAGGCAGACCTTAACCAATGCATGGCAGGCGTGAGCTTAAATGCTCTTACTCCCTTTTTTAGATGAGGATAGCTCTGAGGTGGGGTCTATGCTGTCTCCAGATCTTCCCTTATGGCAGGGGTCCCCAACCCCCAGACTGTGGACGGATACTAGTCTGTGGCCAGTTAGGAACTGGGCTGCACAGCAGGAGATGAGTGGCAGCCGAGCATTACCACCTGAGCTCTGCCTCCTGTTAGATCAGCAGTGGAATTAGATTCTTACAGGAGTGGGAACTCCATTGTGAATTGTGCATGTGAGGAATCTAGGTTACATGCTCCTTACAAGAATCTGATGCCTGATTGAGATTGATCTGAGGTGGAACAGTTTCATCCCCACCCTGCTCCATGGAAATACTGTCTTCCACAAAACCAGCCCCTGGTGTCAAAAAAGGTTGGGGAGTGCTGCCTTATGGGATTAGGCTACAGTTACCTCTGTGGGGCTTTGGTTAGTACCATACCCTTGCTTGCCTTCCTTCCTTTCCTCACCCCACTCTGTACTTCTGTGCAGTTTTTCCTGGGAAAGCTTCCTAATAGATCACGTTCATATCAGTCTCAGTTTCAGGGTCGGCTTCCAGGAAAACTGACTTGGGATGGTTTTTAAACTAGGTGTTAATGGCCTTGAATAACTCCTTAGTGAGAGGCAGCCCTGTTGATCTACTCACTAATTCAAGTCATAACCATTGTGTATGAGCCATTATAAATTTTGGGGTCCCTTTGCTACAGTAGTTGGCCTACCCTAACTAATACAGTATAAAAAACCATTAAGCAGAAGACTGACTCGATATCTTTTACATTTTAAAATGAATATATGGCCCTCTTATGGAAAATGAATTAGAGGGGGCAAAAACCAAAATGAGGAGACCCATGAAAAGATTCCTGTAAAAGTATAGGAGACAATTGATGTGGCTTCCCAGACTTAGGTGGAGGGAGTTGAGTATGGGCATTCCAGGACACATTTTGGTTGGAAAGGAGAAAACTTGATAATGGATTGGATGTGGGGATGGAAGAGTGGAAGGTATTCAGCTTGACTCTTTGGTTCTGGATTGGCAACTAAACAGCCTCCACACAACGTACAGATCACCTTGTTATCTAGGTACTTGATTAGAAAACAAACCTGTAGTACTATCTTGGTTCAAGTCTCATAACTTCCCTTGCCTTTTTTAAAGGAAAGAGAAAAGGAACCACTTGTGAATCAGCAGTTACCAACTGAGCACTCAGCCCTGACCGTGGTTCTTCACCAGGGCTTCCTCTCACCTGGGTTTAATAAGCTCCTTTTTTTTTTTTTTTTTTTTTTAACCAAATCCACAGCATGCAACTGGCACTTAAAGAGACAACTGTCCTGATGGGGTGTTATTGGGGCCAGGATTTAAAAATTGCACGTGAAACAGAGCCCTTCCATTCTGGGAGAGCAAGCCTCACATTGGATCTTCAGGGTAGTGCAAGGTTGATTGACACAAAGGAAGGTCCCTGCTCCCAAGGAAGCAATGCCAGCTGCAATGATAAGTCATAACACCCTTCCCCGCAAAGCTTGATACATGTAGAAAGTTAAATATATGCTATGAATAATATCAAAAGACCAAAGATACTTACTTCAAAGCTTAATTTCAGTGTCTCCAATTCCCCACCCCGCAATGGCGACCATCATATGTACATTCGGGTCTTAATTTCTTACTGGCCATCCCACCCTCCTTGCCTTCCCTAGGGAGCCTCCACTAGCCCACACTGCTCCCTCACACCAACCCAACTAAGCCCCGACTCTGTTAACTATGTCTCTTCAGCTTCTGTATTTCTGATGCTTTGACATCTGGGGCCTTGCCGATACTGCAGACTGCTACTCAGTTCCCGGGCTTAGCTAATTCCTAGAGATAGTAACAAACTCTCTCAGGAGCTCACCTTTCAAATGCTAACCAATCTCTCTAGAATCGATATCCCCAACCACTTCCTTTATCTACTCTAGCCCATTTATCCACCTGCCCCTATCACCTGAGCCAGGAACCAGACAATGGGGGGACAGGCTGTATTCCCCAGAGCCTGCTAAACTATCTAAACCAGCCAAACTGCCTCACCTGTTCCTTCCGACAGAAACCACAATAAAGGATCTTGCTCAGAATTCCGCCTTCCCTCCACTTCCCGAGCAATCCTGGTGCCTTGAGTGTGCAGCCCCCACAAGGCATGGTACCTTGTCTTGAGGTCTGTGAGTGTAACAAGCTATCTTTTCAATGGGAGTCATCTCCTGATCTGTTGGCCTTGCCATACCAAAATAATAACAAAACCTATATTTTAAAATACTTGCCCCCCTCTCAGAGCCTTCTGTTCCATCCCAGGTCCGCCACACTCTTTTTCAGCCTATAGGAGTTTGACATCTGAGACTTTGGCCTCTCCCCAAGTCCTTGCACCTGGAGCCAGGAAGCGGCAGTGTGGCCCAGTAGTGAAGAGCACAGCGGTCAGAATGCCTGGGCCACCTAGAAAAGATTTCCTCACCTTTTTCTGTCTCATATTTCTCTTCTTTCTACAGGGATAATAAAAGTTATAGAAGGGATAATACCCATCTTAATAATTTATTGTTGAGATTGAATAAAACAATAAATATGAAGTGCTTACAAAAGTGCTTGGTACATGGGAAGATTTCAAGGACTATTAGTTATCAATATTATCCATTATTGTTAGGAAGCAAAGAGGAACAGTGCTAGCAAAACTAACAAGAAAAATATAAAATTTTACCTATTGCTTCACCAGTGCTTTCCACACACATAGAATAAGGGGTGGGCAGCAGGGAGGAATGATTGCATATTCATAAGCATCTCCAACCAAATTAATTGATAGGGCACGATAGTAATAAAGGGAATTAATTTCCATTTTAATAACTTCACATGCTACATGTTAAGTATAGGTCCATATTACCAGTGGTCACCCAGTTCCCCTTTGCATCTGTTCCATGTTGATTATGATGTCAGGAAAGCAAAAGTTAAATCCCTTTTTAAGGAAGAAAAAAAAAAATCTAATTTAATAACATTGCAATCCTGTTGAAAGCATGATTAAATCTTAATAAGAGTGGAAGGATGTTGTGTTTCATGTCTATCCCTCTTGAAGCCCTGGCAACTTGTTCAGGGATATAGACGGGGTTGTCAAAGGACTTCACAGCCCAACCCTGGTCTCATCTGCCGGCATCCAAGACGCAGCAGAAATCTCTGATGGTGCTGACACTTCTATTTTCACTTTTCTCATCCTAGTGTTTTTTCTCATTAAAGCAGTTTGATTCTGTAATTTCTACCAGTACAGATAAAAATAAAATGACTCCCAACTTTTATTTTGACCTTATAAAACTGTGTAATTGGTTCAGAATCTTCAGGCTAAATGAGTTTCCTGTGGATTAAGAACATTGGACAGAGGAATCATAGAGTTAAAAATATACCACATGTCTAAATAGAATTAGCTCATACTATTCTATTTGAATGTCCAGAAACTGAAGTCTAATGTCAATCTCATCAAAGCTTAGTTTCTGATGTATTCATATTTTTTCTCTTCAAAATATACATAACAGCACAATGTGCAACAAAAGGCATCCATCTCAATTCTCTCTTCTTTTCCTGAATCTCACAACTGTCAGAGTCCTAATTAACTACAGAATTGTTTCCAACCTCTTGAAAGCTGCATCTGGGACCCCTGGGGACTGGCTTTTGCCGAATTCCTCAACCTCACCTGTTCCTGATTCATCAGACCTATGCATCACCCCCTGGATACATTACAATTCCCTAAACGCCACACTGGTCTCTAGCTCTGCATCTTTGCAAGTGCATTGCCGCCCATCTGAAATATACTCTCCTACTAATCTTTTTTCCAAACCCCACTCCTCCTTAAGAGTTAGTTCCAGTGTCTCCTCATCTGTGAAGCCTTTAATGTCTTCCTATTGAGCAGACCCAGGAACCCAGGCCCTCTGAGCTCTCACATAATCTTATGCAAGCCTGCAAATTACAGTTGTCAAATTATTATGCTATATTGCAATGATTGGCTTACTTGCCTCTAATCTCTTCTAGGCTGAGATTATGGATGCTGGAGCCACATCTTTTCATCTCTATGTTTCTGTACATAGCATCTAGAAAAACACTTGGAATATACTAGGCCTTCAGCATATGATTGTGGGCTGTCCCATAAGAGCCAGACTTACACAGTGTGTATTGTGTTTCAGTCACAACTCTGAGCATTAATGCCTATATACTCTTATTTAAAGACCCTGGCACCCAGGATCCTCTTATTACCATCCCTGTGTTACAGTTGCAGAACCTAGAACATTGTGGGGTAGAGTAACCAGCCTAAGCTCATACAGCTAACAAGTGTCAAGAGTATACAGTGGAGATTCCAGGTCAGTCTGGCTGCAGAGTGCAGGTCCTTAAACACTACCCCACACCACCCTCAAGGAAGGGTCTCCTTGACAATGCCTTGGGCTTGGCAGCTCATATTCCTCTAGCAAGCTAGAATTGGCATTGGCTTCCTGTGTGCTCTAGACTACGAAGGATTAGGAGGCTGCATCAGGGCTGGCTGAGAAAGAAGGCTTTGATCAACTAGCCACTCCCAGAGTCAGAGCCACAAAATAGTGCCAATCCCTGATTGCTGGGTGACAGGCCATGCATACCTGCTAAGAAAGGGCTTGTCCCCCACACTAACCTCCCAGTTTAAGTGTCTGCATGATTTGGACTTTGGATGATTCATAAATAGTAGAAGCCACAAATATCCATCCTTATCTGCCAAGTCTCTTCCTTATCAAACGTCTCTGGCAAGGTTAGCTCCATTCTGGGAATAATTTTGCTTAATAAGCTAGAGCCCTGTCTCAGGTGGCTGGCTGTTGGGTTAAAGAGCAAAGGAAATGAATAAAAGCACATAGTCATGCACAAAGAGGACTGGCTTATTTAATGTACTTACTTCTGACAAACCCACGACTGGATTTCTTATCTATGGAAGCAAGTTCCTACTGCACCTTCTGAAGCAGGTATGATTTAAAGACAATCTTTTAATGGTATCACATTTAATAAATAGAGGCTTTAAAACTGTTTAGTTTTACTTCTCTTTTTGAACCTCCAACTTTTAGGATATTCAACAAACCTTTATTTGATATCTACTGTGTATCAGATGCTGTTAGACACTAGGAACATAGCAATGAATAAATGTAACAACAACAAACCCCCAGAGCCGCCAGTTATTAAGTTTCTACTACATGCCAGCCTTTCAAGCAGGTTCTACACACCCAAAACTACACATACTGAGTGATAGTTCCATACTGGCAATATGTGCATGGCGCATTGAAAACACAAAGGAAAAGGAGGGAGGTGGGGACAGGGTGAAATCCCCTTAGGAAGAAATAGATATTGCTTGGGACAGTAGTTGGGAAAGGATACTTTAGGGGGAACAGCATGGGCAAAGACTATTCACATGGAAGCATAAGATAGCATAGTCAGTACTTCAACATATCTGAAACTCAGAGTTTAAGGCAGGGAGTACTGAGAGACTTAGGAAGGAGCAAAGGTATTAGAGGAGCTTAGATTTATCTTGAAGGCAAGGGGCACCACAGACAGATTTTAAGTGAGGCTTGGGGGAGGCATTATAACAATCAGATTTGCATTTCAAAATGAGCAGTCCACTTACTACACTGTGCAGTGACAGATTGGAACCAGGAGAAGCTAGAGGTAAAGATTCTGAGAGCAAACGTCATGCAAAGCTGAAATGTGGTGTGTACATCAGTAGAAAAGTTTATCCATCAAGTTTAGTACAAAGGAATGTATAAAGGAAATACATGCAGATCAAATGTCCTGACAATATATTCCAGAAGGAATGAACCACCAAAATATTAATGTATAGCCGTTGTGCTGCTCTTTCCAAACTGCTAACACAAGGTAGTAAGAAGGCAGATAAGACACCAAAATTATCTGTCCCTTTTGAGTCGATCTTGTTAGTGACATTAGCTCTATCTATGTACTAATTTCTTTATCAACATGAAAGGTACATCACAGAACCTACGTAAACAGGTCAAGTGATATAATTTCATATTAGAAAACGAATGCCTTTAGGTACCATAAAAAACAATTTGGATAATATATTTCTTTCACTTCTAGCAGAATTTCAAGTTTAAAAAAAGTTAGAGTTGGAGAAACTTCAAAGACAGTATAGCCCAAACCCTTCAATATATGGATTGATATCTTTACCTCTTCTATTTCCACTGCTTGCAGTGCTTTTTCAATCTGATCCATCTGACAAAACTCTCTTCACCCATGACCCATGATGTCCTCACAGTCACTCCTACTCTAAAGCCTTCCGTAATACTCACTTCCTCTTTGGGTCTCTGGGAGTAGTAGTTAATGTCTGGTCTTTTCTCATCTATAAAATGAGATCACTATTGTGCCATGAAATGAATACTTGACAGAGTCAAACAGAGAGGACAATCACAACCCACCGTTTTTTTTTTTTAAAGACAGAGTCTTGCTCTGTCGCCCGGGCTCAAGTGCAGGGGCACGATCTTGGCTTACTGCAACCTCCGCCTCCTAGGTTCAAGCGATCCTCCTGCCTCAGCCTCCCGAGTAGCTGGGATTATAGGCACATGTCACTACACCTGGCTAATTTTTGGATGCTTAGTAGAGATGGGGTTTCACCATGTTGGCCAGGCTGGCCTTGAACTCTTGACCTCGTGATCCGCCCGTCTCAGCCTCCCAAAGTACTGGGATTACAGGCATGAGCCACTGCACTCACCACAACTTACCTACTTTATAACATTGTAGATGTGTCAATTACCTGTATATTTAATCCCAGATCCCTTCTGTCTTTGAAAAATTTGCAGGAAACAACATTTCCTTAGCTTCCTTCTTTTTGAGTTTCTGAGTATGTATTACTAATCTTTTTTCCAAACCCCACTCCTCCTTAAGAGTTAGTTCCAGTGTCTCCTCATCTGTGAAGCCTTTAATGTCTTCCTATTGAGCAGACCCAGGAACCCAGGCCCTCTGAGCTCTCACATAATCTTATGCAAGCCTGCAAATTACAGTTGTCAAATTATTATGCTATATTGCAATGATTGGCTTACTTGCCTCTAATCTCTTCTAGGCTGAGATTATGGATGCTGGAGCCACATCTTTTCATCTCTATGTTTCTGTACATAGCATCTAGAAAACACTTGGAATATACTAGGCCTTCAGCATATGATTGTGAGCTGTCCCATAAGAGCCAGACTTACACAGTGTGTATTGTGATTCAGTCACAACTCTGAGCATTAATGCCTATATACTCTTATTTAAAGACCCTGGCACCCAGGATCCTCTTATTACCATCCCTGTGTTACAGTTGCAGAACCTAGAACATTGTGGGGTAGAGTAACCAGCCTAAGCTCACACAGCTAACAAGTGTCAAGAGTATACAGTGGAGATTCCAGGTCAGTCTGGCTGCAGAGTGCAGGTCCTTAAACACTACCCCACAGGTAGGCTGTGGGAAGTTGGAGACCAAGAGGGAAGAGGGACAGGGTATTTTTACTCTTGGCTTTCCTGGTTTGGGATTGCATCTCCAGAAATGGTAGCATCTACTCCAGGGCTCCTCTGTGCTTCTAGCTTCTGAAGGTGACCCTGGTCTCTGGGATTTGGTGGTACCACTTTTTTTCCCTATTCCTCCAGCCTGGGGGTTACAGTGGCTTCCTCCTATTGCTGCTCTCTGGCTTGTCTCAATATCCTCTTTTCACTTCTTAGCTCTTCCATCTTGTATGCGACCATCTCCTGTATTGAATCTTCCCTGTTTCAAATACCTAGACAGATTTCTGTTTTCTGAGTGTCTCCTGTTATATTAGACAAAGAGAAAAGGAGAGGAGAAACAACTAATATACTTATTGACAATGTACTGCATATCAGGCTTTTACTCTGGGTGTTAAATTCATAATTTCACTATAGAATAGTGGTTAAGGTTACAAAGTTTGTCAGAGAGACCAGACTTCAGATCGCAGTTCTGACACGTACAAACTTAGTCTTACCCTGTTTCTACATCTGTCAATTAGAGATAAGAGTAGTATTTACATGTAGAGTTCGGAGGATTCAGAATCATACGTATAAAAGCACTTATCACAGAATCCAACAGACAGTACTCAATGTTAGTTAATGTTAGTTATTAACAATAAATTTATAATGATAATCTGAACAAACCAATAAGGCTGGTATTATTAATATTCCTCATGACATGTGAGAAAATCAAGATTCATAGAAATGAGGTAATATGCCAAGGTCACATAGCTAATAGAGGGATGCTAGGATTAGAACTCTGACTAGAAAATCTGTTTTTTTCTACTATACAGAATGGGCTTACAGATGAAAACATACAATTGGAATCTATATAAATATTATAGTTTATGAATATAAAGCTTAAATTATCTGGCTCCCTAGTTAATTGCATTGTTGTTAGGAGCAGAATTTGAGAGTATCCCGAATCCTGACAAACCCTATCCTGCAGGCTGGCCTACAGCACTGCAAGAACAGCAGGTTGGTCAGGGCTGGCAGCGGGAAACACTTGGCACTGGGAGGCCACACCCCCACTCCGACGGGCCCGCTGGCAGGGGCTGTGAAGTGGGCCTCACCTACTCATTACTGCCATGCTGAGGGGGTAAGGGCTAATGGACTGCCAGTCCAGGGGGACGGTCTGTAGCTCCGCGCAGCTCTCTCCACAGCATCTAGGCCTGAACCTGTGACCCCAACTCCGCGAGCAGAGCCATTACCCACCCCTGAGACTGCCGGCATTAAGATCCTCTCATTACTGGCCATGCAGATTGTTCCCGGCGATAATGAGGTGGCAAGAGAAGAAACCATCCTGGGGGAACTTCTGAGAGCCAAGCCTTCGACAGTAGATGAATTCCTAACCTGCCATTTTAAAAACTGTCTCTCCAAATTGCCAGGAATATTTTTTTCCAGGAAAGCTTTGACCCTTCTCTTTATCTTTATTTTTAGACTATGTGCTGGAAGAGGTAGAATTCCATACTCACTCACCCTTTCTTCCCTTGCATCTTTGTTTTTATCTCCATCCTTCTCTTGCCTCCTTTCTCTCCCTTTTTCTCTCTTTTCTCTTTTCCCCTTTGTTCCTTCTCTTTTTTCCCTTTATTCTCCTATCCCTTCACACAGCATAAAGATGCAAGCTTTGGAACAAAATGCATTATGGGTCCAAATTGCAGCTCTGCTCCCTGGTAATTAGGGATTTGGGCAAGATTATCAAATTTTTTTTTTTTTTTTTTTTTTTGGAGCTTCTGTTATTTATCTGAAAATGGAGACTAAAATTTTCAGGGTATTAAGGTTATTAAACGACCTTATTTATAGAAAGAGGCCTGTTAAGGTACATGGGCACATAACTGGCACACAATAAATGCAGGTACCTTCCTGTATTCAGCAAGGCTTTATTGAGTTGAGTCCATGTTATATGTCAAGTCCTGTGGTAGATACCAGGAGACAGAATAAGTTTTGGGTTCTTCTGTTAAGTAAGTTTTCCATTTTGACACTCAAGAAAAGCCTGGGAATTTTGAATTTTCTTAAACTAAATAAAGATAAATATTCTTCCTAGTGTACATCAAATATCCAATTGGATATAACTAACTTCTTTTCTCAAAGCTAAGAAAACTAATGCAAAGGACATCATGGCAATTAAAATGTTCATATCATCTAAATCATTTTCTTGGGTGATATCTTGTCCCTCCCATAGAACACGTTTACGAAAGAAGAACTTCTTTTCTTTTGTTGATTTTATTTTCTGTTGATTTTTTTTCGAAGGTAGGATTATGAACTACTTTAAGGCCCTCTGAAACTAGGAAGGATGTGAGTAAAATACGTCACATCCTTATTTTTATTTGTATATTTTAAATTACTAATGAGGTTGAACACATTTCCATATTAGTTTCAAGGTACTTTGCTAGAACTTGTTTTATGATTTTAATTGGTTACCGTCCATCTGGTATCTTCTCTACTACGCCGTGAGCTTCCAGAGAACAGAGCCTGAGCAGCACTTGTCTTTGTATTCTTTGTGTGGTGCAGTAAACAAAGCATTTCACACAGACTGGATGCTGCAGAACAGAGTTCCTGCCATGTGCCAGCCACTGGTGCTGGGGATAGAGGGATGGGAGCTCTCAGAGGTACACTCTAAGTCCAGGGACACCTATAATTTCTGGGCCACTCACTGAGTGGAGAAGAACTGATTTTGTTTGAAACTGAAGTTCAAAGTCCAGCTCTGCCACTTACTGGTGGTCTGATCTTGGGCAAAGTTGCTTCATCTCTTTGAGCCTCAGTTTCTTTAGCTGTAAAATAAGGACAAGCTCCAAGATCCTTCCAAATTCTTATCATGACATGATATTTGTGTAATATATACATAGCCTGAAAATGAGATTCAAACTTTAGTTATTTTGGAAATTCTGTTTATTATGCCATGGATTGTGTCAAGCAGTTTCACCCAAAAGAAATATAGCATGGGCTATGAATGCAAGCCACATATGTCACCTTAAATTTGCCACTTAGCCACGTTTAAGTAAAAATAAACAGGTGAAATGAATTTCAATAATATATTTTCTTTAATCCAATATATCCAAACTATTATTTCAACAAGTGGCACTGGCCACATTTCAGGTGCCCAATAGCCACGTGTGGTTGGACAGCGTGGCGTTAAGTGTGGCACAGGGGAGGTGGGCCGTCGCTGCTGCTGCTGCCCTCTGGTGGATGTACAGGTGAGTGGCCTCTCACAAATGAGGGGTGTGGGTACAATGAAGTCACCAGCCCATGTGTCCTACTGACCTTTATGATAGCCCCTTCACTCCTCTCATTTAAAGCATAGATACTAATTTTCATTTTTTTAACCCATTCGCTTGTTTATGGTTAAAGAGCCACCTTCGATTCACTAGTCAAAGTAATCACATTGAATCACAGCAGAGCAGAATAAATGAAAGATCTTCATGCAATTCCATACATGTGAGAAACATGGGCTCTTCCACTGACACTCTCTCAGGCCAGGAACTTAACTAGGTCATCTCTCTGCCTCAGTTGAAATTCCAGTCAACAACTGTTTATCTGACATCCAAGGAAAAAGGAAACATAAATAACCTGAACTATTTTTTTAAAGGCATTTATTCAGCATCACAATCAGACTATTACATTTAGCAATCAGCAGCATGGGTGCAAAAAACAATCTACATTAAAACTCTTTGTTGAAATGCTTTACACTTTCCACAGAACAGAAACTAAAATAACCTGTTATACAATCAGTCACAAATATAGTCCTCGAGTTTTTTTGCCCATACCCATGAGTATTTGTCTAAAACATGTCTTCTTTGTAGCAGTCCATGAGCGTTCCCCATTGCTCAAAATGACTCCTCAGGCTCTCATCAGTTGTTTCAAAGCTCAACCCTCCAATGAAGAGCTTCCTCTGCTGTTCCGGCTCTTTAGGAGACTCTGACATAGATATGATGACAGGGAGAAGAGAGACTTTAACGATGCTGCATCGGTGGCATCCACAGGCAGAAAGGAGCAAGCTGACGAACGTATCTTAACCTGAACTATTTTTGCACTTCTTTCCTATAATAATTATGCTCAGAGTCATCCAGCAATCACATTGAAAGCTTCTGTGCAGCCTTCTGCATCACTGGAGAAGGAATTGATTGTGTCTGGTAAATTATAATTCTTTCCAAATTAGGACCAACTATATGACATAGGTTGTGACCTGCTAGTAAGTAGAGTATCTGATGAGCTGGAGAAAATTATTTTGGAAAAGAAGAAAGAGATTTGGGATCCAGACTTAGGTTTGACTCTTAACTATGCTATTTGCTATATGACCTTGAGTTTGAAATTTCGTCTTTTTAGATTTTAGTTTTCTCATCTGAAAAATAGAAATGATACCTCACATTGCAGGGTATTCTTAGTATTACATGATCACTATTTATTCAATAGATACTTATTGAGCACGTATTATATGCCTGGCATACACACACATGCACACACACACACACACACACACACACAGAGCAGTGAATAAAATAGAATCCACCTCTCCTTTCATGGGGCTTTTAGGCTGGTAGGGAAAGAAAAGTGTTTGAAAAGGGGGCATACAGGACACCATGAAGGCATGAAGTTGGGAACCTTATGGAGTCTCAGGCAGGGTACCCTAAAGATATTAAATGGGGACCATAACAATGAGTAGAGATCATCTAGATAGAGAGTTGTATGGAGAAGGGTAGAGGGTGTATAAGGCAGTATTCTAGGCAAACAGAACAGCATGTGCAAAGGCCCTGAGTTAAAAGAGAACATAGATCAGTTGAGCATCTGAAAGCAACTCAGTCCAGAACAGAAAGAAAAGGCAATGAGGCTGAAATTTATCGGGCCAGATACAGCAGACTCTTGTGAACCTATAAGAGTTTGGTACTATATTCAAAGAGCATGGAGCTATTGGAAGATATTAAACAGGAGAGTAATATTATTATATTTCTTTTTGAATTCTTTCTGGCTCTGCAGTAAGACAGGTATTCAGTTATGGTGAGGAGAACAAAGTGTAGGTTACAGCAGAAATAAAGGTGAAATATGATGGGATTTTGGACTAGACATGTGGTAGTGTGATGAAGAGAAGGAATTAATCATTAATCTAATGAATATTTCGGTAGAATAAGAGAATTAACCACATTGCTTTATTTTTATGAGTTGAACAGTGGCACATGGCTAATAGATTTTGCCTTGCTGAGCTTTTCCTAAGTATCCATAGTTCATTCAGCAAATATTACTGATGCTCTACTACATGCTACATGTTGTTCTAGGTGTGGGAAGTACTGTGATGTCTTACTCCATTTTGTGTTGCTATAAAGGACTACTTGAGTCTGGGTAATTTATCAAAAAAAATTAGAAGATTTTTTTGTAAATATATACTTTAAGTTCTAGGGTACATGTGCACAACATGCAGGTTTGATACATACGTATACATGTGCCATGTTGGTTTGCTGCACCCATGAACTCATCATTCACATTAGGTATTTCTCCTAATGCTATCTCTCCTCCTCTCCCCCATCCCCCGACAGGCCCTGGTGTGTGATGTTCCCTGCCCTGTGTCCAAGTGATCTCATTGTTCAATTCCCACCTATAAGTGAGAACATGCGGTGTTTGGTTTTCTGTCCTTGTGATAGTTTGCTCAGAATGATGGCTTCCAGCTTCATCGATGTGCCTGCAAAGGACATGAACTTATCCCTTTTTATGGTTGCATAGTATTCCATGCTGTATATGTGCCATATTTTCTTAATCCAGTCTATCATTGGTGGACATTTGGGTTGATTCCGAGTCTTTGCTATTGTGAATAGTGCCGCAATAAGCATATGTGTGCATGTGTCTTTATAGTAGCATGATTTATAACCCTTTGGATATATACCCAGTAATGGGATTGCTTGATCAAATGGTAATTCTAGTTCTAGATCCTTGAGGAATTGCTATACTGTCTTCCACAATGGTTGTACCAATTTACACTCCCACCAACAGTGTAAAAGTGTTCCTATTTCTCCCCATCCTCTCCAGTGTCTGTTGTTTCCTGACTTTTTAATGATTACCATTCTAACTGGCATGAGATGGTATCTCATTGTGGTTTTGATTTGCATTTCTCTGATGGCCAGTGATGATGAGCATTTTTTCATGTGTCTGTTGGCTGCATAGATGTATTCTTTTGCAAAGTGTCTGTTCATATCCTTTGTCCGCTTTTTGATGGGGTTGTTTGTTTTTTTCTCGTAAATTTGTTTAAGTCTTTGTAGTTCTGGATATTAGCTTTTTGTCAGATGGGTAGATGGCAAAAATCTTCTCCCATTCTGTGGGTTGCCTGTTCACTCTGATGGTAGTTTCTTCTGCTGTGCAGAAGCTCTTTAGTTTAATTAGATCCCATTTGTCTATTTTGGGTTTTGTTGCCCATGCTTATGTCCTGAATGGTATTGCCTAGGTTTTCTTCTAGGGTTTTAATGGTTTAAGTCTAAGATTTAAGTCTTTAATCCATCTTGAATTAATTTTTGTATAAGGTGTAAGGAAGGGATCCAGTTTCAGCTTTCTACATATGGCTAGCCAGTTTTCCCAGCACCATTTATTAAATAGGGAATCCTTTCCCCACTTCCTGTTTTTGTCAGGTTTATTAAAGATCAGAGGGTTGTAGGTGTGTGCCATTATCTCTGAGGCTTCTGTTCTGTTCCATTGGTCTATGTATCTGTTTTGGTTACTGTAGCCTTGTGGTATAGTTTGACGTCAGGTAGTGTGATGCCTCCAGCTTTGTTCTTTTGGTTTAGGATTGAGTTGGCCATGTGGGCTCTGTTTTGGTTCCATATGAAGTTTAAAGTAGTTTTTTCCAGTTCTGTGAAGAAAGTCATTGGTAATTTGATGGGGATGGCATTGAATCTATAAATTACCTTGGGAAGCACGGCCATTTTCATGCTATTGATTCTTCCTTTCCATGAGCCCATGGAATGTTCTTCCATTTGTTCGTGTCCTCTTTTATTTCATTGAGCAGTGGTTTGTAGTTCTCCTTGAAGAGGTCCTTCACATCCCTTGTAAGTTGGATTCCTAGGTATTTTATTCTCTTTGTAGCAATTGTGAACGGCAGTTCACTCATGATTTGGCTCTCTGTTTGTCAAAGAGAAGAGATTTATTAAGCTTACAATTCCACAGTCTGCACAAGAAACATAGTGCCAACATCTGCTTTTGGTGATGGCCTTAGGCTGCTTCCACTCATTACAGAAGGCAAAGAAGTACTAGCTTGTAGAGGTCTCATGGTGAAAGAAAAAGCAAGAGTAAAAGTGGGGAGCTGCCAGGATTTTTTAAACAACCAGCGTTCATGGGACCTAATAGAGTAAGAACTTACTCACTTCCCAAAAATGGCTTAATCTATTCATGAAGGATCCACTCCCATGACCCAAACATCTCCCATTACCCAATTCTAAAGCTGCTTTCACATATTCAGCTATCTTTATAGCAAGACCCCACTCTTGGTACCAGTTTTCTTTTTCTATTTTGTTTTGCTATGAAGGAATGCCTGAGGCTGGATAATTTGTAAAGAGAAAAGGTTCATTTGGGTTACAATTCTGATGTGTGGAAAGGTTCAATATTGGGCATCTAGTGGTCTCAGGCTGCTTCCACTCATGGCAGACAGTAGGTGAGGGAGAGCCCATGTGTGCCGAGATGGCGTGGTGAAAGAGGAAGCAAGGGGCTGGGGAGTGCCAGGCTCTTTTTCAACAACCAGCTCTTGAAGGAACTTTAGAGCAAAAACTCACTCACCCCTGAGGGAGGGCATTACTCTATTTATGAGGGATCTGCCCCCATCACTCAAACACCTTCCATTAGGCCCCACCTCCAACAGTGGGCATCAAATTTCAACATGAAGTTTGGAGGGAACAAATAACTAAACCATAGCAGATGGTAAATGAAAACAGACCAAAATTCCAGCTCTCATGGAAATTATATTCTTTTGGAAATATAGTAAAGATAATATATGAAAGTAAGTGCCACATGGTAGGAACCAAAAAACATAGATTCATTTCCTTCTTCCCTTTCCTAGTTATGGCAGAGAAACCCAATTTGTATATTTACATTTAAATAACTCTGTGAAATTAGTCTGCAAGCTAAACCAATGCTGTACTACCAGATAAAAGTTTGAGATTCCCATGGTGTCAACCATACTCGCTGTTGATCTCTGTTTGGATCTCACTTCCTGTCTTCTCACCTAATCCATGGCCCCACATTATTGACTGCCACTTATTTTCACTTGTATGCTATACTGAAGGGAACAACAAGAGGGAAGAAGTTAGCAAGGAAGAATAACACTAGAACTAAAAGTCAGGGCTTTCTTTTTGTTGAACACATACTGGGCATCAGCACTGTGCTGACTTCTTTGCATCACAATTCTAGGAGTATGACATTATCATCCCTGTTTCACAGATAAAGATGCTAAGTCTTAGTTTCCTGGGATGAGAAGCTGCTTCTGTCTGAATAATTAGCAAGCAATTTTAGCTGCCTTTCTCCTTCCATTTCTCTGCCAAGAGGAGATAACAGAGTAACTCCTATATCTACAATTTTAAAATTCTCATGGCTTAAAGACTCTACCAGTGCAAAGAGTTCTTTCTACTCCTCCATCTTTATTTCATAAACTCATACCATTCATTTTTGGTCCAGGTTTCTTTCTTTAGCTCCATAAGGCATCTCAGATTTTGTGTTTCAGCCAACAGGCATGCATGGGGACACCAGATACTCTATTTAAAAGCATGAACTACTACATTAACAAGAAGTATTTACACGCTATGGGTTGAGAAACCTGCATCTCCTAACTGCAATGAATGAAGGGCTGCCTGCAATGCTGCTGGTTACAGCTAGACATAAAACCCATTATCAGCTCATTGGCTGTTTGGACATAAAACTGCTTGGTCTCACAAAGATATTTCCTCACCATGGGGATAAGTTTAATAAGAACTACAGATGATAGTAAAAAGCACATTTATTTCCTATAACCTACAGAAAGTCTTTATTGCATATAGGATAAATAACAGGCCACTGTGAGTTACTGGTCTGTAATTCCGCTTAGGAGGTTTGAGGCATGAAACACAGTGGGGAGAAATTGCTGTTTTAAAAATGAGGCCTGGGAGTTGGAGGCCCAGGAGAGGAGGAAGATGAGTTTCTGTGTGAAAACATGACAACCCGCTGTCAAGCAATGGTCCAGCACAGCCACATTCATGAAGACATGGGCAGCCTTTCTACTCAGCAGCAGGTGGCCTGAGGCAAAATTACTAAGCAATACAAATATTATCTTGCCTCATACTTAATGATTTTCAAAGCTATACCATAACCCATCTTTTCACTGGACCCTTACAAACACCACTGGAGATAAGCAAAATGAGGACTCTTATCCCCATTTTACAGATGGGAGAGCAATGTTCACATAGGACAGCCAGGATTTCAGAATATGCTGTTGTATCATGCATAACACAGACCTTCAAAGACCACAGGATCTGCAGATCTGGCTCCTGTTACCTCTCTGATCTCATCACACTCAGTTCCCAGCATGCACATCCTTGCTTCTTCTCAGATGCTCCAGGCATGCTCTGGTTTATAGCCTTTGTGCGTGACCTTTCTTCTACCTGGAATCCTCATCCCCCAGGTATCAGAATGGTGTCCTCCCTCAACTCCATTTAGATCTGTGCTCACATATCACCTTCATTCTACTCTATTTCCATTTGCAACCCCACCCCTGATACTCCCTCTTTCCCTTTTCTGCTTTGTTTTTATCCGTAGCACTTAATCATCTTCTGACAGTCAGTATATTGTCTTTATTTGTTTACTATCTACTTTTCACATCAGAATGTAAGCTCCTTGAGGGCAGAGAATTTTGTCTGCTTTGTTTACCACTATATGTTTGACCAGTGATGGACATATGCTAGATGCTCAGCAAATACATGTTGAATAGATTAATGTACGCATACATCTATATTAGTACTATAGGGAATGAGGGTGAGTGATCACAGGGCTTCAAGAAAGGGTCTCACTCTGTCACCCAGGCTGAAGTGCAGTGGCGTCATCTTGGCTCACTGCAACCTCTGTCTTCTGGGCTCAAATGATCCTCTTGCCTCAGCCTCTCAAGTAATTGGAAACACAGGCATGTGCCATCACGCCCAGTGATTATTATTATTATTTGTATTTTTTGTATAGACAGGGTCTCCCTATGTTGCTGAGGCTGGTCTCAAACTCCTCAGCTCAAGCAATCCGCCTCCCTTGGCCTCACACAGTGCTAAAATTCCATGTGTGAGCTGCCATGCCTGACCTCATGTGCATTCTTAACGTTGGGTTATGTCACCTTGCTCATCACAACCTAACTTCCCCATTTTCTGGCTCTCAGGCTCTGCCTTCTCATCAGTGCCCCAGTGCAAGATGTCTTCTGTCTGATCCTCCAGATCCATGCTCCAGGCTTCTCCACTCAGCCCAGGGCCGCAGGATGCTATCCATGTGAACTGCACCATGGGCTCTCTTGTTCTCTTTTGTCCTCCGGTTGAGGTAGGCCAACAGGGTCTTGACAAGAGACCAAGTTAGTGTATTCACTCCGTTGGCTTCCTCCCTATGTCGTCACCTTGGGATGGCTTCCTTTCTCAACCAAAAGTCACTGCTCTGCTCAAGATGGCTTCTTCACAGGACTTCCTGGTCTTAGTTCCAGTACCTGCTCCCTCACCCACACCATCCATTTCCAGGGGTGGTAGCACCCCTGCACATTGCTCTATCTCCTATGTTTTCCCTATACTCTGCTCACTTAAACAATCCCTTTATTAAACCCTCTTTAGATTACTCTAATCCAGTGTACCTTCTATTTTCTACTAGGACCCTAACTGATGACACACTTTGTAAACTCTGATTTTCCCCTCTGGCCTCAGTCAACCTGATTCTCCCTCTTTCAATGGGACTGTGCATATTACATGTGTAAAGTGCCTACCACAGTGCTTAATATATTGTAAGTGCTCATGAATGTTTATTTTTTTTATTATGAATCACTTCATAATCTGATTCCTGTCTTCTTTTCACCTTTAATCATTTCTACTCCCCTTGGCCACCCCCATTGTACTGGGTTAAATAGCATCCCCTCAAAATTCATGTCTACCCAGAAACTCAAAATATAACCTTATTTGGAAGTAGGATTCTTGCAAATGTATTTAGTTAAAATGAGGTCATACTGGATTAGGGTGAGTCTAATCCTATTGAATTAGACCAATAGGATGTAGTCCAATAGGACAAATTAGAAACCACCCTAGTCCAATAACTGTTATCTTTATAAGAAGAGAAAATCGAGACACGCACATAAGTAGAACAGCCATGTAATGACGGACAGAAACTGGAGCACTATGGCTGCAAGCCAAGGAATGCTGAGGACTGCTAGCAACTGCTAGAAGATAGAGAGAGGCAAGGAAGGATTCTTCCCTAGAATCTTCAGAGAGAGCATAGCTTTGCCGACACCTTGGTTTTGGACTTCTAGCCTCTAGAAACTGCAAGAGAATAAATTTCTGTTGTCTTAAGCTACCCCAGTTTGTGGTATTTTGTCATGGCAGCTTTAGGGAATACATATACCCACCAACTCCACATTGAGTGCCCACAATGAACACGGTCTTTCTCACCTCCAGGTCCTTGCATAAGCTGCCTAGGAGCATCCTCTCACCTGTTTTCCACCTGACCACCTCCTGCTTGCTATTCGTCACATTGTGCCGCCTTATCCTGAGACCTTCCCTGACTATCCAAGTCTAGCTTAGGGTAGCCTCTCTTCTGAGTTGCAGTACACTCTGTCTTTTTGCCATCACAACACCTATCACATTGCACAACAGTTGCAACACTGTTATGTGACTGGTTATAACACCATTTATTGCACTGTAGGATTTGTGAGGACAACCCTCTCCGTCTTATAATACAATCCGTCTATTCTTAGTTGTATTTTGGGTGCCTAGTATGTGTTAATACTGAGTGGCACTCATTAATTGCTTACTACATACTCAGTACCATTAAGTTATTTATATTAACTCATGTACATCAACTTGCTACCTTATGAGGCAGGTACAATTAATTTTCCCATTCTGTAGTTGGCTACAATGAAAAGCATGGGCTGAGACATCTGCATTATTCTTGGCATTCTTCCAGGTGCACTTTGCAATTCCACCAGCAAACCCCATTGCATGATTTCAGTTTCCAAGTGCAAATCCATCTTAGCCTTAAACTCATTTATGCCATTCGCTCCCACTATATCAGCTACGCTCGACTGTTGCATGGTGCAATAACTCTCTGCCAGCCTCCAAACAGTTTTCCCAGTCATCAAGAAGGTGCAATTGATTCAAAGTGTTAATATTTGCTCACCACTGAGACCATCCGGGGACTTCATCACTCATAGCAACGCCACCCGCTGGAGCTACAGAAGTGCAGGGCTCTCAAAGGCTATGCATGAGCTGATGATGAGAGATGCAGGCTTCTTGGATAAGCAAAATCTCATCACGGAAAGATGTGCATCCTCTCCCCTAACTTGGGCTTTCTGGCAGACAGATGAGAAGAGGTTTAAAGTAAAATAAATGGAAATTGCATATCTATTCATGCTATGAAATCCTGGAGTTCCTGAATCCTCACACATTCATTGAACTACCTTGTATATTAAATATGTACTAAGTGCCAGACTTTCTGCTAGTTGCCAGGAACACAACACAAAATAAAAGGAAGGCTCCATGGTACCCATCTTCCTGCCTTCAGGTAGGAACACACCTGTACATCTGTGGCCATCTGCTCTATCTCAGTTCCTTTAAGACAACTGAACTGACTCACAGAGAAAAGTGAGGACTGTACCAGGACCATTTGCAGTGAAGGTCTCAGCCCCACCTTCTTGCTCTGCACACAGCCTGCCCCTGCCTGTCTCCCTCACTGTGTCCTGCCTCTTAGCATGGGTTGCTATTTTAAGATCCTCCTTTTGCCTCCTTGGGCTGATCACTGCCATTACACCTTCCTTGGAAGCAGCAAAATGGGGTGGCCATGAGCATGGGCTCTCAGCCAGGCAGCCTGAGTTGAATCCATCTCTGCTATACTCTAGCTGTGTAACCATAGAGAAGTCACTGCAACCCACGTACCCCAGTTTCTTCATCCATAAAATGGCAACACAAATGACAGTCACTACTTAAGAAGGTTGTTGAGACAATTGAATGAGTTAACAGGCAAAGTGTTTAAGATAGTGCCTGACACACAGTAATCACTCAATAAACATGCTGGGTAATTCTGTTATTAGTATTATTATCACCTGGTTGATGCTGGATACACATATGCTACTATAAATCTTGTCATCTCTTTTTATTTATGCACGTATTTTTCTTTTGTTTAGCAAAGGTTTATCAACTAGCCACAAGGCCCCATTTAGAAACTATGGGGGCTACAAAGGAGAAATAAGATGCAGTCCTCAACTTCAAGGAGCACACAGTCTAATGGCATAAACAAGCAACACTATTAAAAATAGCCCAATGCATTAAGTGGGGTGCTTTATATGCTTGCCATTTTCAGTCTGCCCAATAATCTCATGCAGTAAGCACTCATTATCGTCATCTTCATTTCACAAGAAGTCACAGCGAGACTAAGCAATTTCTCCAGGCTTACACAGCTAGGAAATGTCAGAGAAAGGATGCAACAACAGGCAGTCTGACTCCAGAGGTGACACTCAGGGTCCCTATGCTAGGCAACGATCACAGCACTGACAACCATGCTGGAACTTCCTGGGAGCTCCCGGGAAGGCAGCACAAAGAGGACTGATTTCTGACTAATGAGCAGGATTTTTCATGTAGTGCAGGGGAGGGCATACCAAGCCGGAAGGAGCACGCTGAGCAAAGTGGGGAGGGCACACATTCGGGAAAGGGGCAGTCTGGGGATTCCAGAGGCTGGCCTCTGTGTGGGGAGAGCAGCAGGTGAGGAGGAAGGGTGGCAAAGGAGCCAAAGGTCAGGCGAATCCAGGCCAAGGAGTCCACACATCTCTCATAGGCAGTAGGGTCTCACAGGCTGAATGATGTGGTTGGATCTGCAATTTAAGAAGAAAATCAAAAGCCAACTCTCTCCAACAGACTTCTCTGCTGGCTCTCTAAGGTAAGAAGGAGGTACAGAAGATAGCCAGAATCATGCCCACGGTTATGTGTATTATGGTGTGTGCTGTGGATAAAAGAGCATAGAGATTCCTGTAGATAGAACAGTTTTTCACCCTCGATTTCCTTCTTCTTACTGTATGACTTTAGAAAACTTGCCTCACATCTCTGAGCTCATTTGCTCCCCAGGGTAAAGAGCAACTGGTGAAAGCCACCTCACAGGGTAGATAAGTGGAAGAGTAAATTGGGAAAATGCGGGTGCCCAGGAGATCTTTATTTTTTTTTTTCTGATAGTTCCTCTGTTGCTGCCCTTTCTGCACCTTCTGTGGGGTGTTCGGGGTCTCCTGCCTAAGGGCCCATAAAGTCCTGGCCTGTGAACAGAGAAGCATGTCTCAAGTGTTACAAGTGAGTGTGCAGAAGTCCCAGGGTACTGCCAATTCTCAGCTGCCTGGGCCAGCAGCCATGGGCTGTTAAGCAAGAGGCGACATTAGCCTGAGCAGTGTCTTCCATGATTACCTTTGTTCACATACCTTTTCCTGCCGTGACATCACATTACAACATGAAGCATCTGGTTCCTTGGCAGGAGAATGCCACATCTAACTGTGGGAGGACACTGTTTGGGGAAGCCAGCCAAGCCAGAGGCTGCCTGCCTCCCTGCTGCTTCCTCCAGTGCTGACAGCAAGAAGGATGAAGAAGAAGGAAGAGCCCTGGGTCCTCAGGGCCTCCATCCCTCCCTTTGGCAGGGGAGAGGACCAGTCATGGCCAGGGCAGAGGATGCTCAGATCAGACATGGGCTCAGAAACGTCCTCACTGACCCCATTCTTTCACACACATGGGCTCAACACCTCAGGGTATCAGAGAATATGCAGTGACAAATCCATAGGCTTTCAAATGAAAAAGACCCAGGAGTGAGTTCTAGCTTTGCAACCCTAAGCAAGTCACTTAACCTCTCTGTTTTAGTATTCTAGGGTCGTTGAAACAAAGTGCCACAAACCAGGTGACTTCAGCAACAGCATTTACTGTCTCACAATTGAGGAGCTAGGAGTCCCAGATCAAGGTGCTGGCGGGGCTATTTCCTTCTGATGGCTGTGAGATGAATCCATTCCAGGCTTCTCCTCTAGCTTCTGGTAGTGTTCTGGTGACCTTTGGCATTGCTTGGCTTTTAGAAGAGTCATACTGATCTCTGCCTTCGTCTTCACATGGCACTGTGTCTGTCTGTCTGTCCAAATTTTTCCTTTTTATAGGGACATCAGTTATACTGGATTACAACCCCCTCCCCGGCCCCTCATAATGGCATCTCTTAACTAACTCTATCTGCAATGACCCTATTCCCAAACAAAGTCACATTCTAAGGTACTGAATGTTAGGACTTCAACATATACATTTGGGGTGAGAGGAGGGGTACAGCTCTACCCATAACATTCTCTAAGGCTGTTCTCTTCTCAGTAGAGTGAGGGTAATAAAGGCTGATAAAGCTTTAGTATCCCCACAGGGCTTATTGCACCTCATAGGGCCGTGTGACAGTTAAATGAGGTAGGGAATGTAACTACCTGACAAAGAGCAGGTATCAGTAAATGTGATTTCCTTTCCCCAAGATGGAGAGAGACTTCTTTTCCATGTAGTTAATCTGCTATCCACAAATTAACTGAGCTTAGTATCTACCCTAATGTGCCCCTAGTAGGAATTTAAAGGTCATTTAACCCAACCTCCATCTCAAATAGTAAGGAAACTGAGGCCTCAAAAAATCATTTTGCTGATTTAATGACTAGCCTTGGGCTAGAACTAATTTTTCTCCTTGGAATAAGAAGCCATTTAATCCAGGGAACATTCTCTGTATTAAAATATCCTATATATAGCTCCTCACTGCCCTACAATAACGCTTGCAGTTTATCTTATGTAGCATAAGCGGTCTTTCTCAAACCTTCCCCGTAGCCATCACCTTGTTCAGGTTGTTCTACACAATAGCAACAGGCAGGGATAACTTATGGCACTAGACAGATGAGGAAACGGAGGCTTAGAAAGCTACAGGGCTTGGTAGAGGTCACAGACCTCATAAGTAGCAAGACAAGAATTAGAGTGCAAGTCTCACTACAGCTTTGCCAGGGCTTTCTCCTCTATTGCATGGTTTTATATGTGTGTCTTAGTTACCTTCAAATGGTAGAATCCCATGCAAGATTCAAGGAGGGCTTCTTGGGAAGGCCCTGGCCACCTGCCTCTGCTGTTCCAGCTTCCAAGACCTTCCATACAACTATCCTTGCTTCCTCTTTGAAACATCCATCTTTCGTCTTGCTGCTCTGCTGCTCCACAGAATCCACAGTCACAGAGCAAGGCATGGGGAGACATGGCAAGCTCCCCAGGTTCTGTTCTTGGTGCAGGGTGAGGACACTCACTATGGTGCCAGGAATTCCAGCCCTGATGCTCCATCAGGTGAGGCATTTGATGGAGGGCCTACCTAGTCACCCAGATGGCTTTCTGCTTTAAGAAAGTTTCTCAGCCCTGAGATGAGTAGATACTACACACCATGCTCTCCCTCACACAGGTGTGTCTGAAGGAACATGCACCGGGATCTGGGTGAGTCATTTGCAAGAAATGTCAAGAAAGCACACAATGAGACAACTGCATGTGAACACGGGGTTGACTGATAGAGCTGAAAAGTCTGAGAAGGCCGGGGCCAAACTCAGCATATGAACTCACAACTCTGATTTATCAACCAACTGATTTATTCATTCATTCATGCAACAAGTACTGATTGAGGGATTACCATGTGCAAAGCACTCTACTAGGTACTGCCCAGGAATAAGGAAGACAACATGGTCCTCACTACCTGGGGCTCTCTGGTCCTTCACCACAGACTGTCCGAAAAGGCCCATTCCATTGGCACCAAAAGGTTTGTTTTAGGGATAGAAAAGAACAAAATAATTACAGAAAACAAGGCAAGCAGCAGAGACTTTTGGCTGCTCCGGGGTCACAGTGCTGTAAATAACAGAATGTTATAATGGCCTTGGGGTACAATAACTGAAGAGGGATGTGAGTCATTTCGTGATGCAAGAAAAAGTGACATCCTTACAACAACTGCAAATTAGCCTTGCTATAGGAAAAAATCAGAGGAAATGTTTCACAGGAGCAAGGATCCTTGCACATATCAACCTTTCAGAGAGGACTCTGTAGACCAGAAGCACTAGAACCTAAAGTCCAGTGTACAGCCTGGGCCCCCACACTAAGCACAGACTCAGCCTATGGTAGCCAGAATTAAGGTCATGGAGTAGAAACAGTGTCTATTTAGAAATCAGAGAGCTTGAAGTCTAGCATCTATCAAGCCCCTTGCAAGCTAGAGATCTTGGCCAAGCAACTGGGTGTCTCAGAGCCCTGAGATTTTATCTGTAAAATGGGCATATTCACAACAAAATACATGGAGAGCCCACTATGTGGTCTCTGTGCTTTCTCTGCATTATCTCGCCTAGCCCCCAACTTAACCCTGTGAAGTAGGTCCTAGGTTATCACTATATTTCACAATGGGAAAGCCGCAGGTGGACAGCCCACGCAAGCTGCCATTTCTACAGCGGCTAAGTGGAGAAGATACAACTGGTGCTCTACAGCACTGAACCCTTAACAGCTTTAATAATAATAATAACTGATTCCCAGTGAGAAAGTGAGGAATACATGAAATGGCATGTGTAACAGCATTGTTAAAAATCACAAAGTATTGCATGCAGATGAGGGGGTTTATTATTTCTTCCCTCCGTGGGCATGAATAGACTTACAATAAGCCAAAGAAATTTCATGTTAAATCCTACTCTCCCTTTATTCCTCAACTGTTACAGTAAAATGAGGGGCTGGGGATTTTGGGAAACAGTCAGGAGCCAAGGAACCAGCTATAGAGATATGAGATAGGGAAGAAAGAACCACGGGGCCTCGTAGTGCACACAATTTGCAAGCTGATGTACAAACTATTTGCTGGGACCAATTACTCTCATCTTAATTAATGAACACACAACCCACAATCTGTCTGAGAAATGCGAAAAAATATGGCATGTGTTTAGAGGCTGCAGTGTGCCAGCCACCAGATCTGGAAGCACCTTCCTCAGACTGCTGGGCTGGGAGTCACCATGGAGACCACATTTTAGCATCCTAATGACATTGAAATTCAGTTCAAACCAGCTTTTCAAAGTGCCCATGTGAAGTGCTTGCTGTGTGGCTGGCAGTGGGTTAGGCGCTGTGGAGTGCTCAGAATAAAGGCAGTCCACTCCTTGCCCTAGAGGATGGAGGAGGAAGGATTGTTCGTCAACCCACCAGCCTTGATTTTGTGCCTCCAGTCTACTCAGTGCGGTGCCTGACACTGCAGGGGACTCCAAAGCTGAGGCCACCGACTTGCTTTCCAGGCATTTAACTTGGACAGTTGGTAATGACAATAGATAAATTTGCTGAAGGCTTATTCTGAGTTAGGTACTATGGTACCTATGCCAATTGCATATATTATCTCGTTTTATCCTCACAACAACCCCATGAATGAACTGACTATTAATTGCTAAAATTTATTGAGCACTTACCCTGTGCTATGCATGCCCTAGGCCAAGTACTGGTAGTTCCCAGGATTTAAAAGCTTGGGCAAGATCACTGGTTAGGAAGTGTCACAATCAGGATTTGAATCCAGGATGTTTAGCTTCAAATGCAGGGTGAATTTAACCATTATATTATAGTGTATTAATTCAACTGATACTTATTGAATGCCTTTGAGGAAGATAAGAATCTTATATTTTAGCAAATTTCAAGTATACAATACAGTATTATTGACTACAGTCACCATGCCATACAAGTATACCTTAATAAAACTGGATTTTGAAAAAAAGAGTCTAAAATAAAAGACTCTTATATTTTAGTAAAGAGAACTAGGTGTGAGGGGAAACAAGCAATAAACAAATTCAGTTCATGATGGACTCTGATTTGTACTGAAAAGAAAATGTACTTCGTGAGTCGATACAAAGGGTGAGAATAGAACAAGATGGTCCCTCCCAGTGGAGAAGGCGCAGTGGCCATAGTCAAGTTGGAGGGCTCCCCTGAAGCAGACACCAAGACAGAGTAGTATGCAGGATATGTATTAGGATGTGCAGTGCTCTTGGAATCTACATCTGTGGAGGGGGAACAGAAGCCAGAGGTCAGCAGAGGGCGATGTTGAGTTGCACTGCAGGCCAGGGACAGTCTTGGCCAACCCTGAGGGAGTCCTGGAGCTTGAACAAGTCATGCAGACTTGTCCTGACCTGATACCTCCACATCAACAAGTTATTGGATGAGGGCTATCAGAGGAAGGATATGACCTTGGGCAAGGCAGCTCCCTGTAGCCGAGGCAATCCCAGAGAAGGCTAGCAAGTGCAAGCTGTCTGCCCACTGCACTCTCAGAAGCTGGACCAACAAGTCCCATCTTTAAGGAATTTCTGGATGGCACCTCACAGTGTCCACCACAAGGGTGATGGCAGAGGAATCTCTGAGGCAGTGACAACTGAGCTGAATCCTAAATAAGATGGAGAAGACCAAGTGATGAAAGAGGCCAAGGTTGCATAATGAGTAAGAAGTAGAGCCAGGCTTCAAATTCAGGCATCTGGGCTCTTGGGTGGCACCTGTGACTATTGCACTGTGCTGTTGCCCCGGGTGCAAATCCCTGGCTGTATTAATAGAGGCAGAGTCCAGCTCAAGGGGCAAGAGTCTTGCTCCTCAGATACCATGAGACACTGGAATCACTTATTTTTCACCTGTCCGTTTTCCACCTTTCCACCTGTCCATCTATAATCAATCTATCTATATTATTTTGTTAGGAGCATTTTTTAAAAAGTAAGGGAGATATAGTCTATGAGTTAAGAGTGAAAACTCTGTAGCCAACACTCTAGAATCAAATCCTAGCCATACGTATACTAGCTGGTTTTATTGCCATCTCCTTTTAGGCCTCAACCAGTTCATATGTACAATGAGTGGGGGGTAATGAGTGTTCCATACACACATAGCTGTTGTACTGGGGATAATGAGTGTTCCATACACATAAGCTGCTGTATTAAAATAAATAAAGCATTGAGGACAGTGCCTGGCACATAATAATCTTTATCTCAACAAATTTTATATACTATTATCACAAACAATAAGATAGTATGGAGAATTTAAAGACAGTCTTAGCCAGAAGGAAAGAAGATGAGAAGACAAGAATACAGTTCTCAAACATTTGAAGTGGAGACGCTGAGGAGAGGGACAACTTTTCTACTGTGAGACTCCAAAGAAGGTAAAATTTAAGGAAGGCTCACATTGGGTCCATGAAGAGCACTAGTGCAGATGAGATGCCAGACAAAACAGGAAGTATCCTGGCACATAGAGGCTGCCAGCCAGGGGTGAAGTGGAGGAAACTCGGTGGAAGGTTGCAGGAGAAACCCGTAAGGGTCCTTGCATCTCTACGGTTCTGAGGTAGGAGGCTTCTATAATGCTTTCCAATTCCATGCAGTCATGTTTTCTTTCTTTAATTCACCTACATATAGTGGGGAAAAGGATGCATTCATTCACTATTTGTCAGGAACATAGCAAAACTCAAAAAGATGTCTGTTTGGATTTCTGGAACATTTCAGAACCTCAAAAGAAAGATTATAGGTTAAAAGCACCATGATTGGCCAGGCACGGTGGCTCACGCCTGTAATCCCAGCACTTTGGGAGACTGAGGCAGGCAGATCACGAGGTCAGGAGATCGAGACCATCCTGCCTAACACGGTGAAACCCCGTCTCTACTAAAAATACAAAAAAATTAGCTGGGCATGGTGGCAAGTGCCTGTAGTCCCAGCTAATCGGGAGACTGAGGTAGGATAATGGCGTGAACCAGGGAGGCAGAGCTTGCAGTGAGCTGAGATTGTGCCACTGCACTCCAGCCTGGGCGACAGAGCGAGACTCCATCTCAAATAAATAAATAAATAGAAGAAAAGCACCATTATCTCTGACTCTTGAGTCCAATGTTCTTCCAAATTAGACAGTATGAGAATGAGTGGGAATGAAGAAAGGCAAACTGCACCTCTAATGTGTTCACTACTGTCACTTATGCTTGGTGTGACACACAACATCACAGTCTCCTCGGGCTTCACAAGGCTTTCAGGGCTCTGACCCTGGAGGGTTGGGTGTGCAGAGTCCATCCTTGTTGCATTAGAAGAGCACACAAAGACATGTTGAAGGAGGTTATTCTGGTAGGCTTGGACATACTATATGATGGCTTTGTCAAAGAGTAACATGCTCTTATGTGCATCACTCCACAGTACATAATACACAGTCTCATTCCATGTAGACTTCAAAATAATTCCATGATATAACTTTTCATTCACTCATTAAATTATCCAACATGTGTTTGTTGAGCACTTACATCTATTGACTGCCTACTGTATACCAGGCACTGTTTTAGGTGCTCACCAAACTTGCACTCTTAACCTTATACTTGAAGAAACAGACACAGATTAAGTTTGTCCAAGGCTTCCAACTGAGGCACTGTCCTCCAAAACAATAGTACTTACTGTCCTGATTTAATAACAAAGATGAATAATTTTGTCTACCATGATTAGCATAAATAACAAGAATTATAACTATCATTAGTACTTTACGGCTTACCAAGAATACATACGTAACCCATCCTAAGCAGTGTGGTGGGCAATTGTCCCTATTTTAAAAATAAACATGCTAAGGCTCAGAGAGATTAATTAACAAGCCCCAGTTCACCCAAACAGCGAGTAGACAGGGGAGCCTGCTCTGAGACTGTCACTGTCTGTCCCTCAATGCAGGTTCAGCACAACACACCTAATATCAATAATTAGTGTCTCCATATTGAAATGATATCTTATGTAATACATCCATTATTTAATTTGATCTCTCCACAAACCCAGTGAGATCAAAGGCATTATCCCCATTTCAGAGCTGAGGAAACTGAGGCTCAAAAAGCTGTCAACATGTACTAGATATGTGGAGGGCTTGAGTCAGGCTTCAAACCCACATTTTCTTATTCCCACACTCATGCTTTTTTCATTAACCCTCCCTGCCAAATATCCACCTATAATGCCTCTTGCAGAGACATGGAAAGCTGCTGCCCTTGCCTACAGAGTCAGTGCCCCGGGCATTCTATTTCTCTTCCTTCTAGCCATCCCAGCCCAGAGATTTTGGAGAAGCAGCATGGAAAGAAGCTCATGACTTGCTCAGTACTAGGCCAGGCACTTGGGGACCCAACCATCAGGGAGCTGACACAATTTCAGATGCTTGCTGCCCTAATTACTTGATGATCTGTCATCACAGAGATAGAATTGGGATGCGGGAGTGGCATTCTGCTTTTGCCTGGGCAAAGGAAAGGCAGCTAAAAATGCTTCAGTTTCAGTTTACAGAAGATAAATCTCCACCAAAGTCTATGATCAATCCCAAATGTTGGTTCAGAAAAATGGATGGAAGGGAATTGGGCAGTTGTGGAGCACCTACTGTGTCCCAGACATCATGCTAGCAAAAATGTCACACAGTACACGGATTTGCTGGTTTGGTCATCACAACACCTTCATGAAAGAGGGATATATATTTGCAATTTGTAGGTGAGGAAGCTAAGGATAGTAGTGGTGGATGAGCCAGACACCTGGGGCAGGAGTAGGGCAAGAATCTCAGTTTTACTTCTGCAGAAGTCACAGAATGGCTTTAACCAGGAGCATGATTTAGTTGGAACTGTGTTCTAGAAATAGTTCCCTGTAGCAGTGAAGTGAGTTCATTTGAGAAGGCAAAGACTGGAGGCAAAGGAGGATGAAGTACATTGTGTGAGATGGGATGCAGGCCTGTGGCTAGGATAGGCATGCGATGAGTGGCTAGACTCGGGACTCATCAGGATGCTGAATCCACATCTCTATAAGGCCAATGGAGGCCCAGAAGTGGGACAGGAGTGAGGAGGATGGAAGGTCACAGTCAGACTGGAACACGGGTCCCTGGCCTGTGTGACCAGATGAACAGAGCTGCCGTTCGCTGTTGTAGGAAGGAAGGCTCAAGGGCACAGATGTTGAATTAAACGTGGAAATGTTGAATGTCAGGTGCCTGAGAGCAATCTAGGTGGAGACACCCAGTTCACAAGTAGAAGTCAGGGTCTGGAGCTCAGGAGAGAGCCTGGACCACAGGGAAGCTGCCAGCATAGCCTTGGTTGTTGCAGCCAGGGATGTGGAGGGAACAGCTATGAGAGGATGTGTAGTGTGATGTGGTAGCGGGGAGTAGAACAGAGCTCTGGGGACACCAAGAAGGGCCTTTTCAGGGGCTTAGCAAGAATGGCCAGATGGGCAGGAGGAAATGAGGAAAATCTACATTTGCTTTTAAAGAATGAAGTCCTTTCATGTGTTGTATTCTTGAAGAAATGAAGGGTGTTGCTAATCCAGCTGAGGAAGAATTCACTAATGTGATCTGTACTATCCTGGGAGAACACACAGTATGGATGGGGAAGATCCAGAATCCGTGTGAAGAAGAAATAGGAATTCTATCTCCATCAAAGGAGAATGGTGTGTGTGTGTGTGTGCATGTATGTGTGTGTGTGTGTGTATCTGTGTGTGTGTGTGTGTGTATGTGTATAGGTGAGGGGAGACTGGAGTTCCCGCTGCTGGGCTGCAAAGAGAAGGGTGAGCAAGGACTGTGCCGTGGCTCCTCCAAGTGTCTGTGGTGAGAAAGGCATGGTGTCATTGCTTTTTGATATGGCACTGATGTTTGGTTCACCAGGTGATGCCAAACCAAACACGGAGGTTGCCTTAAAGCATTAACCCGAGTCTGAAGAATGAACACGTGGAAATGATGCTCATGATAAGGTAAGTTTTACACAAGGCTTGAGGTTCATGCAGAAGCTATGATTTTGCCATCACGATAACTGAGACAGATGACTTTCCACTCTCCTGTATCCTTCAAAAGTAGGAACGGTCAAAAAATGCATGTAAACACACAGAATCACAGGATCTCAGGGGTGGAAGGGACCTGAATTCTCATTTTTCTAATGGATAGTTGATTAATTAACTTGTGAATTCATCATTCACTCTACAAATATTTATAGAGCATTTATTATTTCCAAGCACTATTCTAGGCCTGGGGGATTCAGCAAAGAACAAAACCAACTAGAATTCCCACCCTCATGAAGCTTACATTCTAGTAAGGAACATGCAAAACTTAAAATGTAAATAATTTAAAATATGCCATGTTAGATGGTGAGGAGTCCTCCAGAGAAAAATAAAGCAGGATAGGGGACAGCAAACGTTGTTGGTGGGGTGGGGTGGGGGGGTAGTAGGGAAGGTTTTGCAATTTTAAATAAATTAATCATCATGAACTCTTTCTCTTTTTATGATATCTCCATGAATGATCTTCTCTCCTTACATTTTTTTCACACCCATCAGTTAATTTGATGCTTGTTAAAAACTTGAGAAAGACAAATATCGTCATTGTCATCACCAGAGCAAAGTTATTAAATATTTATTTTGGGCCATTCATAATGTTGACTGGTTCACAACCACTATCTCACATTATCTTCACACCAATATGGAGGTAGTTACTGTCATTATCTCATTTTACAAAATTAAAACAACAAAGCAGAAGCAAAAAAAACATAGTTTTCATCCCGGACTCAAAGTGCAGTCTTGCCACCTACCATCTCTATGACAGTAGGTAGATTGCTTAACTTTTCCAATCCTCAGTTTCCTCATATGCAAGATGGGAGTAACAAGACCTCACTCACAGAGTCGCTGTGAGAATTATATGTATGACAGAGTAGGAGTCAAGTCAGATAGATCTGTCTGATTCCAAAGAACAATCCTTCAAGCACAAACTATCCTGAGTCATTTTTTGAGATGAGGAAATTGCTGAGCAGCAGTGAGTACAGTAATGATAAGATTACAACATTGATATGATCATGCAAAATCTCTCAAACTCAGCAGCTTAAGCAATCAATTTAGACAAGAACAATAAAATCCTTTACAGTTTGCAAGCCTTGAATTCGTGATATAGCGGTAACCAAGGGGAAAGCAAGGCTGTATTATATACAATATCAAATTTTTCCAGGTTTCCTATTCACTTTCCAGATTTGGTGCTTCCAAATAGATAAGTGTGTGTGTCCTTATATACACACAACATTGGCCATGATAATAATTGCTAATACTTTTACAGTGCTTCTATAGTGCAGCTTAATGCAAGTAGTTTATACCTAACTCATTTAATCCTCACCAACCTTAATGAGGTAGTTACTATTATTTGTATTATTATAGCCATTTCATAATGGGGAAACAGAAACTCAGAGAAGTCAAGTAACTTACTCATCACACAGTTCTAAGTGATAGAACTGGCATGTGATCCCGGGCATTCCGATGTCAAGAGTTCACATTCTTGACGCCTATGCTATACTGAACTACCTGCATTAACCAAATAACCATGCTTTGTCCATGGCTCTGCTTCACACATACTGTGCTGTCTGTCTGGAATACTGTTTTTTCCTCTCTCCTCTTTCCACCTTCCCAATTGATTAAATCTCATTTTTTCCTCAGTATTATCTCCCCTGGAAAGTCCTTTCTGACTCTACTCACCCTCAGTTTCCACTGTGGATGCCCTTTCCTCTTCTCTGGGCTCACAGAGCACCCTGTGCCAACTTTTATCATAGCACCTGAGTAGATAATCAAAACATTCTGTACTTGTTCTCCCCAGTGCCCCTACACTAGACTGTGACTTCCTTTAAGCCTAAGACTGGATCTGGTAGAATACAGTTTTCTGAAACATAGTAAGTCCTTCACAAATATTTGCTGACATATAGACAGACTGAGTGTTGACCGTATTGGATGCATTAATGGCTGCAGCCCCGGTATGCATACTTTCTGGGTCTTTTCTTACAGATTTTGAAATTCTAACGAGGGAATTTGAAAGTGGGAAATTCAGGTAGAATTTGGAATGGGGATGGGGCAGCTGACTTGCCTAAGTCAATGTGTCTCTGAGATTTGTTAAGCCTTCAGCACAATCCATTCCACTATCCAAGCCTGCATGGCTTCAGAGTAATCCAGTGTGGGCAACTGACTTACAAAGGTATAATCAGAGGAAGGTGGGAAATTAGTTCAGAAGGTGAATGTATGGAAACACTGCTCACACTCTAAGGGAAGCAGAAGGCCCAGAACCCCTGGGGACAGCCTCAGCTATCTTAAGGCCTCAAAGAGATAAAAATGACTCCATGAAAAGTAGATCAAAAAGACAGAAAGAACATATCCATGTGATAGTGATGAAACATAGGTTCAAACCAACCTTGAGTTCTTCTGTTCTTCTGGACTTCTCAAATACATGAGCTGGTAAATTCCACTACTGTTTAAGTCTCTTTGAGTTGGGTTTTCTATTACTTGCAACCAAACACATTATAAATATGTTGCTGTTTAGCTGACTTCAAAGGTTGCCGATAGGAGGAAGGGTACCACATAAAGGAATATTAATATCATCAGAGATGTTACTAGAATTGTACTTAAAATTTATTCCATGGTCATTGGGTACCTACTGGCAGAGGAGAGCTACTCTTGGAGCTGTGGCTTAGAAATATAATTCCGTTGCACTGGGTTTCAACTGCTATTCTGTATCTACATATTTTTTCTCTTTCATTTTACAGGTTAATAATCACACAAAAGAATAAATTGTAAGTATCTAGGATTTCTACTAGTTGGTAAAAAAAAAAAAAAAAAAAAAAAAAAAAAAAAAAAAAAAAAAAAAAAAGAAGGAGTCTCTGAAGTGGAAAATGACATTCTCAGGGAAGATTCTAATATATAGATATATATAGATATAATTGAGAAACAGTGGTATCTCAGGCCTCAAGTCGTGGCTTGTAAACAGCAAGGCAACGAACTTTATGCCAACAAGTAAACTCGTCTTCCCAGGAAAATGGCAAACCCCTCAATCACGTGGCCTCCAGTGATACTGCCAGTATGAAGTGTTTAGATTCCCCAGGCGAAAATAAGAAACTTTGCCACAGCAGTAACTAGAAAGAGAAGACTGTGGTGTAGGGAGATAAGGAAAGGCAGCGAACATTTCCTGAACCTCTAGTCAGCATCATGTAATATGCTACGTGCCTATCATCCATCAGCTCAGTCTGTCCCCAAGGAGCAGGGATGCAGACTCCAGCCTGCATGGCTTCAAAGCACACCCATGTTATGGGCAAACAAAGTTTCTAAAGCTGAATTGCGAAGGTGCCAGGCAAATACTTCCACCAACAGAGCCCAGCTCAAATACTACCTCTTCCACACAGCTTGCATAATTTTATCTGCTCTTTGGTCTGTTCCTTCTCTGAATTCTAAAAGCTTGTCTCTGGATTCTAAAAGCTTGTCCCAGCCAATTAAACTGCAACCACCTAGGAAACTGAGGATTTCTTTTCTGTTCATCTCTGTTCTTTAGGAATTATTGTTTAATCATTTTTTTAATAGAAAGCATTTAAAGGTGGATTGAGGAGAAAAGTTAGCAAAGGTAGTTAGTTAGTAGTTAGTAAAGGCTGTTCAAAAATACTCTGGGATTCCTTATTTACACATGGTGAGATTGTACTTCTCTTCCCCCTGAAAGATAAGTGTGGTCATGTGACTTTTGGCTAATGAAGTTGTGAGCAGAAGCAATCTGTGTCACTTGAAGTGGAAGGTTTAGAGCCAGTGCACAGTTTGCTACAATCCCTTCCTTACTAAAGTTACTGTGGAGGCCTGTGTCAAGATAAAGCCTCTATCCTTGAGTGAGGATGATAAGACAGAGCTCCCTGGTGATTGTATATGTTGGCCCATAGAATGAGCAAAACCTGTGTAGTATTAAGCCATCTTGATTTGTGTATGGAATGTTTGTTACTGCAGCATAAACTAGGCTGCCCTGATTGATTCAAAAGGATTTGTCAAAAATGACATAGAAGTGTCCCAGAATTCAAGGTCACAAATGCAACTGGGCTTCAAGAATGTACTAGAACCAAGGTCTAGAGAGCTGTCTGACTCTCTCTCTCTCTCTCTCCTGTACTCCCCTCTGTGTGTCTTCCCTCCATCTCTGCTGCCTTTCTCTGGCTCTATCTCTGTCCCTCTTTGTGAATTTCTCTGTTTTTCTTCCTGCTCCTCCAGTCCACCCAGGTGGGAAGTAGAGGGAAGATGTTTAAACCAAAGCTCTTGAGAATATCTGTTACAAGTCTTTCTCTCTCTCTCTGTCTCTCTCTGTCTCTCTCTCTCTCTCTCTCTCTCTCTCTCTCTCTCTCTCT
>NW_016806642.1:11426255-11457195 GCF_001698545.2 Rhinopithecus bieti | reverse complement strand
TCTCTCTCTCTCTCTCTCTCTCTCTCTCTCTCTCTCTCTCTCTGTCAGGCACACATACACAAACACAATACTTGGCTTCATTTCCAAATCTCTAGAGAAGGGACTCTGATCAGCCCAACTTAAATTCAGTTGAGGTCCCCACCCTTAGTCCAATCAAATATGGCCAAGCGATGAAAGAAAAGGAAATAGTGAGGTGGGCATTTAAGGAGGGTCATTGTAACTTGATATATAATAATAGTAACGAGCACTGAGACAAAGATTGTTCTGTGATGGTGATGGTTTCTGTCTGTTTACTCTCTTAATCTTCAGAACAACTACATATATATACTAATATCACAAGCTCCATTTTATAGATGAGAAAATGGAGACATGTAGAGATTATTTAATTTGCGCAAAGTCACAGGTGATAAGCAGGAGATCAGAGATGTGCACCCAGGAGTCTCATACAAGAGTTCTTGCACTTCACCCAAGGCCATGCTGCCTCTTGTATAATCATCAGCATCTACTATAAGCACTTTGTTTCTCCCGGTCAACTCTAGGTTCCTGCAGAGTGGAAATCCATGTCTAATATCCTTCCTATTAGAGTGTTAAAAGGAAGGAGCCAGCATGTACTGCATGCCGTGCTAGATGAATCCACACTAAAGGACTGTTGTCACTTAATGGCAGGAGATGTCCTCAGAGTTAAATGACTTGCCCAAGGTTTCATAATTAGTAAACGATAGAGCCATGGCTCAGATCCAAGTCTTCTCATTCTAAACCTAGCAGTCTTTCCAGTTCTACTGCACCAGGGTTTTTGTCCTGATGTCAAGAATCATAAATAAACTCAACAAATCTATTTCCCCGCCTCCTCACTGCCCTCAAAAGGCAGTGACACCAAGGGCTCTGAAGGCAGTGACAGAAGCTCCTTTCTTGTAGCTGCACTGATGAAGCTGAGAAGCTTCAGGGAGAGGTCAGATGGCCAAGCTGCCGCCTAGTGATGTTAATAGGATGAAACTGGGAGGGAGTCTTCCTGGGTCATCTTCATCTAGGTAACTGCACATCTGACTTTCCTAGACCATTTTTCTAAGGATGGTGCTCCTAACATCAGGCTGTGTCTCATTGGCTCAGACCCTGTGCAAGCAAAGCCTTCAGAAGCAATGCTTGTTATTGTTGCTGAGCTCTGGTGGGGTTGAGGCAGGCAGGGGCTGACTTTACCCACACCCCTTCTCTATAGGGAATAATTATAATAAAAAATAACAACGATAATGATAATACCATCAGCGGGTCACTTGCCACTGACCAGTCACAAGTATACTCATATGCTAATCCAATCCTTATTTAAAGAGGAGGAAAGGCTATGTGATTTGTCCAAGGTCGCATAGCAAATAGGTAAAACACCAAAATTTCAATTCACATTTATCTGATGCCTAAAGCTTTCCCCTGCATGGCGGTTTCACATCAGTGGCCAGATAATCCACAGCAAACTGAGAAACAACCTTGAAATTGACCAAAGGGGCTCATCACTCCCTAGATGAAGAGGAAAGAGGAAAGAGGTAGAATCTGGAAAATAACGAGAATGAAGAAGGTGGAGACAACGATGGATAAGAGGAGAGAAATAACAGAAGGGAGAGAAACACCAGCAGAACAAAGCTTGCACTGACAATCTTATGTAATTCCAACAGGTCTGGAGAAGAAAAATGTGGAGAAGGATTACAGGCTAGGTACTTGTTCTGACCTTACCTCTCCAAAGATCAATGGATGTCCCAGCAGCCTAACTGGCAAAGTACCCCACTATTCCTCAAACCCAAATGCTTTTCCAGGTGACAGGAGAAAGGAAAGATGGACAGCTTCCAAAGGCTGGGGAGCACGTTCCTCTTGTGCTGCATCTGTACCTGGGAATCCACACTTGGTCTTTCAGTGACCACGGACCACCTCAAGTCTCAGAGGGCAAGGTGCAAGGAGTTGGCAATTATTGACCCTGAAGTTCTGAGACAAGCAGTGCCAGGCTCTGAGCCAAGCTGTGCTCGAGAATGAGTTCAAACGCATGTGGATTCATTTTTTCTCTTTAATAATTCACTTTGTCTTTCTGCAGCTGAGATTAGCAATTTACAACTACCCTTGGGCATGCCTGCCAGCCCCAGGGAAGAAGAGAGGAGAATCCAAGAAGGTAAGCAGAACTCAGACAACAGGAAACACCACTCTACCCGCTGCCTTCCAGCAGAGGGTGCCTCCCCATTGGGGCTCAAGCATTCCCTGCATCTTATCTGCTTCTTTCAAGATTTGGAGAGATACTGTAAAAAGTCTTCCACCACTTTTTATCTTAACTCCTTAAAGAACTTTTGCCCTTAAAGAACTTCTGCCCTGACCCCCTAAATTCTTTCTTGTTCGGGGGTTTGGGCTAGAGAATTCTTTGATTCATTAGCCCAGTGACCTTGAAGAAGTTCCTTGATATCACTATACCTGAGTTTCCATATCGAGAAAATGGGGATAGTTGATGTATGTTCCTTATAGTGTCAAAGTGAGGGTCAAATAGGTTAACATATTTGTAAATTGATTAGAACATAGCTTGGCATTCAGTAAATGTGCAATGTAAGTTTCCAAGAAGGAAGTTAAAGAGTTTCTTTATCTTGTTCTCTCCCTTGAGCCTAAAGTCCTATGATGTTAGCTCCCTGTAGCCTCTGCTCAAAAACAAAACAAAACAAAACAAAACAAAACAAACAAACAAACAAAAAAACCAGAGGGGAAGAATCACTGGAAATAGGATGAGAAAGAAAACAAAACAAAAAAAAAGATAAATAATATTTGCTGAGTATTAATTGCATGCCAGACACATGCTTGAGGCTTAGAGGGCATTAAATGCATGAGATTACTATCTCTGACAATAATATGAAAAAACAGATTCTTTTCATCATATCTGTTGTGGAGTTGAGCTCAGGGAATTTGGGAGACTTGGTTTTTGATGCCTACATTCAAAGTGAGACATTGACTTTACATCAGCACCATAGAAAGTATGAGATTGTTACTGGCCAAGGCCATCTGGAGAGCAGGCTGATGTGAATAACTCACAGGATCAAGACGGAAGAGCAGACACCTCATTCAGGGATGGATTTTCTTTATTTTCATCATCAGATGATGTGGGCAGGTAAGGTATCAAACCTCCTCAAGGTCCAAAAAGGAAACAAAGGCTTAGAGAAGTCATGTGGCTTGACCAAAGTCATAAGGTAGACGTGGGTTAGATGACCCACTGAAGTGCCCCCACAGGACACTGCGGGTCTCATGGCCCACTATCACCTAGGGCTTCCCTGGAACATCACGTCATCAGGGAACCCTTCGCAGACCATCCTGGCAGAAACAACATCCTCCACTGCAGCCTCTCCACTTACTGTGCTCATCTTCATTTGGAGTGCTCATTATTACCACTTACCACTGCACCATGTACTTTTCTATTATCTGCCCATCATCAACAGCTAAGCTTCATGGGGCAGGGCAGTTTGTTCACTATAATATTCCCAGGACTTAAAACAGTGGTTGGCATAGGATCAGCACTCAATATTGTTAAATGAATGAGCACATCATCTTTTTTTTTTTTTTTTTTTGAGACAGAGTCTCACTCTGTCACCCAGGCTGGAGTGCAATGGTGGAGATCTTGGCTCACTGCAACCTCCGCCTCCTGGGTTCAAGCAATTCTCTGCCTCAGCCTCCCAAGTAGCTGGGATTACAGGCACCCACCACCATGCCTGGTTAATTTTTGTATTTTTAGTAGAGACAGGGTTTCACCATCTTGGCCAGGTTGGTCTTGAACTCCTGCTCTCATGATCCACCCACCTCAGCCTCCCAAAGTGCTGGGATTACAGGCATGAGCCACCACACCCAGCTGAGCATACTATCTTTTAATTGCCTTGATTTTCACATTTTCCACTATCTAAAACCTCTATAAGATCAGGAATTAAATTTTAAATATCTACTACAGAACTTGGCACATAGATGCTTCGTAAGTGTTTTAAAATGAATGAATAAGGTAGATTAAAGCATTTAAGTCTTATCTTAGCCTTTGTTTCTCTTTTTCAGGTCCTTGAAAGTTCACCACAGAGGATGAGTTTGGAGGCAGTTGCATGTAAATGTGGCTTAGCCGATGGGAAAGAAAGGGGATATGTGTCCTGAGACAGGTATTTGGGAAATGTAGAGTCCATCTGTTAAGGTGTGCTCAACCCCCAACCATTGTCCACACTTCAGTGATTTAGTCAGTAGAGACCCCAAATTCATGTTCAGTGACTTTGATATCTTGGAGTTGAAAGACTGTTCTCTCATTTTTTCAATAAAACTTTATGACTTAATCAAGATTCTAAGAGTTTGTTTTTTTAATACACAAAGGGTCTGTGACTTCAGAGGGTGTGAAAACTCTTCCTCATCTGTTGATAGCACATTTTTCTCCATCCAAGGGAGGAAAAATAAGCCCAGCCAGGTAAGCACCCGGGATAACAGATGTGTTTTTCTAAGATTATGCCCAAGGGACAGAAAATAAAGATTTTGCTGGATACAGATGTCCTAAAAGCAGCAGGTTTATCCTGTAACCTTGCCAAGGCAATGTCTGCCATTCTCAATGCTAAGCCACAGTAAGAGAAAAAAGAATATGCAAGGAGTAAATCAACTTGAAGCTCCAAGTCAAACAAGAACAAAAATAGAAAGGTCTCCAGGTCGAAGTTAATCATTAAATTTGGGCCGTGTCTCTCATTCCTCACTGTTGTAGAATTTTAGCAGAGCTAGTTTTGTCTTGCAGGCTGAAACACACTGGAAGGAATAAGAGAGGCCTGTGTTGGAATCAAGGCTCTGCCATTTATTGCATGAATAGAGATAAGTCACTTAGCTTCTCTGATTTGAGGAATGTTTGGAAGGCAGACATAACCCCAAAATATCTATCCATTCTGCAAATGATGTTTGCTATCATCCAATTAGCAGTAAGTCTCCCGTGCTATTAAGGATTCCCACTATCTGCAGTCCTGGCTAATTCAGAAGAACTAGGAGACCAAACACTAGCAGCATGCCAAGGATATTGAGCTAATGAGTGGCAGAGCCTGGACTCAACCTCATACCTGCTTAGCTCCGAAGCCTGTGCTCTTATCATTATCCCTTCTTATCTTCCAAAAGGTGACCAAGAAAGCCGGTACCCATAGGCCGGGCTCAAATTAAATCAAGTTTCACACCTAATGCGAATTAAGACAACAGTATGGAACAGAGAAAATAGCACTGATATGCTATTTAAATATCAGGCTTGGACACTTACAAGGTTTGTATGACCCTAAAAAAGTCTGTTTATTTTATTTTACTGAGCTTCAGTTTTCCTCATATGAAAACTAGGAATAATGCCTATGTCACTCAAGATAGGCTAAATTGTGATGCAGCAACAAATAGCACCAGAATGCCAGTGATTTAAAACAATGAAGATTTTCTTTGTTTTGTTTTTTGCTGATGCTATGTGCACCTCTCAGCTCATCTGTCATCTGGGGCTTTGTCTCTACACTAGCCTCACTCCAGAACCTATGCCAATGGAGTAGCCATTGATTGGAACACTTCTGGCCACCCTTGTGGAGGAAACAGAGAAACTGAGATGGCTTCATGCCTGCACTTAAATGCTCAGCTTGAAGTTGACAATTATTTCACAACTTCTTAGAAAGAACGGTTACATAGTATCCCCAACACTGTAAGCCAGAAATCATGCTCCTACTGTTCTCTTAGAAGAATGAAGAGTTGAACCATTTGGTGAATGGCATATTTAATGGCTATCCAGTTGCTCACCTGGGCTACTTCAAAGGGCTGCCAGTAAGATTAAGTAAAAAAAAAGAAAAAACATGTAGGAAGATATAGTACAGTAATTGCTACATTTTTGTGCCTTAGAGAGCAGTAAATGAATAACTCCCCATCTCTATTTTTCCCCCCACTTGAATGTACTTTCTTCTGAGAAATTTGATTGGAGGGGACCTGTAGTGTTTCTGCTGAGGTCAGATACTTGCATTTCCTAGCGAATACTATCACAAGACATTGAAATGGTAAAGCCAGCTCTGAGGCCATGAAAAAAGTGTTTAATATGTGAAAAATATTATGGAATTCTAGGATTTTAGATCTACAAGAGATCTTGGCAGTCCTCAGTCCATGTGCTTATTTTTTCAGAGAAAGGAAGAGAAGCCCAGAAAAAGGCCATGACTTGCCCACAGCCAGACAGCAAGAAGGTGGCATGGCTGCAACCAGAGTCCAGGCCTCCTGACTCCCAGTAACATGAAACTATAGATTCCTTTATTATGATTTTGCATTGTGATGTGGAACATTTATAGTGAACCCAGAGTGGCTCATCTGCTTTTCCTTTAAGTTCTTTGAGTCAGTGATCTCACTGGACACATAAAACATTCCTCAGTAATCAAGCAAGGAAAAACAAAAGATCATCTATACCTAGTCTTCAAAGAGTAAGCAAAGGCCTAATTCAATAAGCATTAAATGACTTATTACAGAGTGTTGGAGAAAGATTCTAGGAAAGCCAAAACTTAAGGAAAGAAAAGGCAAAAGTAAACAAAACTTTTCTCCTCAAAGAGCTTCCTGTCTAGTGAAGAAGACGATATGAGTAGAAATTGTAGCATAAAGGTAGCTAAGTGAGAGGGACTCCAAGGGTGCAATGGGAGCCAATGTGAGGATGGGGGTAGAAAAAATGGTGGTGGAGAGCAGTATCACAGGAAGATTTCTGGAGGAAGTTTCCCCTTGGAGGACGATAGGGTGGAGTGGGGAGATAATCAAAGGAAGAAGAAGAGAAAGGCATTTCAGGCAGGAGAAGGTAAATAACTGGAGACAGAAGACAGTGCATCTCATGCAAAGGGTTGCTGTAGCCCCCATCTGTGCAGAGGGGACAGGACACAGCAGAGAGGTGGTGGGGAGGGTGGCTACCAGGAGTTCAGACATCCATCGTCTGAAAGCTGGGAGGAGTGGGATTATTGCTATTGTTGTGGCAAGTCTGTAGACTGTGGGGAGACGGACTTTCAAGGGGTTTGAAATTTACTCTTCTCTGGCAAAATCCAGTCAAGTGGCTTGGAGGAGAAAATCAATCCACTTCAAGAAAGCTCTAACTTGTGATTTTTGATAAGCGGTATTCTTGAATGTCAATAAAATAGCATAAAACCCTGCCTCTTTCTCCTCAGCTCTGAGTGAAGGCGCAAACATTTCTTTACATCTTTTCCCTTCCAGGCTGGGTGTGAGAGGTATTTATGGTGAAGAAATAAAGGCACTACGGCTGATCCTTTCTTATTTTTTTCATTTCTTCCACCCTCCCCACAACCCCAATTATGGAAAAAGCAAGCTCACCCTAAGGGACAAACAACAGATTTCATTTACTCAATATGAGACCCTGAGGACAGAAGCAAATTTTTTTTCCTTGGGAGTTCCCCATTACCATGTGCTCCTGCATACCACAGCATTTCAGTCTCTCTACTCCTCTTCTCTAAGGCACTCTAGTAGTATGAAGGCCAAAGCTGGTTTCATCATCTATGCCTCACAATGCCCAGTATATGGGGGAGCTTAGTACGTGCTGAATAATGGAAAGGACAGAGGACGAATGAATGAATGAATGAATGCTGCAAACCCAGGACAGAGTCTGTTTAACTATATATGAATTTGGTTGTGTGAACATTCTTACAGTGAGATGAACCTGTGATAACATTTAATTGTGCACTTAACAAATCATACATTCAACAATATAGGGTTGCTTATTCTGTGCTAGGCACCGCTCTAGGCATCAGTGAATAAAATAGACAAAGTCCCTGCTTATGACATTTATGCTCTAGAGAGGAAGCCAAACAATAAGCAAACAGACACACAAGTACAAAATACAATGACAGGTAGGAAAAATTACGCTGATGAAAACATTAAGCAACATCAAGGGATTAGAGAGCAGTCAATGGTGTCTGGAGAAACTCTATTTGAGGAGGTGGCATTTGAGCAGAGACCAGCATGAAGTCAGGAAGCAAGCCATGAAAAAATGTTTAAGAAGAACATTCTAGGGAGAGCGAACAGCAAGTGAAAGCCATGGAGAAGGTTACTTGCTTGCTGCATTGTTACAACAGCAAAATGTTCACTGTGCCAGAGAAGGGAAGCAGAGAAGAAAATGAGGTCAGAGATATCCAGGGACCAGGAGTGGCACCTCCAAACTGTCTCTTTAAAGAACGTATGCATGTAAAGTCTTATACAGTTTTTTAAAATCTTGAGCTTTTTAAACCTCGATTTCCTCATCATTAAAATGAGAATAATTGCTTGTCTCTCATAGCATTGCTATGAGGATCAAATGAGATGTTTCTGATATAAGGAAAACATCAGTAAATGGCAGTATTATTACTGTTGTTACTGTCTGTTTGCTTTAGCATTTGGGTTGAGGGGCTGAAATGAGGCTCAGGGTTTCCTTCCTCTGCCTTTCTCTTCTGCTAGGCCTGTGGGTGTAACGGGGCACTGTAATTTCCTTTCTGTGGCTCTATCTTCCTTTTTGCTACAGGGAGGAAAGGGGACTTCCCTAGGATTGTTCAGAAATAATCCTGTTTTCAAAGTTCTGATGAGTCATGTCCATGTACAAAGAAATGCTGCACATTAGTCTGCAGCAAGAGCTGTGTAGTCCCAGTCTCTAAGCAGAAGCTGGGAACTGGAACCATTCTCTCACCGAGTATGTGTGGTGGTAAGGGACAGTGGAAAAGCCCAGGCTTGGGTTGCCAGAGACCTGAGGCAAAGACTAAGGTTCACCAGTGACTAGTCAGCAGATCCCTGGGTCAGTCTCTCCTGTCTCTCTGAGCCTCAGTTCCTCCCTCTATAAGATGGAGAAATACCTATTTCAGAGGGGAAAATTATATATATATATATATATAAAATATGTATATAATTATAATTATATACACACACACACACACACACAAATTGAATAAACACGTGCTTGTCACAAGAAATGTGGAAGAAGCGATAATGGTTACTTCTGGAGAAACATGTTTGGAAAATCACATACATTTAAAGGCTAGCATCACACAAACGGGTTAATAGCATAGGTGCATTTTGTTACATGACTGTGAAATTGCCTTTGAAAGCAGATGGGTAGGATACCTTTGGGATTTTATGTTAGGCATTTAATGAGGGCCAGTGAAATGAAAGAATGGTTATTTTATCAGGAGTAAAAATGAATCCCTTTTTTATAGGTGATGTTGGGTTGTGACATTGTCTCTTACTCAGGAGTGGTGGGACCTAATGCAGACAGGACAGATGGAGCAATTGGATCTATACCCAATGCTCTTGCAGGATCTTGTCCTAGGATCCTTTAGTTTAGAAGCTCCTTATAAAGTAAGGCAAATACTCTGATGCTGCTGTCCTTAGTACAGGTGAGCAAACCAGTGGCTCCAGATAATCTTGATATTTTTATTTCTCTTAATTCAAAGCGTTATGTATAACCTTATTTATTTATTTATTTATTTATTTATTTGAGATGAGGTCTCCCTCTGTCACTCAGGCTGGTGTGCAGTGGCATGATCATAGCTCATTGTAGCCTCAACTTTCTGGGCTCAAGCAATCATCCTGACTCAGCCTCCTGAGTAGCTGGGACCATAGGTGTATACCACCATGCCTAGCTAATTTCAAAAATTTTTGCATAGAGACATAGCCTCACTATGTTGAACAGGCTGGTCTTCAACTCCTGGACTCAGGCGATACCCCCACCTCAGCCTCCCAAAGTGTTAGGGTTACAGGTATGAGCCACTGCTCCCAACCACTTTGTTTTTTAAATACAACCGGTCTCTTTCCAAAAAAAAGTATTAAAAGTTCTCAGTGAAATGAAATAATTTCCTCCTACAGGCTCCAACCCTCACCCACTTTTCCTATTGGGGTGTTGTTATATATTTCCAATAAAGTATTTCAATGTAGTGTATTTAATTAGACAGTTTCCAAGTCTGCCCTGCATGGGGTAGAATCATCACTCTCATTATGTTCCACTTCAAACAGGGGGTCTGGGAAAGGAATTCATTAGCAGAGCCCGAATGCTGTGGGCTGATCTCTCTTGATAACACCACCACCCAGAATCAAATTCCCAGCTCAACACCTAACACATTTAAAGGCAGTTTGCCATGATATACAAACACTGTTGTTTAAAGAATATTTCTTGGTTTGAAGTCACCTACCTGTAGATGTAGCTGGAGTGATTTAAAGCACCCTACTGAGATTTTCCCAGCTCATACCCTAACTCCTGTCTGTTACTGAGTGTGCTGTCCCAGTATTAGTGTAAGGTCCTGGGGAGATGGACATCATGCAGTCACTTGATTTGATGTTTGGAAGTCTTTGATGGTACCTCATTAACCACAGCACAAGGTTTTCAGCTTTTAAGGTTCTAACCCACCTCTCCAGTCCTCCCTCTGGCCATCATGCCCCATCTCTATCCTACTGTCTCAGCCATCCTATACTACCATGTTTTCCCATACCAGGGAATCACTCACCACTCCTGAACATGGCAGGCATGAATTCTCATGCCTCTGTACTTCCGCCCCTACTGTTCCTTCTGCTTGGAATTTCTTCCCTTTTGTTCTCTGGTCAGCAAACCCATATTCACTCTTCAAAGCCCAATAAGATGTCCTCTCCTTTCAAAAATACTTGCTCTTCTTCCCTTTCCTCCTGATGTTCCAACAACACATGGCATTAGCTTTCCCATAGCACTTTCCAGCAGATACCTCCATCATATGCTGTGATGTCCTTACGGAATAACTGCAAGCTAGAGTGCAAAGAGCATGAGCTGTGGAATCTGACAATCATTGGTTCAAATTCTGGCTCACCCACCTCTCAGCCACGTGGTATTAGGCAAAATGTGTAAGTTTCCTCAGTCTACATTTCCTCTAATATATAATGAAAACAATTGCCTGGAGACAATAATAACCCCTGTATAGCATGTCTGGAGTGAGAACTAAAAGTTATAGCATATGTAAGGTGCTTAGGAGAGAGCAGGTATCAGTAGATAGCAGCTATTATTGCATCCCTAGCTCTGTAATGAGAACTCAATAACTATGCTCTGAGGTTTATTCCTCTCTAGGTATGCCCTCTGAAAGGCAATTAACTTTTAAAGGAGGAGCATTTTAAGAAGGAAAACTTACCATGAATCCATCAGAAGCTAAAAATAAAGGATTATTGCCATTTTATTAATGCCTCCATATTAATTCTCATTATATGCCTACTAGGTTAGTCAGCCAAACATGGTCCTTTTAAGTAAGGCTCCAAAGGTGGGAAGACCTAGTATTGGAGGGACTCACTGAGTGCCATTCACATCTGCTGAATCAATCAGCAGTGAATTACGCATGACCCCAAACCCCCATCCCATAGAAAACTGGAACTGAGTGGGAGGAGCTTAAGGACCAGTGGATCTGAGAGTAGCATTTCTATCCATGGCAGAATAGAAAGTTTGCTCTCTTAGGAAGCAGAACAGCATTTACCTGAAAATAAAATGTTAGATGGGAAAAGAAAGAAATATCAAGCAAAGAAGAAAGAGAAATTTGTGCAAAATTGTCAAGGCCTACATAATGACATCTACAGACATTTAGGGTCTACCCAAGCTCTTTGATGTTTGGTTTATTCATTCCTTTCTACGTTCATCATTCATTCAAGTCTTTATTGAACATATTCCAGATGAGGGGAAAGAACATAAATATGAATTAAGTTTAGTTCCTGACTTCTTCGTGTTCACACTCTGCTGGGGAAGGCAACATACGGCTATTTTTACTGTTTGTTTTGTTTCTATCAACCATTTCCTCTATGGTTCTCCCAGCATGTGTAGTAAAGTTCTTTCCATAAATGTCAGCCTGGCACTAGTATGCTAAGGAGATCCAGAGAGAAGGCTGGGTTCTGCCTATACTTAAACCAGAGTTTAAAATAGGGAACACAACAGAAGTCAAAATTGAGGATTCCAGTTTCTCCCCAAATGGAGGTTCTTAGTTTAGAGCTCTTCTCTCACCTCCGAAGGTTAGGGTATTACTTGAACAAGAGCTTTGCCTTAAGACTTTTATAGAGTATATTTTGAAAGACATTGAAAAAATGAGACATGGGTTAGGGACATTTCACTGAAAGGAATCCCAAGTGGTAGAGGAAGATCCACATTTACTTGGCATCTGCTATGTGTTAGGTGTTGTGGCCATTTGCCCATCCATTTAAAAAATTATCTTCTAATGAACTCTAATATATGAAATATTTTGGGAGCACTACTCATATATTCTTTAATTTTTGGGAAATAGCCAGAAGGAAGAAATGTTTAGCACACGCTTGACCCCATCTTGGTTTGGAAAATAGGAAAGCCAGGAACCCATTCAGAAAAAATAAGTATGATTCTAGAATTATACTCTACTAGGAATGAAGGGAAATCATGTTAACTAACTTTCTCAGTGGGAAGGCAGTAGGATGTTTACCTATCTGTATATTCACTCTATTCATTCAACAAATGTTTCCTGCATACCATCCAAGCACATTGCCAGGCATTAGGAAAGGGTGTCAAATAAGACACAATCTCGTCCTCAAGGAGCTTGGAGCCTGGTGGAGGTAACAGTCAGACATCAAGGCTACAACACCATGTGATAACACCATGAAAAAAGTCAGGGAAAGAAGCCACAGCAGCACATGGGAGGGGCTGCTGATGAAATCAGGGAGGACTTCCCTGTGAAGGAACATGGGGCAAGAAAGGAAAGGCAGCACAGTGGGGAAGACGTTTGGACAGAGAGAAAAGGCATTGTGATACCTTGGCATTCTAGTGTTTTATAAGCCACAACTCAGCAAAACGGGGCATGGGCCCTCTGCCTCACTACTTAGCACCAATGTCACTTTTGACTTGAACATAACTCATGGATTTGTGAAAATCCACCCCATCTTTCCCACCATATCTAAGGAAAAACACTGTCTCAAAGTTTAATAGAGAATCTGGAGTTCCAGTCTTGGCTTTGCCTCTCTCTTACTGTGTAATTTTGGGGGGAAGATGTTAATTTCTCTGAGTCCTAGCATCTTCTTCTGCTATATAGAGCTATCACAGCTGCCTTGCAGCATTGTTGCAAGGGTTAAATGAGATAATGTGCATGCAGCGCCTAGAACTGTATCTGCTATGCGTTCTTGAGTACGTGGCATTTTCCGCCACTGTTGTTATTATTACTACTATTATTATAATCTTGAACAAAGATTAAGGTTTTATGTTAATGTCTTTGGTTGCAACTGTGTCTGGAAGGAGAGATACATTAGAAGAAGGATTGCCCCTCAATAAAAAGGTTTTCAATGTTCTCTATTAGAAATCATGAGCAATCTGACCTTGTAAAAAATAAAATGGTCTGAATTCTTTACATCCTGGCTTGGTTCCTAAAGGCAGCTAAAGCGAAATTAGAGACAAAGAGAAACATTGCAGGGAAAGACAGCAGCCTTAATTTCCGAGGTGAATGAGATGGATAGCTCCAGTGCCCAGCGGTAAACCTCTTAGTATTTATGAAACTGAAATTACACCATTCCAATAAAAGGGAAAGTTAAAGAAGGGCACACTCTACATAATGGCCTCTTGTTAGGCCTTTCTGATTACCTGGGCACTGTTTTCGTGAAAACCGCCAGCACCCAGTGTTTCAGGGCCACCATCCGCTGGGGGCAGACAAGAACCGTTTATTTAGCCAAATGAAAATTTGCACTTAAATAAAAAATACTAGTGGCGTTTGGGCTGGAGAAACAATTACCTAGACTCAACATCGCAGCTGCAAATTGCATCGGCAGTAAAAGCAAGTCGGGGGCACAGATTACACTGCTGCTGCCTGACATCAAAGGCAGCTAGCCTTGTTTCTTCATCTGCAGTTTGAACAATATTTCTCTTTGATCTGGGACACCAAGAACCAGTGTGGGAGAGTCAGGGGAGGAGAGGAGGTGCTTGTATTGATGTGTAACAACATGCAGACCACTGAGTTTGCGTGGTTGAAATGCCAAGTAGGGTCAGGAAAACTCCATTTAAACAAACAGCTGAAAACTGGGAAAAGAATTAAGACAGCATGGTTTCATTTAATCACTCTATCAACAAGTGTTTGGGGAGGCAGTGGCACGCCCTTGCTGTGCTGGTCATTGGAGGGAAAAGGGAGGAGTGTGGGTGAGAAGGTCTATGTGTGATAAGGTCAGAGTCTTGGCCGCAAGACCACTTTTGGTACTACTATTTAAACTTTTTGGGTCTTATTTTTCACCTCCAGTTCTATCAGGCCTATTCCCTTTTGCTTACTGATTGGCTCCCATCTGCTGGGGTTTACATTTAGTCTTTGAGATTTGGGTTCTAACTTTTCCCTATCTCCCTCTCTCTTGCCGTTAATCACAACTCTGTGACTTTCTTGGGGTGGACATCCAGTCCTACCTTCATCCGTTAGGCCTCATTTCCTAAATCTGAACCCTCAGACTATACTTCCATTAGGCCACCCACTACTCATTTAGGGAGGGACAATTCAGGCAAGTGCAAAGTCCCTGGCTGGGCACACCAACCGATCAGACATAGCCCAGAACAGAGTCAGACAGGCAGGCAGACTAACAAGGAAGCAATTTCTCTGTCAGAGCAAACACAGGGAAAGGATAATTTGGTACATGTCAAGGAAGCCTTCCTGGCAGAGGTAACACTTGAGCTATATTCTGAAGGATGAGTATGAGTTCTCTAGGAAAGAGACTCATATAGTTTAGTTGAATAAGTTGGTTCAGTGTTACACACATTTATTAACACCCTGCTTCTCCCAAAAGTGCTCCTCCTCCACATCTCACACTCTGTTACACCCTCTCCACAGCCATGGTCCTCAGTATGTACTGTTTGCATTAGCAATTTCCAACCTGTTTCAAACAGAGATCTACAGACTCCTTACCCACCTCCCACTCCCCCGCAGGAGTTTCTAAATTAGGAGTGGGAGAGGAGGTTGTTGTGAGCTCCGCTTTCCTTCCTCTTCCAATAAAGCACTCTGCTTTGTTAGTTTTATTTATTAACATTTTGGATACACTTTCTTTACAACAAAAGACTCAGAGCCTATAAAATGTTTGTTAATTACAGGTTTAGATCTTAGCAGGACTTAGCAGAGCCTTTGCTCCTCTGTCTAACCCATGGCACAGCCCTCCCAGCTGAATCCTAGTGCAGCACTCAGGACATCACCACCCAGAGCTCCCCACATGTGTCCCATTAAATAATTAATAACATGTTTAACTTATTCACTGATTGCATTTTGTCTTTACAATGATAACCCTGTGAACTAGGCAGTATTAGCCTCATTTTGTTGATTAAGAAACTGAAGCTCAGAAAAGTTAAGCAACATCCACAAGATCACAGAGATGGCAAGTAACAGACCTGAGATCCATCAATGTGACATCATTACCAGGCATTACATGCCAACCCTCCCTTCCAGCCTCAGCTCCCCATAATCCTTCTCTCACATCCTGCACACCAGCTGCATTTTAGCTACTTCTAAACATGTCTGTTCTTACTCACACCATTCTACTAAAACCAGTATCTCTGTCTGGGATTTTCACCTTAGTAACTAGCACAATTTTCTACCTATTGACCCAAGCTCAAAACTAATGACTTCTCTTACAGTCATCCCTCTCCTCATCACTCACAAGCAGTCAAGCCATCAAGTCCTATGAACTCTTGATTTTTTTTTTTCCTTATCAGTTAGGATGCTTTGGGCTGCAAGTTATTTAAAAAACAACAACAACAACAAAAACTAAAGTAGCTTAAGTAGCTTTAAGTAGTTTATTGTCTCACATTTCAAGTTTCCAAGATTGGGTAATTAAAAATTCAATGCCACTTTCTGCTGGGAGTGGTGGCTCAGGCCTGTAATCCCAGCACTTTGGGAGGCCAAGGGCGGGTGGATCACAAGGTCAGGAGTTCAAGACCAGCCTGGCCAAGATGATGAAATGCCATCTCTACTAAAAATACAAAAAAGTAGCCGGGCATGGTGGTGGGTGCCTGTAATCCCAGCTACTTGGGAGACTGAGGCAGAGAATTGCTTGAACCCGGGAGGCAGGGGTTGCAGTGAGTAGAGATCGTACCACTGGGTGACAGAGCAAGACTCCATCTCAAAAAAAAAAAAAAAAATTCAATGCCACTTTCAAGGTAAGTTCTTTCCATGCCCAAGGGCTTTGCTTCTCCTCTTCAGATGATCCCCTCATAAATCCGAGATGACTACCACATTCCTGGGCTGGTTTGTTCCCTCAAGGACAACTGGAGGCTAAAAGGTGAGTTTCTCCTTGCCCATCTCTTTTTAAGAGTTAGAAAACACCTTCCCTAAAGTTCACCCCCTACTCCCCATCAGACTTCCAGGTCCTTTCATGGGCCAGCATTGTATCACATGGCTTTCTTAATCAAAACACTGGCAAAGGAAAGAGAGTGGCCATAACTAAAACAAATCACTCCATGATCTGGGGAGGGCCCCTTGCTTGAATATATGTCTAAGTAGAGAGTAGGTACTCAAATAAAATCAGGTCTCTGTCAGCAAAAAAAGGTGGGGAGGGTGATGGTTTGGATAGTGGCCAACAGTGTCTGCTACCATCTCTCATAGCCATCCACACTGCCATTCCTCAGTCAAGTCAACTGTTACCCTCACCTAGATGAAGTTTCTAACTGCACTCTATTCCCAATTTGGTTTCTTCTAATCTAACAATCACTCTGCAGCCAGAGTAATGTTTGCGTAATACAAATGCAATTATATATTGTCTCTATATAAATATTTTAATGACTCTCTATTGGAATAAAGCCTAAACACTTTCAGAGTGCCACACAAACTTCCTCTAGCCCTGAGCTTTAGCTGCCTCCCATTTTATGCTATCCCATCTTGCTGGGAGCGCCAGACTACCATTTTTCAACTGATGAACTATACTCGTTACTCAAAACCCCACTCAGCAATATCTGTTCAATCTCCTGTACCAGTGGAGGCCCAGAACACTGAATCTGAGAGCTGGCAATGGGGGTATAGTGAATTTGATCCAGAGGCAGCTGAGTATGCAATCAGGAAAGCTGATAGACAGTGACTCGGGGCAGAAAGTAATTCAGGAACCTGACAGTTTAAAGCAGGGGTCCCTAATCCCAGGGTCACAGATTAGTATTGGTCTGTGGTCTGTTAGGAACTGGGCCACACAACCAGGAGGTAAGCAGAGGACAAGTGAGCCTTACTGCCTGATCTGTGCCTTCTGTCAGATCTGTGGCATTAGATTCTCATAGGCTCATGAACCCTATTGTGAACTGCGCATGTGAGGGATCTAGTTGGCATGCTCCTTATGAGAATCTAATGCCTGATGGTTTGAGGTGGAACAGTTGCATCATGACACCATCCCTGCCCACCCTGCCTGGTCCATGGAAAAATTGTCTTCCATTAAACTGGTCCCTGGTGCCAAAAAGTTTGGGGACCACCAGTGTAAAAGGTGCAACCAAGGGTTCAAACGGAAAGAAAAAAAAGAAAACTAGAGACAAAGTCTAAGAACAGCAACCTAAGGACACCAATATGAGGCATGAAAACAGTTTTGAAATACTGCTCGAGACTGGAAACAGGAGCCTAGGATGGGCTCCTGGCACAGGGAGAAGACTACAGAGCACTGGGGAGCTCTCCCCTGGCCTGCTTGCTCTTTGCTTCATTGCTTGCCCTTTGCTTGCTCTGCTCTGTACTGCAGAAGCCTGATCCCTGCAGGCTATGTGTTCCAAGCTCCTGCATTATTAGCTGGTTTCTAGCTAGTGGGGAAACATCAGTGAAAGATGGTCCTGATTGGCAGAATCTCATTACTCCCCGGTCTCTACCTTGGACAGCACCACCAGCAGCTCTGTGTCCCATGACTAGACCCTCTACTGGATAGGCCCACTGGGGTGCAGCTCCCCAAGGTCACTCTGGCTGCTGGGCTCCAGTGACACCACCTCACCGCTTTGTCCCTCCACCTAAGGGTGGCAGCACCTTCCTGCTGTCATAAATCCCTGGGTGCCTCACAATCTCCTGATGGCTTTGTAGCTTTGCAGCTCTGTCATCACTGCGTAATCAGCTCTCCAAATTAAATTTCCTTTGTTTTACATTCTTTGAGTGGTTTCTGTTTTCCTGATTGGACCCTGACTGATACAGGTAGGCACTGAGCCAAGTTTGTAAGATTTCTCTGTGAAATCCTTCCTTACTCCCTTGTTTGCTTTGCCTTTAGGAAGCAGAACAAGATGATGAAGAAGAGAAAATGGTTTGCAGTTGCTAACCAGGATTCAAACTCCAGCTCTGCCATTCATTTACTGATAGCCTTGGTCAAAATCACCCAGCCCCTTTAAGTTCTGGTTTCTTCAAGTGAAGTTAAAAGTAGTGCCCTCTTCTTAACCACTGTTAAGACTGAATAAGGTACTGTATATAAAACATTTAGGCCAGCCTCTGGCACAAAGTAAATGTTCAAGAAATGGTCCTTTACCCAACTCTCTATCGTAACACCTCTTCAGTGTATCTCAGTGAGAGATTTATTGAAGTCTTTGGCATCTGCTAGAGCAGTGCTTATTAAACTTTAAGGTGCATCTAAAGGACCCTATGGTGGCATTAAAATGCAGACTCGGATTCAGTCAGTCCGGGGTGTAGGCCTGAGATATTGCATTTCTATTACTCCTCTCAGCTGATGCTGACACTGTGGTCCAAAGGCCACACTTAAAGTTGCAAGTCCTTAAACTAAGGTTGGCAAACGTTTTCTGTAAAGGGCCTTAGAGAAGCATCTTAGGTTTGGGGGACCTTACAGTCTTTATTGCAACCACTCAACTCTGCCAATGACACTTGATTTGGAAAAACAGGCACTGGGTAGAATTTGGGCCCAGGGCTAGAGTTCGCTGACCCCTGCTCTAGACTGTAAGTTGTCTCAGGACATGGTCTGTTTTACTAACCTCCTTATTCTCATCCCCCAGCACAGAGCCTGGCTCACAGAAGATCAATAAATGTTTGATATATGACTAAACAAATGCTTCGCATGTACTTAGTCTCTACCGTGGAATTGGAAACTCCAATTTTAGTGTGTTTTGAGTGTTGACTATGTTCCGGGAAATATCCTATGTACTGGGTGTTATTTTCTTCAATGCTCACAACCACAGCAAGGGATCGGTATGAGTACTATCCCCATTCTACAGATAAGGCACACAGAGGTTAGCTGAATACCCATAGGTTACAGAAGAGCCACAGTAGAGGACAGAGCAGGCTTCAGTGTCCTTGTCTGCCACTCAGCAACCCACTTGCCTTGGAGGCTCCTTCTCACCATTTGTTTCTGTTAATCTCTCAAATTATAATTTCCTAGAGGGCTGGAGTTACATCGGTCTGTTCTTTCCCTATCACTCTCGGACCCCATAACAATATGTTGAGCACATGGCAAGCACTTACCAAGGAATTCTTCCTGACGGATATTGTTAAGTATCCTACCCTGGACATGTGTTGCTGTGGATCTGGGTCACAAGGAAAATGTACTGAATGAAGATCTCTGTGTCTTTAGCTTTTTTTTTGTTTTTTTTTTTTTTTTTTTTTTTGAAGACGGCAGTCTCGCCTGCCGCCCAGGCTGCGAGTGCAGTGGCCCGGATCTCAGCCTCACTGCCAAGCCTCCGCTTCCTGGGTTTACACCATTTCCCCCTGCCTCAGCGCCTCCCGAGCTCAGGCGTGGGATAACAGGCGGCCCGCCACGCTCGCCCGGCTAGTTTTTTGTATTTTTAGTATGAGATGGGGTTATCACCGGTGTTAGCCAGGCATGGGTCTCGGATCTCCTGACCTCGTGATCCGCCCGGTCTCGGCCCTCCCAAAGTGCTGGGATTACAGGCTTTGAGACACACGGCGCCGGCCGTCTTTAGCTTTGTACATAGAAGTTGAACCTGAAGCTACCAATTATCATATCTAAAAATGTCTAAAAATGTATTAATGATTCAGCAGTTAAATTCATGAAGGGAAAGATTCCTGACACCATGTAAGTCCCTGCCAGTCAGAAAGTATGTGCCCAGTGAAGGCCTGGGGATTGAATGATGTTTACCAAATATGTGTTGACCAATGAAAGGGGGAGGCAAAGCGAGAAAGTTAGAAGAACATACATGGACTTCAGGTGGTGGGGGCTCTACCCAGATTCAGCTGTGGGGTGATTGAGTGTATCTGAGACCTTAACCCTTCTTTCATTAGAAAACAAGGGCTTTGGACAAGAGCATTGCTTAGGTTCTTTTAGTTTCAAAATATTATGACTTTAAAAAGAAATGATACTATTAAAGAGATTTTGAAGAGCTTTGTCCTTAAAGGAATGACCCCAAACTAGTAAGATTTAAAAATAAATGTCACTTTGTGTGGTTGGTGTCTCTGCCTTTGGCAGTATTATCCCTTTTCCATGGCCTCTTTTTGGTTCACTATCCTACTATAATAATTTCTAATGTGTTTCAAACCAAGAAACCAGACAATCAGGATTATAATAACTGTAAAGTAGGTATAAATTGATCATAAGTGATGGCCTTACAGACTTATTTAGCTAATGAGGATGAGATTCAATGCATATGCTTTGTGATAGCTGTTTCAGCCATGGTGTGAGATCACTTGTATGTGTGTTTGTGTGTGCATGCTTATTTACATATCTGTTAATGAGGTCATTCGATATTGGATAAAAGTATTCATTAAGACAATGACTATTGTCTCTATTTAACGAATGAGGTAACCACAAATTGAGATGGTTCAACACTTGCCCCAGAACATATGCCCAGAAAAGTCTTATTTCTAGTTACAATGTGAAGGCAGATAAGGAAACTAAGAAGAAAGTGTGGTTTCCAAACATTCCCCCAAGTTACCAATGCCTTGAGGGCAAACAGCCAATACATCTCTGCTACTTTCTCTTCAAGGCTGCCATGGACCATACATAGAGGGCTCTGAGGCTGAACTGACATGTGTTAACTGCACCCCTCTCCACAGGACCCAGCAATCCCAGCACTGGCTGACCAGCCAGCCTTCTCACTGCGGAGACTGCATTGTGTTTGTACAACTTTCAAGGCATGTTCCCTGGTATAGTAAGTGTTGCCATGGAGCCTCTCCTGTCATGTGAATCTGTGGCTGTCAAACCACAGAGAGACCACACTGAAGTGGGCAGGCCTTTTCTTAGCTCTGTCCAGAAAATTACCCTTAACCCTTTTCATTCCACAGTTATTTGTTGAGGGCCAAATGAGAATTCATTAGTAATTGCCAACATTTATGTGCTTGGCCCTGTCATACATGCTTTACACTTATCAACATACTGAATCTTCACAATGGTCCTAGAAAATAGGTCCTATTTTTACCCCCACTTCACAAATGTGGAAACAGGTACAGAGACTGAGTCATATGCCCAAGGTCACACAGCTGGCAAGTGATGGAGCAGAATTCACACTCCAGCCATCTGCTCTTACTGACTGTTACAAGAAAGACACAAACCCTGCCCTCATGGAGCTTCCATCTAATGGGAAATACAAAAGGTAAACCATTAATTTTAAGATGATGGTTTAATCACAGTTTTAATGATGTGAAGGAGAAGTTCCAGGGAGGTTGAAAACAGGTGCTGGGTTACCTGATCCTCATTGGGAACAGGAGGGATGTTCAGGAAGGCTTTTTTTACCCTGTGGGGGAATAAAAGAGTCGGCATGGAACTCCAAAGAATGAGCAGGAGTTCATCAGGTAAATTGAGGGATGAGTCTCCCAGATAGAAAAAAAGATGATGAGACCTTAAGGCAAATAACAGCACGAAGTGTTCAGGGAACCATAAGAAGCCAGTATGGTAGAGTTCCAAGGTGGAGGGTGTTGGTACCAGATGGAGTTAAAGAAGTGACCAGTGTCTGCACCTCCACTGTCTCAGCTCAACTGCAGTGGTGGGAGGGGGACAAGCTGCCGCCACTGTCTCTATTTTGCTGATTGGCACACAGAGTGGAAAATAGAAAAACGCTTGAAAGCCACCAAGCCCAGGGCCTGTTTGTGACCCACCCAGGTCCCTGGCACAAGACCCTGGCTGTCTTTCCTTGCTGCTTCCTCTCAGGATTCCCACAGGCAGTTCCAAAATAGTTACATCAGGGACTCTTTTGTATTTAGGAAAGAAAATGAAACATTTATTGACCATTTAATCTACTGTTAGTGGACAAAGCAGACAGTAGAGGATGCCACAACAAGCCCCAAGAAAACATGTTTAAGAAAGTGCATACAGGCCATGTCTTTTGCCTGCAAAGTTCACATAAGCATTAAAGTGAAATAATTTCTCCTTGCGTCTTCCACCCCTCCCCCAGCATTCAGGATCTCAGCAGGAAACGGATGGCACACTCAAATTGGGTAATGTGAAGGGAGTTTAACAGAGGGCCTATTTACAAAGGTGTAGGGCAAGTAAAGGGGAAACAGGAATAGTAATACTGGGCTCCATCATCACTGTAGCTCTGAAAGAGGAAGGGGAGACAGTGGTTCTGGACCCTAGAGAAGGGTGGTGGTGGATTGCCTGACAGAAGGTCATATTGTCTGACATAGAGAGGGCTGCCTGACAGGAGCTGTGATGTTTAATCCTCAGTGACACCATAGGCCAGTAATGAGGGGATCAATACCCCAACTCACTCTCTCCCACCCTCCAACCCTCTGCTGATGCTCCTTGTTGGCCACACTGAACCAGGAGTCATGAACTATTACAGGATAAATTGTGTTCCCCAAAATTCGTATGTTGAAGTTCTAACCTCCAGTACCCCAGAATGGGTCTGTATACAACAATAGGGTCTGGAAAGAGGTAATTATGTTAAAATGCAGTAAATAGGGTAGGCCCTCATCTGATTTGACTAGTGTCCTTGAAAAAGAGGAAATTCAGACACAGACACGTACAGAAGGAAGGCAACGTGAAGCCCCAGAGAAGGCGGCAATCTATAAGTCAAGGAAGGAGAGGCCTCAAAAGAAGCCAGCTGCACCAACATTTTCATTTCAGACTTCTAGTCCTCAAAACTGTGAGAAAATAAGTTATCTGTTGTTTAAGCCACCCAGTTGGTGGTGTTTTGTTACGGCAGCCAAGTAAAATAATGCAGAAGTCCAGGAAGCCTCCAGTGGCACAGAGCCAGGTGGAGAAGAAGAGACAGAGGCCGTGGAGGGGCAAATGGAAGAGATCCAGAGCAACTCTACCCAGGCCCCTCAGAAATTGGTGTTTCAAGATGTCCTAGAGCAGTATCAATAAGACTGGAAATATTTCAGTTGAATGATTCTTGTCCACAGCTGTGCTCTCCCTTTCCAGCCATGACCCATGTCCCCACCATAGTTCCCATGCTGGCTCTTTTCCCTGGCCACAAACCCCAGTCTCACCCAGGTCGGGAGTCCTAGTTCTCAGACAGACCTTTCTGTGTACTTCTGGCCACATCTCTCTCCCTGAGTGCCCAGAGATGGTTAGGAGCTTATCCTGCACATTTTACTAGACTGCCTGGCTATAAGATAACAAGCATCTTGACAACAGGGACTGCCTCTCATTTATTTCTGACAGATGAAAGAATGAGTGAGAGAATGGATGAAGAAAAGTAACATTTATTGATGATCATCTATGTACTGAGTTCAGTGCTTTCATGTACTTTAACACTGCCTGCATCAAAATCAAGGAGTCAGGAAAGAATAATTATTGGACATTTATTCACCATTTACTATGTGCCAGGCAGGTGTGGGGCAAAATACTTAAACAGCATGGCACAGGCACCAAGAAGGACATGTCAGAGCAGACACCAGCCATAGACCCAGGGATGGCTGGGCTGGCACCACCGGCTAAAAGTCAGTCTGGTGCCACACTCTGTGCTGAAGGATCTCTCATGCATTATTTCACTGACTCCTAATAATGCCAATTGAGGTAGGTATTAATATCCCTGTTATACACAAATAAATAACTTGCACAGTAAAAAAGTTCATTGTGCAAGGTCGCACAGAAAATAAGTGTGGAACTGAGACTCACATCCAGGATGGGCTCAGTTTTGAACACCACGCTGTTCTGTCTTATCATGCTGCCCTTGCATGTGATGTCCCTTTCCTTGGCACACTTTTCTTCCAGACAGCTATGTGGCTTGCTTCTTCTGGTCTTTGCTCAAGTGTCATCTGCTCAGCAATTCCTTCCATTTAAACATAACCTGCGCGCATCACCACCCTGACACTTCTTTCTGTCAAGCTTTATTTTTGCCTGTAGCATTTTTTTATCATGGTAAAAGACACATAAAATTTACCATTTTAACAAATTTTAAGTATAAAATTCAGTGGCATTAAGTGTATTCACAATGTTGAAAACCTGTCACCACTATTCATATCCAGAACTTTTCCATCATCCCAACCAGAAACTCTATACTTATTAGAAAACAACTTTCTGTTCCTGCCTCACCACCCTTGGAAACCACAATTCTACTTTCTGTGTCTATGAATTGGCTTATTTCAAATATCCCACATAAGTGGAATTATATAATACTTGTTCCTTTGTGTCTAACATTTCACTTACCTAACGTCTTCAAGATTCATGCTTATTGCAGTCTGTGTCAGAACTTTATTCCTCTTTAAGGGGTGATTAATATTTCACTATATATATATATATGTGCCTGTGTGTGTGCGTGTGTGTGTGTGTGCGTGTGTGTGTGTGTATGTATATATATACCTGTACAACATTTTGTTTATTCATTCATCTCATTGATGGCTATTTGGGATATTTCAGCTTTTAGACTATTGTGCATAATGCTTCTGTGAACGTGTGTGTACACGTATCTCTTCAAGTCCTTGCTTTCAATTCTTTTGGGTATATACCCAGAAGTCAAATTGCTGGATTATGGTAATTATATGTTTAACTTTTTGAGATCCCACAGAACTGTTTTCTACCTCTGTATCACTAATAAGCACATATCATACTACATGTTTTATTCATTTATTTTGATTATTGAATATCACCACCCACTGGGCTGTAAGCCCCAGTGGAGACAGGGATTTTTCTTTGATTCATTGCAGTTTCCATACGTAGAACGTGTCTGGGACAAAGCAGGTACACAATAAGCATTTGTTGAATGAATGGATGTATTTGATGTGGATCCTGTTCTTGAGGTCAAGGGTCCTAGGGTCCAAAAGAGTCGGGTAAGGTCCAAAACATCAACTACAGAGGGAAAACTGAAGTCAAGGAGGGAAATGAGAGATTAGAGGAAGGGATGCTTTCCTGTTTGCAGCCTAATGCAGACCCAACACAGTAAGGCTGCAAATAGAAAAGCCAGTCACGGCTGGGCGCGGTGGCTCACGCCTGTAATCCCAGCACTCTGGGAGGCCAAGGCGGGTGGATCACGAGGTCAGGAGATCGAGACCATCCTGGCTAACACAGTGAAACCCTGTCTCTATTAAAAAAAATATAAAAAATTAGCCGGGCATAGTGGCAGGCACCTGTAGTCCCAGCTACTCGGGAGGCTGAGGCAGGAGAATGGTGTGAACCCGGGAGGTGGAGCTTGCAGTGAGCCAAGATCATGCCACTGCACTCCTGCACTCTGGCCTGGGCAACAGAGTGAGACTCCATCTCAAAACAAACAAACAAACAAACCAAAGCCAGTCACTGGGGTCAGTTGCTAGGGGGATCAGTAATCATATGGGACAAGGCACTCAGGACCAAATGAGGTGAACAGTTCAGGCCAGAGAGTGACAACAACCTAGGAGTACCTGGTGGGTAAGGGGACATTAAAACGGAGCTACCTGAATAGTGGATGAGGGAGCCAGCTCAATGTAAGAAACCATGGAAGTCCCTAAACAATGCTTTGAACTTATGGCCCAAGACGGTGCCTGGCACATATTAAGCATTAACAAATATTTTTAATTGATTGATTTCTAATTCCAATCTATCACTAATTTGACATATGACTTAAAGCAAATCACTTTTCTTCTATGCAACTTTCTTTATCTGTAAATATAGTGGATATAGATAGGTCAATTAACTAAACTTTGGTTTAAACTGTAAAAGCTTTTCTCCCTAACAGATCCCAAACAGAAGAGTAAACACAAAGTGCATCTGAAAGGGGAGTTGAAGACCTAAGTCCCCACCAGCAGTCCTCCCTCTTCACACCACAGTGACTGACAGTTGATTCCAGGATCCAGGTTTGCAGGTCCTGGGCCATCGGATTCCTGAGGTTCATTCTAGCTCTGACATCATGCATCCCCATCATGCTTGCTACAGGCCCTTTGACACAGCGGTAGCAGGTATTAACTCAGTGCTTACCATTTGACAGATGCTATTCTGAGTGCTTTTCATGTATTAATTTATTCAATGCCCAATTCAGAGATGAGAATATTGGGGCACAGAAAGGTTAAGTCACTTCTCCAAGGCTACACAGATAGTCAGGTTCAGAGCCTGGAATCAAACCTAGTTATTGGACTCCAAGGCCCTCGCTTTTGACCCACAACTCTGTCCCACCTCCCTCAATGGGTGCACAGTATGCATTCCTGTCCTGTTGAATAGGACCCAGGAAATGCTAGTCTGATGGGGAGAGGAAAGGAGAGAAATGAGAAGATAAAGTGGGAGAAAGGGAGTGTGATCAAGCTGTACCCCGGAGAGCACTTAGTTCTCTAGAGGGGAAGCAGCTGCAAAGTGAACCTGGTTGCTGGAATGGAGACACCAAGAGCCAACCTGCTGCTTACCCCATGGTCCTGGAACCAACTCTGAGGTGGATTCTCCTGAATCCACATTTTCTAATCCAGTGATGGTCAAATGCTATTCTTATATCAAGATCTTAGATGGCAGCATTCCTTAAGAGGACTTTTCCAGAGAAAGGAGAGATGTCAACTTGCCAAAATATTTTTTCTTACTGGAACAATAAAAACCTGCTTTGTAAATAACAATAGGAATAGAAAGCGGCCCATATTCTCACCCACCTTTTTCTTTTAATAAATTTAATGAATTAGAATGTATGCTATTTGATTAAAAAAAATGTACTGAAAAGCTTGGTATCATTCAAAGCCTCTCAATCAGTCATTTTTATATTATCTGAAGCTAGCATTTCCATTAAAGTGGTACAACATTATGCAGAGTAGAATTTTATAGTAACCTCAGAAAAATGCAAAAATTGGCAGTAGATGAAGGCAAAGGACAGGGCTTACCTTCAAGAACAGAGGGTCTGTCTGTGTTTTTCTAAGAGGCTCTACTGCCATTTGGGGGTGGGTAGTTCACTGGATAGAACTGTTTGCATGTTATGGGGTGTCCACCATTCTGGACCCCTGCCTACTACTAGTATGCCAACTCACAGTCCAGGAGGGGAGAGGAGAGACAGGGATGCATGTACCAAGCTATCATCCAAGACTTCCTGTGGCACCCGATACATGGTAATGCACCTCTATTAAAGTTTATGTACTTTAATGCAAAACGAAATGTTTACAAAGCATAAAAGAAAATACCCTCAAAGGCTAGAGCCCATCTTGCATCAAAAGTAACTCACTATAAAAGAACTGAAAACACAGTTTGCAAGTATCAAAACCAGAGAGAACCCCAGTGATTATCAAGTCCAGAGGGTGGAAAACTGTCTCTGTAAAGGGCCTGGGTGTAAACATTCTAGGTTTTATGGGCCATATGCTCTCTGTTGCAACTACTCAACCTTTGCCTTCGTAGCACAAAGGCTACCCATACCCATATTAATAAAATGGATGGGCATGGCTGTGGTTCAGTGAAGTCTACTGACAACAAAATTTAAATGTTTAAATGTTTAAAGACAGGAACCAGTATGACTGATTTATTTTCTTTTCCTCAGGATCCAGTGTAGCTCCACACAACACTGTTACTGATCTTGTCACCATTTCCATTTTTGATAATGTGTTCATTCTGAAACTGCTGACTTTAATTTTGATTTTTTATAATATTGCATTGAGTATTAACTTACCTTAATGACTGGGTGTTAGTATCCCCTTAAGTTTTGCCCTGGAGTTAGTGCCTCACTTGCATTGCAAGTTTGGGCCCTGCCTTATGCTCCCAAACCTCCACCCTGTCTCTGTTCTTCCTTGGGCCAGTCTTTTTGTCCATTCTCCCAATGGCTCCATTCCTTGCCAAACTGAGTCCTAGTAACTTAGTTGTACATTTTCTTAGTGGAGGTCATGTCTTGACTCCTTCACCCTTTCACTTTTCCTCCTACTCAAGAGCAACAACAAACCCCTTCTCACACCCCATGTCAGCAATTCTCACCTTCAGATCCTTTGAAGGATCAGCTTCTGCTCCAAGAAGTCTTTTTCTAGAAGATATTCCCAATAAAGATGACCTCTGTCTAAGAAGGATTCTCCAACAGCTGCTAAGAAAACCGTCCCTGTTTCATCACATACATATAGCAGTGTGCCAGGCACAGAGAGGGAAATGCACCAGAGAAGCCTCCCCACCAGGTGATGAAGCCCTGAGGGAAAGGACTTCCAATTCCCACCCTCTAGCACACAGTGGACCCTCAATTAGTATTTATTTATCATACTGAATTGGACAAGTCCTTTCCACTAGATTTTCAGAGTTTGGAGGATTAAGGTGGAAATGGGGAGGCTCAGGGAAGACTGATTTTATACTCTTAGGGTGAGAGAAAAGCAGTGCTGTTTTGTGGATTTTATTCGTGGAAATGAAATCACTGGGGAAAACTGCCAGTGTGGGCACTGTGGATAGCGCTGGATCCAGAAAATGGAGTAGTCAACACTTGTACTCTAACTAACTGGTTTATGGTAGGAATATACATGTGTTTTCCCCAATTTTTAAAAATTTTCCAGTATGCTTCTGTTCCACAGGAAGTGAAAGAGCCAGTTCAGAAACAAATTACCACTTTCAGCTAAACCCCCATTTCCCAAATCCCGAGCCTTCCTTTGACCTATTTATTCAATTTCTCTTAACATATTTAAATCCATTGGAGGGAATTATGAGGGAGACAGATGAGACAGCTCACAAACATTTGTATGCACATTAAAATAAAGAAAATTAATGAAAGATGAATAGGGCAGACAGGGAACCATGTAACGTGATTTCACTTCGAAGCAATTTATTTCCATTCAAACGGTGATAAATAATCACCAAGTGATATAATAATTACCCATTTTCTTGGTGTCGAATGGGATGTGGAAATTATTCTCTGAAGTGAAAACATCCTATGGACCTTCAAAAGGGAATGCTGCACATTCAATAAAGCTACAAATCATGACCCCAAAAGAAATTGAATTGGCCTGTTTGTATTCCCATCGCTATGTCTGAAAAGTATGTTCTCACCCTCTAAGGCAAACTTCCCTTTCTGTTTGATAAAGTCTTGTGATTTGCGACCACAAAAACTCTGAGGACTCCATAAATTTTGCGCTTTGGCACTCCCGTGTGAGATCAAGCCCCGCAAAAGATGGTTGCTGAAGAAGGCAGAGCCTAAAGGTCACAGAACATTTCCTCATTTTGGTGGTTAGCAACAGTCATTTCTAAATGCCTTCTGGGCTTAAGAATAATTGAATGTATTTTAAAATTAGGTCTTGTTCAGTTAAAAGCAAGACCCCATCTGTAAACATTCATCAGCACCCATTAGAAGGACCTTCCTGGCTGGAGCTCTTTACTGCCCATAAATACAAGGGCTGCCATTGCTTTAGGGCCCCCATGTGCTGGGTGCATGCATGCATCATTTCATATCAGAAACACTGCTGACAAGAGAAGCCAGCAAACAAAGAGGCTGGTGGGAAAAAGCACTGGATTAAGACTGAGAAGACTTGGGTTCTAGTCTTGAACTGGCTCCTTAGTATCAATGCAAACATGAGGAGTTCATCAAAACATCTCTGTACTTCAGGTTCCTCATTTATAATATGGGGATGATGATATATACCTACTTCAACCCATTGGAGAACTATAAAGTGTTGCACAAATTCACTTCAAATTCCTAAATGTTTCATCAAATGCTGACTAAGACTGTGCAAGGCACTTAGGAATAATGAGGAAAGTAAGAAAAAGTCCCCCTACTTCAAGAAACTATCCATGCAGGAGGAAAGAGAAACATGTATAAGCAACTCACTCCAAATAGGAAAGTCTGAGCCTCTCTGGCATTTGCTTAGGCCACCTAACCAGCACTTTTCCTCTCCATTCAGTCATCCTCTTATTTATTCATTCATTTATTCAACAAAACTTCATTTAGCATTTATGATGGGCCTGGCACTGGGAATACAGAGATGACTCACATTAAATCCCTCAAGGAACTGATGTTCTGGCAAAGAACATACCTTTGCGAAGAATTTTCCAATGTTTTTTAAAATATAGTTTCTTTTCTTTCTTCTTCTTTTTTTTTTTAGAAACTGAGTCTCGCTCTGTTGCCCAGGCTGGAGTGCAGTAGCGGGATCACAGCTCACTGCAGATACAAGTTCCTGGGTTCAGGTAGTCCTCTGTCTCAGTCTCCAAAGTATCTAGGACTACGTGCACATACACCACTACATCCAGCTAATTTAAAACAAAATTTTGGTAGAGACAGGGTCTCATTATGTTGTCCAGGCTGGTCTTGAACCCTTGGGCTCAAGGGATCCTCTTGCCTCAGCCTTCCAAAGTGTTGGAATTACAGGCATGAGCCATTGTGCCTGGCCAATGGTTTCTTGTTTAATCCCAACACATGTATTTGGAGTAGATATGATTAGCTCCATTTTTAAAATCAGACACTGAAGACCCAGAAAAATGAAGTGACTTGCCAACCCCAGGGAGCTTTCAGTGACAGGGCTGCAACATTGAAACTGTGACTTTATGACTCAAATCCTGTGCTCCTTCTCATATGTTGTAGATGTCTTCCAGGAGAGAGGCCAGCCTTGAAGTAAGCCATCTTACTGAGACCATGAGTCCACCTAACTCTTATGAATTCTTTTCTCTATAGAGCTGGATCTATACTCTGTACCTTCCATCACTGTTTAGGGTGCAGCTGAAATAAATTGCCTTCCCTCCCTCCCTCCTTCCTCCCTCCCTCCCTCCTTCCTCCTTCCCTTTCTCCTTCCCTTCCTCCCTCCCTCCTTCCTTCCTC
>NW_016806642.1:11355449-11425697 GCF_001698545.2 Rhinopithecus bieti | reverse complement strand
AGTCAGATGCTATATCAATCCATATATTAAAAACTAGCAAAAAAAAAAAAAAATCTGTAAAAAGTAATCTAACCTAGCATTCAGGGAGCCAGGGAAGGTTTCACAGAACAGCCAGAAAGAAACCTGAAGAGCCTTTGGTCAGGCCAAAAGGAAGCTAGCATGTTTTGTTGTTGTTGTTGTTGTTGTTGTTGTTGTTGTTTGTTTTTTTGTTTTTTTTATTTTTTCCCAGATGGAGTTTCCCTCTTGTCACCGAGGCTAGAGTGCAGTGCTGAAATCTCAGCTCACTGCAACCTCTGCCTCCCGGGTTCAAGTGATTCTCCTGCCTCAGCCTCCTGAGTAGCTGGGATAACAGGTGCCTGCCACCATGCCCAGCTAATTTTTATATTTTTAGTACAGCTGGGGTTTCTCCATGTTGGTCAGGCTGATCTCGAACTCCTGACCTCAGGTGATCCACCCACCTCAGCCTCCTGAAGTGCTGAGATTACAGGCGTGAGCCACCGCACCTGGCCAAGTTAGCATGTTTTAAGTACGGGGAAAAAATGGGCAAAGCCTGGGAGGAAAGTGAATGGGAAAATCTGAAGGACCCACAGTTTGTCCAGGGGGAACTGGATAATGGACAGCTAGAGAGAGAAAGTTGCTGTGAGAGAGGAACTCATGAGTCCAGCTGCACAGAGCACTGGTGAGAAATTGAGACTTCATTCTGAGAGCAAGGGGGAGTCCTGGAGGGATTTTCAGCAGAAGATAAAACTCTCAGATTTGAGCTTTAGTAAAATAATTCTCACTACTCTTTTGAGAATGAGCCCAAACAGAGGAGACTGGAGTTGTAGGGAGGGCTGTGGTAATGTCACAGGTGTGAGATGAGGGTGAACTTAAATAATGTAGTAGAGGTGGTGATAGACAGAATTGAGAGATACCACTCTTAGGGGTGGTTGCTACTTTCAGTGAGTGCTTGGATCGGTACTGAATGAGTCTACTGGAAACCATATCATGAACAAAACTAACAATATTACTTAGCAAGTCCTTCTGATGAAGCCAGGTACTCAACTAAGAACTTAAATATACTGCCATATTTTAAAAGGAAAACAACTTGATGATGGTGGCACAGTTATTTTTTTTATTTCACAAATGCAGATTCCTAAGACCCATTGAAACCTTACTAAACCCATATCTTCAGAGATGATGCCCAGGAATATGCATTCGAGATGCAGTGCTCTCATTGTGCACTAAGTTTTTATTGCTACTGTTATGAATTCCAAAGCAAGTGACATTTTTATGCTGGGGAGTGGCTTCAATTAATTAAAAAAAATTTTAATTCCAAAAATAACAATTTCAATTAACCTGTGCTGCCTTATGATTAATGACATATAGATGCCCCAAATAGTAAGGAATACCCCAGTGACAAGTACATATAAAACACTTAGCTGAGAGTGAGACTGACAGGCACTCTTAAGTAGACATACTACTTTAGAGAAAGGTATCTTTTGGGGCCTCAAATGGAATAGTCTTGAGATGCAGAGAACAGTCTTGTTGAAGGAAGATTACACACTCAAGATTCAAAGGCAACCCAGGCATTGGGAGGTACCTGAAATACCTTCAAGTCTGAAGATTTTCAAACTGTGTTCCAGAGACCACCAAGCTTCCTTAAATGTTATTTAAAAACAAGGTGGAACCTAAACTTTTAGTGTTGGGGCTTTCCTCACCCAAGTAATTCAACCTTTTAACTGTTTTACATATGGGGTTTGATCTAGAATTCTCTTTGAAGAAAGGGGACAGGAGATTTGGAGAGAAATAAATGAATGTAGGCAGTCACCAGGTCTAACACACGTTTTGTGAGCATATGTATACCAGGTGGGCTCAGCGTGAGGCAATGGAAGAACTAACATGAATAGGGTTGGGCCTCTGCCTGCATCTGTTAATAATCTTTGGGTGCAAGTAGCAGAAACCAGCACCAACAGACTTAAACAAGTAGCAGGATTTGCTAGATCACTCAGGGTAGCTCTAGGACGGATCAGAGAACTGAATAATCAGACTTCCGGCAGGAAAGAGCCATGAGGCTCTAGGGATCTTGGTGAGAACTCATGGATCAACTCCATATGACTGTCAGCAGAATGACTTTGCTCTAGCCCAGGTGTCATTCCTCTCAAAAACCAAACACTCTTTGTATTTTTAGTAGCCTAAAAAAGCTACAGTCTGATTTGCCCAGCTTGCATCATGCTTACCTGGGCCAAGGGCATAAGGCTATGGATGGGCTGATGGCAAGGAAGGATGAGTTACACTCCCAGCCAAAGCACATGGCAAGAAGTGGGGTACTTCTCCAATGGCAAAGGGGGTATAGTAACAAAATAAGGTGGAATGGAAGCTGCATAAGCAAAAAGAAGAGCTGCCTACTACATCTCCTGCAGAGAAGGGGAGGTTTTAGAGATACATGTGTTTTGATCTGCCCACCAGTGCCCCCACTCTGTGTCTGAAGCCTTCTCCCTAGTAATCCTTGTCTCCTATGTTGTGATATGGATAGATGCTCATACATTCTTGTAGGTTTACCCATCCTGGTCATGGTTGATTGGTCCTGGTCCAGGGATGGCCCATTCTGGGCCAATCAGGGACTCTCCCTGGAATTTTAAAACTTACAGCTGTGTCTTTAAGGACTCTTGGTAGCCATTCTTCTCCACATTCAGGAAGCTGACTATGGAGAATTAAGACACAGAGTCAGGAGACAGGAAGAATTGTGGCTTTATTTGAGCCCTGGATTCTAATTGTCCCTGAAGCCAAACTACACACAGTGGCCCTTGTCACTATGGCATAAGGCAATCTAATATTTTCAAAAGACAAACAAGCAAAACACAATACTTTTTTTTTTTTTAACCTTAGTTCAAAGTGGGATTCTGTCATTTTCAGCTAAAAGTGTCTTCACCAATAATAAGTGAACACTAAGCTGAACATCAAGGTCATGTGTAGCAAATGCTATCAGAATTATATGATGTTCAGGAGAAACTACCTGGATAATTCTAATAGCGTTTATTTACTGAGCACCTAGCTTGAGTCAACCAGGCTAGGTATCTGACATACATTATTTGGTTTAATTTTTGTGTCCGCCCTGCAAGGACATCTTTACCTCCATCTCACAAGAAGAAATTGAGGCAAGAGAAGTTAAAACACTCACACATTATTGCCCAGCTAGGTGGTGGCAAAACCTGGATTCAAATCTGATCCTAGAACACATTCTCTTTGTCCTGCAGCCAGAAAGCAGAGAGGCACTCTATCCTTTGCAACAATGGACAGTTCCCCCATAGGCTTATCAATTACTACCATCAAGTTGCATCCCTGCTAACTTAGAATATAAAATCTTTCTGGTTTGATTTTGCTGAGTCTAGACCTGATGTTAGTTATCACTTCATTATAGCCCATTATTATTTAGGAAGTTGCTGGGAAGTTAAGTTTGCAAACATATTTCAATAGTACCTCAACTCCTCAGGCCACCAGATTGTTGCATTTCTCACAGTGTGCAGTTTTTACAACTCTCTTTTGTTCATTAGGGTAAGAATTTATATGCCTGACACCTCGGCCAGGGAACTGTGCATCACTATTTCTGAGTTAGGGCCCTTCTGGGAGGGTGGTGTGTGCAGCAGAATGCTTTCTTTGTGGAGTGGGTGGGGGTGCATGTTATTTGTAGTCAAGATGATATCAATACAATAGCCCAAGTCTTCTCTGCAAATTCAGATGGCACCCTAGCATAGGAGAAACAGTGTGTCTGAAGTCAAGAGAAGCTAGAATTTCTTCCAGACTCTGCTTCCACATAGCTGTGTAATCTCGGGCAAGTTACTTCTCCTCTCTGGGGCACATCTGGCCACAAATCAAATAAGAATGTTGTTCTAGATCACTCTGTCCCATTGAACCTTCTCCATGAAATGCTAGAGCAGCACAAGATGTTCTGTGAAAAAGGATTTTGGGACTCAAGTAAACTTGAGAAAAGCCACATTAAAGCTAAATTGATTTCATTACTGACTTTTCTAGAGACTTGAATATGCTATTTGCTCATGCAAATACAGAATGCAGTATTGTCCAGATTATTATTTTCTAATAAAGAGATTTGAGCTTTTTTCCAAGAGCAACTTTTAGCATTCCACAGCACATGGTGTTTACTTGGAACACATTTTGGGAAATGTTGGATCAGAGAATGATGAAATGTCTTTCTTTGTTCTTTTTCTTTGTACCACAGTAAGTCCTGTTCTCACATCACTATGCCTGCTGCTCTTATCTGAGTTCTATCCCTTTTGTTCCATCCTAGATCTATCCACTTGTCTCCACTTCCTCTGTGGCCACCCTAATAGAAGCCACAACTATCAACATCATTCTCTCTCTCTCTCAGCTGCAAAATGCCCTCCATGGTCCCCTTCTTGCTCTTACTATAATCCTTTCTCCACAAAGTAGCCAGAAGTTTAGTTTTTAGAAAGTTGTACTAGTTCCTTGATGGCTTAAGATGCTACAGTAATGATCTGCTGCACTTATATTGAATCCAAAAGCCTTATAATGGCCTACAAGGCCTTACACAAACCTTGACCCACACTATCCCTCCGACTCTGTCATGTCACTTGCACCCTTTCTCCCTATCCCCCAGTGGCAATGCCTTGGCACCTACTATTTCCTCTGTCCAGCATTCTCCACCCTCAGGCCCTCATGTCACTGTCACCCTGCAGGTCTCAGCTCAGGCATTATCTCCTTAAGAAGCCTGGCCCTGACCACTCCAACTGGAGAAGCCCCTCCAACCCCCACTCACCCTTTTACTCATTCCAGTTGGAAAGTATTTCCTCACATATGTGTTAACTTATTTATTGCCTCCCTCCTGTCCTGAAGAATGAAAGTTCCTTAAGAGCAATGACATTGTCTGCCTTGTTCAGGGCCATATCCAAAGAACAGTGCCAAGTATAAAATAGGCATTCAATAAATATCTTTTTAAATAACTGCATGAACAGATGTTTCCCCAATTAAACTATTAGTTCTTTGAAAGCACAGACTATGTTTTATACTCTTTCAACTCCAAGCTGTGTAATCCCAAACCTATCTGAGACTATTTTGTCTCCTGTACAATGGAGATAATGAAAGGCACCTCACAGATGCATATCAAAGATTAAATGAAACTTTCAATATATTCCTAGCAAAAAATGCCGGGCACATAAAGCACATGGATGACAGTTTGATTTCTGTGTCATTCTCCATGGAATCCAGAGTTCGTAATTCAGTGCTGAGCACATAGTAGGCACTCAATAATTGTTTCCTAAGTGAATCATGAATGAAAATATCATGAATCATTTTCTAAAAATCCTTCAGCAGGGCATATTTATGAAGCCTCACCTACATGCTCCCAAAGTCTGCCTTGATCATGACAAGTGGGTGGTGTGATGTAAATACGATGCCCCACACAGAAAATGGAAGCCTCTGGAAGGTTGTGGGGACACTCTTCCCTGAAGATTTTAAAGATAAAGAAAAGCCACAGCCCTGAGACACAATGCTTCCTGTGAGAAGATGAATGGAAGGAATGTTGATTGAATTCTTGCTAAGTGGCAGTCACCATGTTGGGCATACAAGATGAGTAAGACCCACAGGTTTTCTGTCCTTACAGATCCTGCAGCCCAGTGGGAGAAACAGACAAACAAGCAATTTAGAGCAGTAGGGTAAGGGCTGCAAAGGGATCGTGGCACAGAGGAGGGTGCCAGAAACAGGCATAAGAAGTCAGGAAATGCTTCCTGGAAGACATGACGCCCAGACTGAGTGGAGAATGAGAAGGGTTTTGCAAGGAGATGAGATGATGGGCAGGATTCTGGCCAGACAGGACCAAGCTGTTGATTGGTTGGAGGGTGCGTGGGAGAGGGATATGTTAAAGATGGCACCAAGGATTCTGGTTTGGGCAACCTGGTGGCTCATGATGCCCAGGTGAATGGTGTGATTCCCAAATTCCTCCACCGGCTGACACAGGCCTGCATCATTTGCCATTAGCAAATTTCGTATTCCTCCAAGTTCCAGCTTTTCAGCTGCATCTTCCACTCTTCCATCATAAAAGTATCTGTTGTCAAAAGCTGAGGCACAAATGGCAAAAAAAAAAACAAAAAAAAAAAAACAAACTTCTGTGTAATGAGAGTGTATGAGTGTGGGCATGTGTTTGTGTACTGGAATCCCTAGAAGGTTTTTGTAAACGAAGAGCTAACTTCAATGACCCTATTGTGGTAATTAACACACTCCCTAAGCAGACTGTGCTGCTGCAGGAAAGATAAGCTGAGCTCAAATAGGGGCAGATTTGATGCCAGGAAATTTGTGCAGTGTTTGGAAAGTATAGAAGGTCCTTGAAGTATAGGGAGCATCTGCAGAGAGGAAGGTTGTTTTCAGTAGGAGTTTTATGTACAGCTTTGGAGCTCACAAAGCACTTTCACAGTCATGATTTTATTTAATCTCCTGAACATTATAACTGTTCTTGATGAAAGTATTTGAATAATATAAGAAGGTGACACCCCCCCCCGCCCCCGCCAAATTGAGAGACATAAGATTGCTCTCTTAAAAGTTAATTTCTGGCCAGGTGCAGTGGCTCACACCTATAATCCCAGCACTTTGGGAAGTCCAGGTGGGCGGATCACTTGAGGTCAGGAGTTCGAGACAAGCCTGGCCAACATAGTGAAACCTGTAACTACTCAAGTACAAAAAAAAAAAAAAAATTAGCTGGGTGTGGTGGCACACACCTGTAATCCCAGCTACTCAGGAGGCTGAGGCAGGAGAATCACTTGAACCTAGGAGGCAGTGGAGGTTGCAGGGAGCTGAGATCAAGCCACTGCACTCCAGCCTGGGTGACAGAGTGAGACTCCATCTCAAAAAAAAAAAAAAAAAAAAGAAAAGAAAAAAAAGTTAATTTCCACTTCATCATTAATGGTAGGTAACCATATGTAGACCCTCCTGAAGGAGAAAGAAATGGCTTCCTATCCATTCCCATCCATACGCAGGAAGGATTATCTAATCCAGAACAAAAAAATGTTGGCAATTATCCTTTGGATAACACCAAGAGAGATAGCTAGAGATAACCAACCCTGGCATTCCAGTCTCATTGCCAGGACATCCCTAATGTGGAGATGGATGTACAACAGGGGTCATCAAACTATGGCCCACAGGCCAAATCTGGCTTCCTGTAAAGTTTTATTGGACTACAATTTTGCCCATTTTTTAATGTAGTGTCTATGGCTGCTTATACAAAACAATGGTAGAGTAGAGTAATTGTAACAGAGACTATAAAGCCACAAAGTGTAAAATATATACTATTGACCCTTTGCTGACCCTGTAGAACATTTTACAGCAGCAGACACTGCGAAGACTTTGCCAACACCTGTTCTTAATCCTCTTCTCCCTGGTCATCCCCTACAAGGCTGATATTTAATCAGTGTGTACTGTTACAAATGTGCCAGTTGCTCATGGTTGGCATCCCTTGTGATTGGATTATGTCTGTGCCCCCCAACCCATTTGTTAAAAAAATTAATATCACTCCAATGATAGAAACTAGAAAGTTAAATTACTCAGTTTGTCAACCTGCCATGAAGTTAACTGTGACCAGGTGACACAGTTTTAAATAATTAAATGGAAGCAGAAGTTTGCTGAAAAAATTCTAAGAAAGCTTTAGCTTTAGCTTTTTCTCCTTCCTTCCTGGAAAGTAATACAATGCCTGGCACTGAGGCAGCCACTTTGTGAATAAGAAGTAGAATGATAGAAAGAGCCTATGTTCCTGGAAGCATCTTTGAACAATTAAACAATGCTAACAACTACCTATATCTGGACTCCTCCTTAGGTGAGGAAAAGAAATGCACTATTTGTTTAAGCCACTATAAACTGGGAGTTTATGATTTGTTGCTACACACATTCCTAACTGATACAGTAGCCAAGGGCCTTAGGTATTCTGGGCTCCACTAGCAAATCCATCCATATAGTGCATGGCCTCATCAAGTGCTTCCAATATACTTCTTTGATCTTCTTCACTGTTTACCATGTATCTTTTAAATAGAATTCACCTGATGAGTGCACTGTAAGTCGGAGATAGCAATTCTAGTCCTGGTTCTGCCACTGATGGGCTCTTTGTCCCTGAGCATCCCTCTTGCACTCTCTAGATTTTCCATTTCTTCCTCTGTAAAATAAAGAAGCTAGACTTCAATCTCTATTCTTTCTTCCTAGTTTTTCATTCTATAATTCAGTTAATTCTGAAACAGCATACAGAAAGAATAACGTAACAGCTGCAAGCGAGCACTAGAATATACTATGAGCTTGCTAGCTGCCAGGGCAAAAAAGAAAATAATGATGACATAACTCATTTTTTGATTAAAAAATACAAGTTACACAAGGGATAGTTCTCATTGGCACAAAATCCTAAACGACTTTATAAAGAAGATAAAGGACAACCTAAGAGGTATTGTCTTTGCGAATGGATTTCTAAGCCTTCTTTTCAGAAAGCCTAAAAAGAGCAGAGTCAATGCTGGCATACTCATTTGCTCCTCAGAAATGGTCTGTTCATCTATTGGTGAATATTAATAGCTCATATGTTACAGTGTTGTTTTTTCCACTCACACAAATGTGATGAGTATCATTTACTAAGCAATCTCAGTAATTAATACACACCAGATATTTCAATTTGCCTCTCCCAAAGCTCAGAGGCTTCCCTTCCTACCAAAAGAAACGTGTTGCCTGTACTAGTAAGTTACTTATATGTGCCCAGTACTTTATAATTAACAAAGTGTCTTACTCTACTTTGCATTTGGTCTTCAGGACATATGTGAGAGGCAGAATCAGAATAATTATTCCATGTTGCAAATCATAAACAGGCTCAAAAAGCTTAAGTGATAAGATATGGTGGCCCATATCAGGTTCAGGAATGACCTAATTCCATCTGGTTCCATGCCTGAAGCTCCTGCAGCAAACACTACCACCTCTTTCCACACCAGGTATTGCTTATGTCCAAATCCTGGCACTTCTGTCAGGGACCTATTCATTGCGTGGCTTCAAACCAGCAGCTCCACTCCACTTTCTTTCCGTTTCTGCTGCTGACACACAGAATCAATGAAGCATCAACATATTATCTCAAATATACAGTCCTGAAGGCAAGTTTGATGCCTTATAATAGCCTTGTTATGGCAGATTTAAAAAAAATTAAGATTAGAAACAGGAAAATGAAACAAGTAAAAGATATGAATTGAGTTTTGTTTTGCGGAATCAATAAAGGATAGCCATGCTTCACTGTGTGCTTCAACATCTGAGGCTGACCCTAAAGACCAGATACCAGGCCTCGTTATTTTTTTTCTGGACCGGGTGGGAGTACAGACCTTCTTCTTCTTCTTTCTTCTTCACAGACCTTCTTTCTTCTTCTTCTTCTTCTTCTTTTCTTCTTCATTTTCTTCTCTTTTTCTTTTTCTTTTCTTCTTCTTCTTCTTCTTCTTCTTCTTCCTTTCCTCCTCCTCCTCCTCCTCCTCTCCTTCCCCTTCCCCTTTCCCCTTCCTCCTCCTCTCTCCTCTTCTTCTTCTTCTTCTTCCTCTTCCTCTTCCTTCTTCCTCCTCTTCCTCCTCCTCCTCCTCCCTCCTCTCCCCTTCCTTCCCTTCCCTTCCCTTCCCCTTCCCTCCTCCTCCTTCCTCCTCCTCCTCCTCCTCTCCTTCTTCTTCTTCTTCTTCTGTCTTTTTTCTCTTCTTCTCTGCTTCTTCTTTTTCTGTGTGTGTTTTAGTAGAGACAGGCGTTTCCCATGTAGTCAGCATGATTCTTCGATCTCTGACCTCGTGATCGCCTGTCTCGGACCCTCCCAAGCTGCTGGACTCAGGCCATGAAGCCACCGACGCCTGGCCCAGGCATTGTTCTTCTCTGTGCGGGGGCAAAGATGCTCCTCTGTCACCAGGCTAGAGGGCTGCAGTGGTTCATCATGGCCTCACTATAGCCTCGGAGCTTCCCAGGCTCAATGTGATTCTCCTACTCAGGCCTCCTGAGTTAGCTGGTCCAACACATGTGCCACATGCTGGGCTAACTTATTATTTTTTTATGTTTTGTAGAGCAATGATCTCCTTCATTGCCCAGGCCTGGTCTTGATCCTGGATCAGCATCTCTTGACTTGGCCTTCCAAAGTTGCCTGGATTAACAGGAGTGAGCTGCCATACCCCGGTCAGGCCTATGTTCTTGTCTTCTAGGGGTCAATGTTCTCAGACTTTCCTCATTCACTCACTCACTCACTCATCATTCAGTAACACGAAGTAGGGATGACCGACTTTTGTCAGAATAGGCTACGTGCATTCAGTTAAGAGCAAAGACTTGGGGGAGGTGGGGTTAATCATCTCTCTATGCTTTGACTTCCTCTCTTTAATAATAGCTCAATATAGATAATAACTATGACGGCTAACTACATGAAGCCAGGTGCCCTATTCTGGTCATATATAAACATCATATAGCCTATACAATTATGTCTACCATATTTTTTCCAGCACTTACGGTGGAGCCCGTGTTACTACATAGTTTATATATATATATAGATACTATCTTTTCCATGCCTAAGCTCCTGTAGCATCATATTATGGTGGTGTGTGTGTATGTGTGATGCTGTATATTCTAGTACTTATATCATATTATACTATAATACTATTACTATTATTCTCCTTATAACCTCTTATAACCTCATTTAATCCTCATAACCACAAATGAAGTAGGAACTATTTTATCCTCTTTTACAGATGAGGAAACTGAGGCACCAAGAGGTAAGGAAAAATTGACAAAGACCAGGAAATAGCCATGCTGGGCAGTACAGCTCCAGAACCCATGCCCATAACCACTACATGATATAGCCTGTACACCAGTGCTGTCCATTCGAATTTTCTGCTCTCATGGAAATGTTCCATCCAATAAGCTAGCCACTAGGCACATGTGACTAGTCCAATACTAGCCATTAGCCATACATAGCTATCAAGCTCTTGATAGTACCATCAAAAAGCTAAATTTCTTATAAACTTTTATACACTTGTGCAGTAGATGTTTGCAAACTGCTCAGCACAGTACCTGGCATTTAATAGGCACTCAATCTGTGTGAACTACTATTTTAATAGTAGTAAGCATTGAACAAATATTTGTCTGCAATCTCTTGTCTGAATTATAAAATCCAAAGAGCTCTGGAAATCAAATTGTGTGTGTGTGCGTGTGTGTGTGTGTGCATGTATGTGTGTGTATGTGTGTGTGTGTGTGTGTGTGTGCGCGCTTAACTCAATTTGGCAGCAAAATGTAAGCTGGCCTGAAGTAATTTGGTGGCACAAACTGACATGAACTGACAGAATGCTACTTATAGTGTTATGCATCCTACATTATTTATTGTATGTTTTACAGCAGAGATATTAATTTATTTAATTGTGGGTGCTGCCCCAAGCCCAGCAGGGGGTGTTATGTAATAAGTAATATATGTATCCTGTTGTCTTTCTCAGAGCTGAATCGTTCTACATTTCTGAAACACATATAGCCCCTAAGGTTTCAAATAGGGAATCATGGACCTGCATTTACATTTTTATACCAGGCTAGCTATGATGGACAGAGCAGAGAAAACAGGGCCTGACCTGGAAACCTGAGTCCCCACTCATTGCTCTTAGAGAGGAAAGCAGACCTTCTCCAGGCAAGCTGGAGCAGAGAAATAGCCAGAGCTGCCCCAGGTCGGGCGCAGAGAGGCCGGACAATAGGACAGCAGAGCATCCATGACAGCTCTCTTCCTGGGGCAGCCACGTTTCCAATCACTGCTTTATGAATCTATTCAATAAGTTTATTTAAATAGTCCTGCAGGGAAAGGGACATGATGCTCCTATTTATTTAGTAAGTTCATTATCATAGATGCACTTGTGGGACTCTAGACTGATGTTACACACAACTAGCTGCTCCCCTGTGCAGATCCAGGCTCTGTTCCCTCTCACCTTCCTTCTCACCCTACCCCCACATTCCAACATTTGGAAAAGTGGATCTGCCTTCCAAATAGTTCTCTCCATCCTGATTGATGGTCCCAGGGCCTGAAATGTCCTTTACTGGCCTTGTCTTTTGTGATCAGGCATTTTGTCCTGTAGAGATATCAACTTGAAAGGTAATGTAGTGAGGTGGAATCTGGACTTCCTGTGTGGTTTGGGGTAAATCACTTAGACTCTCTGAGTCATGATTTGCTCACTCCTAAAGAGTAGCAAGCAATATCCCTTCAAAAGGTTTTGGGAGGAATAAATAATGACCTCAAAGTGCCCTGGAAAAGCACGGGACACTGGAAGACACCCATTGAGGGGTAGTTGATAGATCTAAGCCCCCTCTCAGTGCTCCCTGTTTCTGTACAAATGTAGTCATCATCTTTCATTGCAACAAAGAAGAGAAAGAATGAGTTTGGAGTAAGCCTGGCCTGGATTCTATTCTCAGTTAGGGGACCTTATATCAAGCTTATTACCCCTGTGAACCTCAGTTTCCACATCTGTACATGGGAATAATGCTTACCTCTTATGCCAAAACCCTTAAGAAACCAAAGGGATACCAACATACCTAGAGAACCCTGCACAATGTCTGGCCCACGGAAGATGCTTCCTTCCCTTGTCCACCCTTCCCTTCTTCTAACGAGGCAATGGCACTAAAAGACTATGGCATTTTCCTTCCAACTTTAGCTGCCTAATAATTCCTAACTAAGAATGACAGAATTCAATAACAAAATCAATGAAGAAGAACCATGTGTCCCTTTTTAATCAAAATCTAAAATGAGGTAGCCCTCGCCTGTGGCCACATCAAAGCATAAGCGAGAGAAGAAGCAATGGAAGAGGGTACTTTGCAGTTACCTTCTTTGGAGAAGCAGGAGCCAGGCAAAGTTGGACTCTGTCTTTAACGATAGGATATAATTCCAATTTCACAACTTAATTATGACTGGATGAAAAAGACAGCATGAAAAACTAGGTGTAGGATAGGGAGTTTCATCTCGTTAGGTTCACTGACACCTCATTAGGGACTTTGAAAAACATTCTGCTTCCAGGCAATTTTGCTACTATCTCGATTTTTTCCCACATTTATCTGGCTACATTTATTTGACTTGACACAAGTAGGAAAATGGGAGCTTTGATTTTTTTTCCCAGGTCATCAACTAGCACTTCTATTTCTCCACTTCAAGCCACAACATTCTTTTTCAGGTTATGATCATCAAGATACCAGAGGATTGGAGCTGCCAGAGTAACCTTCCAAAACATGAGCTGGACCATGTCATGCCCTATGCCAACTCTTTAATGGTTTCTCACTGTCCATACACAGTAGCATGGTGTGCAAGTACTACCTACTTTTCAGACCTCATTTCCTACCTCCTTCTTCCAAAATGTCTATTCTGACTCTAACAGGGCTGCTTAACATTCTTCCCCCAGGCCCAAGAGAAAATTTTATGATGTTTATGATATTCCCATCTTCTTTCTCCATTTCCCCTATCACCTATGAAAATATCATTTCTCCTGTAGGTTCAAGTCAAAGATTCAGTTCTCTCTCAAAATTTGCTTGATTTTCCCAATCAGAATACACCCCTCACTCGTTCTTAGTACTGCCAGCATGAGGATCATCTGCACTGGGACATCCTGTCGTGAATGCTGGCCAATACTTCATGTCTGCCTGACCTACCCAACTGTGAGCCCTACCATTGTTAACTTTCTGTTCTGTTAGTGCAACACACTACACTGGTGTGTCCCAGTCAGTTCTGAGATGTGTCAGAAGCACTTGTTACCTCTAAGATGCCAAGCGTGGAATGTACATGTATATTTTGAAATATATATATATATAGAAATAAATATATATATATATAGAGAGAGAGAGAGAAATTAAAGGGTTGAGAAGTTCCTCTCTATAGCACCAAGTCAAGTCATGTAACAATATGATAAATACATGGAAGACAAATGGGACTGTTCTTGATCATGCTCTGAGGCCTGGGATCCTTTCACTTGACTTTGATGTGCAGCACTGTTCATTGTACCATACCATGGACAAAACAGAAAAAGTCTGGCAACATCTGGAACCAAAGAGAATGTCTTAGTATCTTAAGCACTATGCACAGTTTGTTTATTTGGAGATACTGCCACAATTGCATTAACATTGCATGTTAAACTGACTGTGGACCCTAATTAATTGTTGCAACATGGCAAAGGGATTTGGAGTTAGTAGATGTGGGTCTAATTTCCTGCAAATTTGCTGTCTCAAAGTAGCAGGATGACTTTGGGTAAGTCTTTTCTTTGAGCCTCCTTTTCCTCAACTTTAAAGCAATAAACTTTAAAACACAGAACAACTCCCACCTTGCAGCTTTGTTACATGGATCAAATGAGATGATGTATATGGAAAAGGGCTGTGTAAATCACAAAGCCTTATAGCAATGGGAGTTAGTAGTTATTGGTATTAGGAGTTAGCCAAGGGTAAAATGAATCCTCACAACTGGGTTCTTTGTTGTAAAAAAAAAAAAAAAAAAAAAGGGAATTTTCACACCACAGTAAAGAGAATAGGTTTTGGAGGCTGACCACCTTGTGTCCAAGAATTGGCCCCATCACTTCCTCACTAGGTGATCTTGAAAAAGTCACATAACCTCTCTGAGCTTCATGTCTTTGTATAGGAAAGGGTGGTGACAGGGATTTTGTGATTATTATTAAAAATTAACACATTTCTGAAGGATAGAGACATATACATGATAAATCACAGCACAACCGTTTAAATATTTTACCAGTTATTGCACTAAGGAAGAAATAAGTTTCATCCATGAGCTGGGTTTAGAGAATGAGTACGAGCTTCCTAGGAAGAGAAGGCGGGAGCAGAATATATCAGGAAAAAAAGAACAGTAACTGGCAGAAGTGACAAAGTCCTGAAATCTAATTTATCTTCATTCTGCTTCCCTATAAATAAAATAGGAATAGAAATGTCTTCCTTTCTTCCATTTTTCTGAGATATTCTGAAAATGAATGAGATCCAGTCTTTGTTAAACAATTCACCCCTCCCTAGAGCTGACCCCTGATTGGTGACTACAAGGGCAAGTAATCGCCATGACAGCATTTAGGCCCACAGGGAGAGGAAAGACTCCATAGGAAGGGACAGTTCCTATCATTCTTCCCACTGTCCCCAGCTGTGTTTCCCAAAGTGGATTAGGATGTGTCAAAACATTGAGAAAGATAGCGTACAGAAGCCCTGTGGTCTCATTGTCTGTCAGAGTCTTCCTGGGGCACATTTTCCTAAGTCCTTATTCCATCTGAAAGCATCTTTAAATCCAGAGCTGCAATAGAATGATAAACTACATAGCAGAATTTTCCAATTGGTGATGGGGGCAGGGGTTGGAGGGAGATGAATAATAGCTAAGTAGGTCAAAAGAAAACTATTTGGGGAGCATCCTTCTTTTATCAAAATGAAAACAGTTTACCTTGATGAAGCTCCCAAATTTTAGGCAGCCTCGTAATTTACCTTCTATAGAAGATACCGTTCTCCTTTGTTCTGGGAAATCACACAGTGCTGAGTAACAAGACTTGCTTAGGGCCCCAGTGTGCCCTTACTAGCTGTCCAATCTCCAGGCCTTTAGCATGTCTGATCCCCAAATTTCCCATCTGGTAAATAAAGAAATTTGACTGATCGATTTGTTATGTCTCTTCTGGCTCTGTTCATAAACAAAGTCTTATTCAATTCATGTCTGAGACTCTGTGCCCAGTACTGGGCAAAGGGAAAGAATCACTTATAAGACCCAGGCTTTGCAGTTATGTGTGTGAGAGGAAGACAGAGGTTTGGCAGACACCAAATATCTACATGTATAACAGATGTGCTAGATTATTAACAAACGTGGCCTCATTTTAAACATCACATTGGCCCTGTGAAGTATGGGAGTATGGGGGATTGATAACCACCTGCTTTTATACGTCCAAGTCCAGAACCAGTTGAGAGATGAATACAAAAGTCAGACAGATAGAGATCAGACTCTCAGCTTAATTACTGATAAAACCTGAGTTGGAGAAAATGCTAGCTTGCAACCAGAATCAAGCTTTCCCCTCCCATGACTACCTTGAAAAGGGACCATCTTCATAAAGGCAAGTAAATAATGCATGTGTCCTGAAATCAAACAGATGCAAGATAGATCTCCCAGGGCTGAACGCTGGGATGGTTCCTTCACTCAAACTCAGTAAGCAGGTAAGGCCCTCCTCAGTCCTTTGAGAGGCACGCAGGAGCAAGTGAAGGGAGAGAGAAGGAGTTTTTTTGCTCCTACTTTTCCTTTCCTGGGGAAGGAATGGAAGATTCTCCTTCTATGAGAATGTGGCCCTTCATACAAAATAAGCAGCCCTCCAAAACTATGATTAACCACATTTACAGAAGCTCAGTGAAGTCAAACTACCCAAGGTGACTCAAAGTCAGTAAGAGGCAGGGCTAGGGTCAGTACTCATGTCTGCCAAGCTCTTTTCTCTTCCCGCTGTACTGCATGAAGCCATGTACAAATATACACACACACATACAACTTTGGTGCAAGACAGTCAGTGTCATAAGAATCATATGAATTGTAGAAATGACATAGACTATTTTAAAATCATGTAGTGTAAACATACAGGTTTTCATAGTAACTTGTCATCTCAGCATCTCAGTTACTGTGAATGTACACATGTATATAAATGTTTGAGTATGTGTGTGTGTATGTTTATCTGGTATCATCCTATAGCAGTAGATTTGGGATGCATGTGGAATAAAATAGTTGCTATCAGATTATATATATCATCTTAGATTATATATATATATATCTCCCAAGACCTTATTTACCCAGACTCATGAACTCAAACAAAGATGGTCAATTACAGATTTAAGCACTAGCACTTTAAATAGTTATTATTAGAAAATAATGCTCTTTTTCAATATGTTATTTTCAGCCCTGTTTCCTTAAATATGGTGTACAAAGTCAAGTCATCATTTTCAGTATTGGCGGCTACCCTGGGCTGTATTCAGTAATGATTTATGGGCTGTATGTGTCAGGGGAAAAATGAGCTGCCTGTGTCTGCATGACTGTGCTTTGCCAGGACACTGATCTACCTAAATTATTTTACGTATAATAATACTTTGATATCTGCTTTTTTATTTGCATATTTGTGATGAATTATAGGTAACGAGCTAGATACGAAGGCCACCAGAAAAATGATTAAATACTAGGATGCATGATTTCTCTTAGAGTCTCCTCATATTTTATACAAGGAAGGAGTCTAGTATAGCAGTTTAAGAATGTGGATTGTGGAGTCAGTGAGAGCTGTCACCTGTCAGCTGTGTGTCATTAGGCAAGTGTCTTTGCATTTCTGAGCCTTATTTTCCTTATATATAAAACAAGCATTATAATGCCCACATTCTCATAGGAGAGGGCTGTCTGAAGTTAAGTGAGATCACATACATAAAACAACCATTCCTCATAGGAGAGCATTCTGAAGGTTAAGTGAGATCACATACATAAAACAATTAGCAGTGTCCCCAGTACATGCTAAGTAGTTAGAAAGAGCATGGTAACCGCTATAGTATGAAGCAAACAACATGGCAGCAAGAGATCTGGTTCTAGGCTCTGCTTGTCATTGTCTATTATGATTATTGTTGCTGTCATTGTTATTATTATATTTGATCAAGGGGGATTCAAGATCTGATTTTCTAACTTTTCTGGGATATGTGGTAACAACAGATAGAAATTATAAATTAAAATAAAATGAAGCATTTTACTAGGAGCTTGGGTTGCATGAAATATTAATTTGCTGAAGAAGCATTTAAAAGAAAATTCAATGGTCTTGAAACACAGCACAGAGGTTCAGTAGGATTAGGCATGAGTTCATTGTGTGGGATGGCTTTACTAATTTGTTTCTTTATTTGTACAATGTAAAAAACATAAATTTTTGTTCAGTTGCATTTAAAATTCAGCAAATTTTATCTTAGTTTAGTCCAATTTTTAGTTAATACAAGTTCCTTTCATTCACTTAAGAAATCCCTGAGTACAATAATAGTGCTAATACTATTAATAACAATAGTCATAATGTTTATTTATCACTTTACACTTTTTTTTTTGAGACAGGATCTCCCTGTGTCACCCAGGCTAGAGTGCAGTGTTGCAATCACAGCTCATTGCAGCCTCGACCTCCCAGTCTCAAGTGATCTTCTCACCTCAGCCTCCCAAGTAGCTGGGACTACAGGAGCATGCCACCATGCTTGGATACTTTTTTAAAAAATGTTTTGTGGAGACAAGGTGCCACTATGTTGCCCAGGCTGGTCTTGAACTCCTAGGCTCAAACAATCCTCCTGTCTCAGCCTTCCAATGTGTTGGGATTACAGGCATGAGCCACCAGGCCCAGCCTCACCTTACACTTTTTATGGGACATTTAAAGGCATTCTCTTCTGCTGATCACTATCAGGTACAGTCAGCTCATTTTATGGATAGGAATACCCGAAAGGAAAAGAAAGACAGAGAGGCACAACTGGTTATGACAATATCACTCCACTCATGCTTTGGGGTGGAGGGGGTCAATAAACAACCTAAAAGCTCTATGACTGGCCCCAGGAGGAAGGAGAAGGGGACAGGCTGTTACCACGGAGGAGCCAGAGGAAGGGAGCAGGCAGGGGATTTCACTAAACACTGGACTCCATTATCTAAGACCCCTTCCATCCTCTAACATTCTGTCTCTATGAAAAAGAGCTTTCAAGCATCAAACTTATTTGGTCCTAGAATAAAGTCAGTCTGACCTTTTCTCATAGGCCAAAAAGAAAAGGCCTCAGAGAACCCACTTGGCATGGTTGCCCTGCTGTACCCCTTTGCTTAACCAGAGCCAAGATTCCTGTCGGGGTAACAGGAAATGAAGAAGGGAACACACCAGCCCCTCAATACTTCTCGGCCTCCCCAGGAAGCCAGTTCCCCCAGGGCTCTCTGCAGGCTGGGGTAGGGGGAAACCCTTTGAGGTTCAGCTTGAACCCATGAGCCTTCTGGAACATTGAGAAAGAAACACATAGCAGTTCCATGACTCCTCATTCAGAAGGGGCCAATTTTTTTCAAAACGTTGGTCTGAAAAGTAGATTGTCTTGCTCATATAACCAGGGATCTCTGAGGATCCGCCTTTAGTCTACGTGAGATGAAACATCTCGATCTATTAACTGCCACCCCTGAAGGAGCATCTCGCTCCTTATTTTCTCCCTAGCAGGGCCTAGTTGACAGGGTAACACATAGAGGATTCTGTGCTCCTCTGAGAATCCCCCTTCTACATGTGGGAGAGATCCAGCCTCACCAGGATGCTGTCTGGATGAGGCTCCCATGTAGACTCCCGGGTAAACTGTCCTGGCTGGTCTGTAGCCTAATAGGAGACTGAAGTAGCAGGTTGCACCCTGGATAACAGCACAATTAAAGTGAATTAACATAACCCAGATATCAGCTCTGACTTTAATAACCCTTTAATAGTGTTAGCTCAATTGTGTGACCCTCAATTCAAAATTCTGAGATTTCTTTTGTACATTCCCATGAGCTTATACTCTCTTGGGCATATCTGTATTTACATAGAAAAAGCTGGCAGATCATTATCAGTTTTTCTTAAAACCTGAATGTTTCTCTGTCCCCTTCTTCCATTTCTGATTTGGGCATCAAAGCTGCTATGGTTCTGGAAGTGGCCTAGTTTGGCACACAAGGGCTTTCTGTTCTGGTTGCACAATGACTTTTTTAGGCTCAACACTTGCTTTTTCCCCACCATGCATCTTATACCCCTGCCTAGTTAACACTGTGCTATTTTATGGCAGAGGCTCCATTTCCTTTACTTACTGTCTTCTTCACCTGGCTAACTCCTGTTCATCCCTCAAAACGTCACTCAGGAATCGCCCTCTGTGGGACTCCCTAGCTAATGCCTGATCTGATCTGTCTGGTTCGGATGCCCCTCCTTGGAGATCCTGCTCTCTGGGTTATCTTTCATAACCTCTGTCATAGGGTCTTATAGCCATTTGCTTAACTGTCTGAATCCTATCTTCATCTCTAAGCTCCTTGAAGATGGGGACCCTGTCTTGTCTCTCTACCTGCCAACAGATTGCCAGGGCCTGAGTATACTAAATGTTTCTTTCACTGATTCATTTATTTAGTAATTGATCAACAAGTTGATTGATCTCTTTTAGTTGCTCAGACCTTTTATCCTAATTTAAGGCTCTCACTTTTTTTTTTGAATAGATGAAGTCACCAGACAAATGAGAAACCTCCAAGTAAGCATAGGTCCACTCTGTGAAGTTTCCAAGTGTTCTTTGATCATTTACACTTGGCAGCCAGGTATTGCAGAAGGACGGCCAGCTTGGTGGCATCAGTGAATGCAATTCTCCTTCACAGGGCTTATAATGAACAACATTGCCAATTTAATCTTTGGGGCCTGTCAATTCCTCCTTTCTTCATGCTCTGCTCTTCTTTTCAGGCTTACTTTCCCACCCCCAAGGCACACAGGACCTGTGTCCTCAATGGTCTTCTCAGAACCTTGGCGCTCTGATTATAGCTCCATGACTAACTAATTAGCTGTGTGACCCTTGGCACACCATTTTCCCTGTTTGAGCCTCGTTTTCTTTAGTTGTCAAACAAAGTATTTTCTTAGTCCATTTGTAGTGTTATAATATTTTAGATGGGTAATTTATAAATAACAGACATGTATTTCTCACAGTTCTGAATGTTGGAAAGTCCAAGATCAAAGCACCGGCAGATCTGGCATCTGGTGAAGGCTTGCTCTCTGCTTCCAAGATGGTGCCTCTTGCTGCATCCTCACATGGAGAAAAAAAAGCTTTGTATCTTCACATGCTGGGAGAAATGAAAGGGCCAGGTAGCTATTTGAAGCTTCTTTTATAAGGCAACAATCCCATACATGAGGAAAGATCCTTTGTCACCTAATCACATTTCAAAGGCCCCACCTCTTATTACCATTACCTTGGGGTTTAAGTTCCAACATACGAATTGTATTAGTCCATTCTCACACTGCTATAAAGACATACTTAAGACTGGGTAATTTATTAAAAAAAAAAAAAAAAAAGAGGTTTAATCAGCTCATGGTTCTGCAGGCTGGACAGGCGTCTTCTTCTGGGGAGGCCTCAGGAAACTTACAATCATGGCAGAAGGTGAAGGAGAAGCAGGCACATCTTCACATGTGGAGATCACATCCTTCACAGCAGGAGACAGACAGTGAAGGGGAAGGTGATAACATTTTTTAAACAATCAGATATTGTGAGAACTCTATCACGAGAAAGCACTAGCAGGATGGTGCTAAACCATTAGAAACCACCCCTATGATCCAACCACCTCCCACCAGGCCCCACCTCCAACACTGGGGATTACAATTCAACATGAGATTTGGTTGGGGACACAGAGCCAAACCATATCATGAATCTAGGAAGGACACACACATTCAAACCGTGGCAGATAGCATAAAAAATGACAGTCTATCATTGAATCAAAGCCCAGGAGATAGCACCTGGTGTGTAGAGGCAGACTAAGAAGCTGGCTTCATGTGGAGATGAGGTCTGGAAGAGTGGGTGTGGGACATGCCCACTGGAAGAGTGGGTGTGGGAGATTGGTATAGAAACCTATCCCAATCTCATATCTTGTCTTCAATCCTATTGGCCTCTAAGTCTCTCATTTTTTGTTGAGGAAATACATTATCTTCCTGAAGCGGCTATTGTAAATCAAAAGGAATCATGGATGTGAGACAGCTCTGAAAACTTAGAAGCTTGTCAGTCATTATGATCTCTCTAAAGCAATCCAGACATACCAATAAGGTCTCTCCATGTCCAAAACCACTGTTTATCAAGGTGCATTCCAGGAGCCTCCTTCTAAGAGGTGTCTATAGAGATTAATGGATGATGGAGAAGGAAGAATGAGGTTATTATAGTCCATCCGTTTGAGAAACATGGAATAACAAAGGTAAATGGGGAGGTTTCTTTACTGAGGAAGGCCTTGACTAGCTACCATGTACAAACAGGAACATTTTATTTTTCTGAAATTTATAATTACGTTTCATTGCTGACTCATTTTATTTTACTTTTATTTTAAAAGATAATTTTAACTTTTATTTTAGATGTAGGGGTGCATGTGCAAGTTTGTTACCTGGGTATATTGTGTGGTACTGAGGTCTGGGGTACAGTTAAGGTTTCTTAATCCCTTTTGCTGTAGGTGCCTTTTGCTGTAGAGAGCATCAAATAAGCATGCTTCAGGAAATGCTGCTTTCAACCAAAGGAAAGATGTAATCTAGAAATTTTGGACACTGTTAAGGGACTTTGGGAAGATATCTTGGGGGAGTTAAGAGGTGTTTTCAGCATGCTTCAATTTCTACTGACCCTTTGGGAATACAGTCATAAGCAGTGGAATGTTGAGGGGATTGTGACTTTGTAGTCAGGAATCCTGGGTTGCAATCCTAGGTCGCCGCCAACTCCCTCTGTAGCCCTGGGCCATTCAGTTACCCTCTCCAAGGTGCAGTGTACTCATGTGTAAAATGCAGGGCTAGATGCAGGAACATCAAGACCACCAGAGACCAGTCACATTCACTCGGATCACTGCAACAAAGTGTTTGCTGAGGGGAAAGAAAAGGAAGAACAAGGCAGCATACGTATTTAATGTTGCAGTAAAACATAGCAGTGCCCAGGTCTCCAATAATCAATTCAGGAGCAGATCATCTGAAACTAAAGGTCCTCTGGTAATAGTGTTCCAGACAGTAGAAACTGAGGTAAATAAGCAGCTAGCTGTATGCAAGAATATTGCTGGTAGTGGAGGGGCCCTCTCCACCCACCACCCATATTTTCTAATGCTTCAAGTGGGACATGCAACTTAGCCACCACTTATTCTAGGACTGAGGCCTATTCCTATGCTGCCTAAGTGTTTTCGTATGTCCCCCACCAGCCCCATGTCCACAGCCTATCAGAACCCAGGGGGTCAGTGTCCAGTGGTCTCACAATACCCAAGGCTGCATTAATTTTGGACCACACAGTGAGAAAGCTGAGCTCACTAGTCACAGCCAGCCTCTTGACATGCCAGATTTATAACATGCAAAAGTCGTTTCCAAAGCTTCACATTTGCATTTTCTACTTTGTTGGTGATAGATTGAAAGCATTAGCTACAAAGCAAGTAAAACCCAGAGGCTGGATGGCATTCAAACCTAATTGATTCAACAGGTGTTTCCTGAACTGATAGCATCTCTGCACAGAGCCCAAGGTAAGGTGGGGGGATGTTCATTTATCTAAGTTATAAGACCTATCATTTCCTTCCTGACATAGATATTCTCTTTAATCCTCATTGTGAGGTATTCGGTGACACCATGTGATGGGTAAAGGGGCCTAAAATGTAACTTACTGAATATCACGAGTAGGTGGGAGAATCCAAAATTTTATACTAGATCTGTCTAATTTTAACATCTTCAAGTTGTCTTACCAGGTGTAGAGACAAATAAGGAATCATTGTTGCCCCCAGGAACTGATGTGGGTATGGAGAACTGACATAGGGCAGATGGGGCTGAATGCAGGAAGGGGACAGAACTGAGTCAGGAACTGTGTGTTTGTCTGCTTTTGTCTCTAGAAAAATAAAAAACTAAATGTACATATACCTATATCTATTTGTAAAGATAAGTTAAAAATACATACATTGCTCTACTTTCTACTCCATGGGTTTATAGAACTACAAGACTAAAATCTTACAGGATATCATATAAATCACCTTATCTAAGTCTGTTGTTTTACACATACGAAAAGGGATCGTCAGACAACTTAAATAACTTGCCTCAGGGCACACAGTAAAGTAACCACAAAAGTTGGCCTGGAACCTGTGTCCCTGCTTCTTGGTCTACTGCACATCCCATTACACCACTTCTCAGCCTTTTAACTGAATCCAAGAGAATGAGTATCCCATTCATATCCATCCATCACCATCCATCCATTCATCTATCCATCTATCCATCCATTTATCCATTTGCCCTCCATCTATCTACCCCTCATCTATCCATCTTCCATCCAACCACCCCCATCCATCCATTGGTGTATCCATGTATCCACCTCTATCACCCTCTATGCATCCAACTATCTGTCCAATCATCCATCCATCCCCCATTCATTCAACCATTGATTCATCCTTCCTTATAGTCAACTCCAGCCAAGTGCCTACTCCAAGCCAAATCCCAAGCCAGATCCTGAAGACTCTAAGCTTTCTGCGTGTTACAGCAGCATGTTTTCACCTCTAGACACAATGTAATAGTGAATCTGGGCCAGACTTCTGCTCCATGGTATCAGACTACATATTCAAGTGTCATAAATAGAGAACAATATACAGGTGAGAGGAAGAGTCCCCAGGGCTTGAGGTTGTCACAGGTTTCAGCTGGAAGTGCTTCTAACGGCATTCTGGTGCTGAGTTTATGGCACATGCTTGCATTTGAGCCAGGGATTATGGGAAGGTCTGACATTTGAGGGTTGGTCAAGACTTGTACTTACAGCTTAGATTTTGGCTGGAAAAAATATTTTTCTCATAAACATAATATTATGATATTATTTAAAAATACAATGATGAGGCCGGGTGCCGTGGCTCAAGCCTGTAATCCCAGCACTTTGGGAGGCTGAGGCGGGTGGATCACGAGGTCAGGAGATCGAGACCCTCCTGGCTAACACGGTGAAACCCCGTCTCTACTAAAATACAAAAAACTAGCCGGGCGCGGTGGCGGGTGCCTGTAGTCCCAGCTACTCGGAGGCTGAGGCGGGAGAATGGCGGGAACCCGGGAGGCAGAGCTTGCAGTGAGCCGAGATCACACCACTGCACTCCAGCCTGGGCGACACAGCGAGACTCCGTCTCAAAAAAATAAAAATAAAAAAATAAAAAAAAATACAATGATGAATGTTGGCAAAAATTTTATCTGATTATATTTACCCACTCACAAGTATTTGTTGAGCACCAGCTATGCATTTTCATGTTTTTCATTTAATGCTCACAGTAAGTTTTTAAGGTAGACATCAATATCTTCTATAACCTCACTTCATGGGCACAGAAACTGAGCTCAGAGAAGCATATAACTTGCCCTTAGTCATGTAGGTAGTAAGTAGCAGAGCCAAGATTTTAACCTAGGACTCTTGGACTTCAAACTAACACTAGAATAAGCTGACTCCCTAACCAGTTTGCACTCCAAAAGTGGAAGAAATAGCTCCTTGTTACGGGGCTTAAAGAAAGTCTCAGAGAATAGAATTTCAACCAGAGAAAGTAGGGTTCTCAAGGTAGAGAGGGGCAAGAAGGACATCCTCAGGAATACAAACAACTTGAGAAAAAGCACACAAACAGGGAAGCATGGGCCAGGCCCAGGAAACAATGATTTTGATGTTTGTGCACTGGGCTCTGATGATGGTGTGCTGGGCTTGAAAGAAGTGGGTTGGGGGATTGTTATGGCATCTGACTTCAGTCTTATGAGCAATGAGGAGCCACTATGGGTTTCTGAGTAGAAAAACAATGCAATAAAGTCTATAATTTCAAAATATGAAACCTGGGGGTAAAAAATATGAAGACTTGAAGGAAGAAGACCATTTAAGAGGGTAATGTTTAAGGGGTAGAAAAGAGGGAATGAGAAGTTAGGCAGGGTGGTAAAAGGGAGAAAGAAAAAGGAAGAGAAGAAAGTGAATGATGTTGAAGAGTTTGGATCAGTGGATGAGTGTGTGGTTAGGTGAATGGATGGACAAATGAATGAATGAGTGAATAGGTGGGTGGGTTGATAGATGAAGGGATGGTTACTTGTGCTTGGGCTGGTCCTTCTCCAGAGAAATATATTTCCCTTAGCTGAAACTCCACCATCAGGGTGTGTAATGTGGGGTTTTTTCCTTCATGAGATCTCAGCCAGTATTATAGACCTGGCAGTTGCTACTCCATTTCATCTCTAGGTAGAGAGACCAGAGCACTAAAACTTCTCACTGTTCCACCCCGCACATCACAATCAGATTCTTCTGTCAAAACCATCATTTCATCATTTCCCCTACCCGAAGATACTTCAGGGACTCCCCATGGCCAATGTGATAAAAATACATTATTGGTTCTGCTACCCATGATGTTTACTGTATTAGTCCATTCTCATGCTACTATGAAGAAATACCTGAGACTGAGTAATTTACAAAGGAAAGAGGTTTAGCTGACTCGCAGTCCTGCGGGCCAGGGGAGGCCTCAGGAAAATTACAATCATTACAAAAGGAGAAGCAAACATGTCCTTCTTCACATGGCATTAGCAAGGAGAAGTGCCGAGCAAAGGGGGAAAAGCCCCTTATAAAACCATCAGATCTTGTGAGAAATCACTATTATGAGAACAACATGAGGGGTAACTGTCCTTCTGATTCAATTATCTCCCACCAGGTTCCTCCCACGACAAGAGAGGATTATGGGAACTACAATTTAAGATGAGATTTGGGTTGGGTGGGGACACAGCCAAACCATATCATTTACCGAACATGGTACTAAAAGTATGATACAAAGTCTGTGAAAAGCTTAAGCCTTGCTAAAAGATGTAATTTGATTTGAACCTGGTCAGACCATTTCCTAGATGTGTGGCCTTGGGCAAATGACTTAATTGCATTCAAATTTACCTATAAAATGGTGTAACACTTTCTTTTTTAGGGATGCTTTGGGGACTAAATTAGTTAATACAAAAAGTGCCCAGGCCACAGGAGGTGCTCAATAAGTGGAAACTACATCATTAAATAAGATCTTATAATCCTTGTATAAGGGCTCTTTTTAACATCTTCATTCTCTCAAGGATCACTGGGTATCTGTCTTTCTTTAAACAGAGACTCCTGCAATGGCATATTTTGTGCATCTGGAAGATTAACCATCCTCCCACCCCTACCATACTACCCTTTATCACAAATCCACAAATTGAGTGTCCTTTAGTCTTCAACATTTACCAATGGTTAGCTCCATCCCTCTTATCTTCCAGGTCTTTCTCTACCAAGTCAATTCTCATTGTTTGGTTAAGATGCTACTTGAGGCGCAATAGAAGAATTATACTTTCTAGCTTCAACATGTGGCATGGAATATGGTTCAGGCATCACAACTCTCTCCTTGGCACTGACATCAAAGGGAAAGTGCTACATTTAGCAGAACTTGCAAGAGGCAGTGCTATAATCAGGTATCCATCTGCTTGGCAAGAGCTGGCATTTTCAGCCTTTGTCTCCCTCCGTCGTGTTGAACAACATTATGATACTGAAAAGGATAAAAAATCCTTCAAAGCATGGAAATATAAAGGCATCATAGACCAAGTGAAATTGCTTCCCTTTGCTCTTAATCTTCCCTCTGACCAGATGCCACTTCTCCAGAGTCTCCACTGACACCCTTTAGGAGTTCACAGGAAAACTAAAAAAAAAAAAATCCCTAATTATATACCCATTTTGCCCTTCCCTGTTTAATGCCTAGCTCCCCCACTGCTCTATGAGTCCATGAAGGTAGTAGAGACTGTGTTCATTTTGTTTGTTCTGTATCCCTAAGGTCTAGCACAATTTCCGGCACACAGTCCTCAGGATGTATTTGTTAAATGAATGAATAAATCACTGATGGAATAAATGAAAAAGTGATTAGTGAAGGAGTAAATAAGTAAATAGATAGCTCCAGTACAAGGTATTAAGTACAACTCTTGCAGGAAATATGAGGTATAATAGGAACCAGCAGAGGATGAGGAAACTCAATCTAAAAGAACCAGGAAAGCTTCCTGTACTAGTCCATTGCTATAAAGAAATATCTGAATGGGTGTTTTATAAAGAAAAGAGGTTTAATTGGCTCGTGGTTCTGCAGGCTGTACAGGAAGCAGGGTGCTAGCATCTGCTCGGCTCCTAGTGGGGCCTCAGGGATCTTTCACTCATAGAGGAAGGTGAAGCAGGAGCAGGCATATCACATGGCCAGAGCAAGAGCGAGAGAGAGTTGGGGAGGTAGTTGTATTAGTCTGCTCTCACACTGCTAATAAAGACATACCTGAGACTGGGTAATTTATAAAGGAAAGAGGTTTTATTGACTCACAGTTCCACATGGCTGAGGGGGCCTCACAATCATGGCAGAAAGCAAAGAGGCATGAAGTCACCTCTTACATGGTGGCAGGGAAGAGAGTGTGTATAGGGGAACTGCCCTTTATAAAACCATCAGATCTCGTGAGATTTATTCACTATCACAAGAACAGCATGGGAAAAGCCTGCCCCCATGATTCAATTACCTCCCACCAGGTCCCTCCCATGATATGTGAAGATTATAGAGGCTACAATTTAAGATGAGATTTGGGTAGGGACATAGCCAAACCACATCAGAGGTGTCACATACTTTTAAATGGCCAGATCTCATGTGAACTCAGAGCCGGAGCTCACTATCACCAAGGGAATGTCCCAACCCATTCATGAGGGATCTGCACCCATGATCCAATCACCTCCCACCAGGCCCCACCTCCAACATAGGGGATTACACTTCAACATGAGATTTGCGTGGGGACAAGTATCCAAACTATGTCACTTCCCAAAGGAAGTGGTAATGGAAGGGCATTCTGGGTAGAGGGAACAGCTTGCACAAAGGGCATGTGTGATACAACATGGCACATTCAGAGAACTATAAGTACTTCTTTTGACCTAGACAAAGTACCTTCCTCTGCCTTTCCCTGACCAACTTTCTTGCTTGATTCCACACAACTCCAGTTAGACACAACCTTATTCAGTTCTCAAAACACAGCAGGCCCTGGTCAGTCACCATGTCTTTGTGCATGTTGGTTCTCCTGCCCCTCTCTGCCTGCCTAAATTTTAAACAACTTTCATGAGCCAGTGCTGCTTCCCTTGCTTCAGGGGCCTTCTCTGTGGGCTCCATCCCTGACCAAGAGGCATGGACACTCCTTCACACTACTGGCTCCTCCACAGAGGGCAGGGCATGCTCTCCCTTTCGCAGTCTCTCCTGCCAAGTTCCTGCCACACCTCATTTATCCCCTGCTACTCGGCTGCCTTGGTCTCTCAGTCAGACAAGGATAGAACAGGAATATGATGCCACCAGCATTAAGCTGGTGTTACAAAAACGGTTTTCATGGAACAATGAGCTAAGCATATGATTTTTAAAAAGAGGGTTTCCAGATGAACTGTTAATTCCATTTTAATTTATTTTAGGTTCCCTGGGGGGACTAAGTGATGGTGTTTTCTTTCTGCAGGAAATGGAGTCTCTTCATCCTTGATCTAGGGAAGATGGGCACTGCCATTAAAATTGCAGTCTCATTCCAGGCCCCCATAAGAGCCTAAATCAGAGCTTTTAAATACAAAGGGAAAGGAGATTTCCTTGGATCTAAGCTTTTGCTCCCTTTCACTGCCCTGGGCCAGGGAAGAAAAGGAAGAGAAGGTAAACTTTGAATATCTTTTTCTGTTCCCCTAACTTTCTATATTTCACAGCAACTCCTTTCTGCAGGTTTTATCACCTGCCTAATTCATTCTCATGCTTCAAGGCCTTGCTCAGATGCCCCTACCTCTCTCCATCTTTCCTGGTCACCACACTGTACATTAATTGCCCCTTCTCTCTGCAGCCAAAGCCTTTTCTTTATGCCTCCATCTCAATGCCTCTCAATCTGATATTTATAAGAATCAATTGCCTACACTTCTCACCATTTGTGCCATGAGTTCTCTAAGGCAATGGCTCTCAATGTTGTCCCTAGACCTATAGCATCATCTTCACCTGGGCACTTACTGGAAATGGAAATTCTCAGTGTTCCTTCTGGAGTGTCACTCTTCAACCAGACCTACTGATTAGAAACTCTGGGGGTGAAACCCAGCAATCTGAGTTTCAGTAGGCTCTCCAGAAGATTCTAAAGCACACTGAAGTTTGAGGGTCCATTGTTTTAAGGGTAGGAACAGAGAACTATTAGTCTGAGAAAATACACTTCACCAAATGTACACACATAGTAAGTCCTAAATAAATGCTTTATTGAATGGAAGTGTTTACATCATACAGCCCCTAACATGCTGGTAATAATAATCTATAGTGGAAAAGAAGATGCCTAAATAAGCACCCACTCAATAATGGAGATGAGGGATATATACACAACCAGCCAGCTAGCCACCCAGGAGTGTGTCTTAAACCAATACAAAAAATTACAAAAGATTACGCTACATAACAGCAGGTATTCAGTCCAAATCAGCTGATAACTGCTATGTTTCTGAGACATTCTTGAGATACCACCAGAAGTTCTTCATTATTAAGAATGGTGTGGTTGGACAGTTCTGAGATCTCTGTTTGCATCCAAAGCTGTTTCACAGATTTTGAGTATGGAGGCTACAGCGTTTGGGAGCCCTGGCAGTAGAGGCAGGCAATAATGGTGTTTATTATTGTATGGATTCAATATAAAGCAGGTCAAAATCCTGTACCTTGGAACACAAAAACTACCTAGAATAAAAGCCTGAAATAACACAACTGTCCTCTAAGCTGTTATTATTTTCCCCCAATAACAGCATAGCAAAGGGTTTCACTTTACTTACCTTACTCAAGAAAGACTCCTAGTTTCAAAACAAAAGATTACAGTCCCCTCATCCAGATCCTTTCTACTGCGTTTTTCTCCCCCTGACAGTACCATATATCTGACTGCACAAACAGGATGACGTCTTGTCAGAGCATTTATTTTACCCTTACTGCCTTTTTCCTCCATTTAATTCCTTCCTTCTGTTTAGTTGCATTTTATTTCTTTAAGGAGGGTCAGTACCTTTTAATCACAATGTACACTGGCTTGCTAGAGCTATTGATAGAAGAATTCAAAGCTCAACCACTCAGTTCATTTAGATAGAACTACCAAGTTCAATGAGAAAAGCAAAGGGTAAAATGAAATTACACAGCTTTTTGGCTGATTTCCCATTTCTGTGTATATAAAGGCATGGGATGGCCTTTGATGGCCCAGATCCTGAAACAATAATGCCCTAGGAGGAGTTCATATAATATTAATAGCATGCTATTGAAGGAGATAAATATAAAACCCATTTTTATTTTAAAAACTGACTTGGCAAGTAAAGATTATCAACAGTCCTTTCTTTCTTACTTCAAAATAACAATTATCACCAAAATAATGACTAACATTCGTACAGTGCTTTACAGTTTAGAAAATGCTTTTTACATCCATCAAGTCCATTAATCAGTATGGTCATTACTAATAGCTAAGATTTACATAGAGCTTACAATTCACCAGGCATTGTGCCAAGCACCTTACATGGATTATGTAACTTAATCTTCATAACAACCCTCGGGTATGTCCTCATTTTACATAAATGAAAACTGAAGTTAAGTGACTTACACTAGGTCGCACAGTTGGTAAGCTGTCAATCTAAGATATAAACCCAAGCTCTGACTCTACCAGAATGAGTAGAAGCATTTTATAGGAAAGAATTTCAGCCAGGTTTGGTGATACACCTGGGGTCACCCAGCAGCAGGCAGCAGAGCCTGAATGAGAACACAAATGTCCTGATTCCCAGATCAGAGTTGTGCCATGCAGCCTGGGCATACCATGTCCACACACAGGCCCACAAAAGACTAAGGCCTTGTTGCTATTCTAGTCTGTCTCCTAGGCAGACAGAACTCCTTGCACCTAGTTTAATCTTCCTTCTATAGCTAACAAACAGTAAAACAGAAAAGAGAAAGAAGAATAACAAATAAGTGCTACTGAAAAAGAAAATCAGACGAAGCAAAACATAGGCAGTCAGGGGATGGGGCTGCAAATGGGGCTGTGTGAGAATACAAAAAAGAGATGGAAACCTTTCGTACTTGCTAAATATTCAGAAAGGCTACATTGTACTTCATGAAAGAACCAGTCCAAACCAGCTTCACATGCCAAGGAATTCCACTGCAGACATGCTTTTCACAGTGAGGTGCCACCCTGCAGGAGGATGCGGGAATGATGAGATGGTAGCACAGGTCCCTGATGGGACTTTTTGGGGGCAATACCTATACCTGCAGGTGCAGTGCCCTGCAACATGCCTGGCACATTTGGAACTCCCAGAGAGTTTTGTTGAATTGAACTGGTGGCCATTATCCACAAGATATGATGCATCTCTGGCTCGGTTTCTTTTCTGTAAAATGGGAACAATATTAGTACTCCCTTCACATGGATGTCCTAAAGATTAAATACAATGATGAAAATAAGGCATATTATAGCATATTGTCTGGCCCACAATGGGTGTTCAATAACTGATGGTAGTGGTGGTTTTTAATACTGGCATCACTTGAAGGCATATTGCTAAATACTACAATTATTGAAATCATCCAGTCCAAATTCCTCATTTTACAGGTGGAGAAGTTGAGGTCCATAGAGGGAAAGAGCTTATCTCAGCAGTCACTCAGCTTTTATCAGGGAGATAAAAGAGCAGTCACTCAGCTTTTATCAAGGACAAAAACACAAAGCCAACTCTAGCTACTACGTCTACTGGTCCAGTGATTGTTTCCACCGACATGCGCTTCACTGACTTAAAGGGAAGAATTTAAGCAGGAATATCTTACTGCTGCTCTCAGTCTAGAAAGGACACACAATATGGGTTTGAACTGCATGGGTCCACTTGTACATAGATTTTCTTCTACCTCTGCCACCCATGAGATAGCAAGACTAACCCCTCCTCCTCCTCCTCAGCCTCAGCCTATTTAACATGAAAACAGCATGAAGACCTTTATGATGATCCACTTCTACCTAATGAACAGTAAACATATTTTTTCTTCCTTGTAATTTTCTTAATAACATTTTCTTTTATCTAGCTTACTTTATTGTAAAAATATAGTACACAATCCATGTAATATACTAAATATGTGTTAATTGTTTAGGTTATTGGTAAGGCTTCTGGTCAACAGTAGGTTATTAGTAATGATGTTCTTGGGGAGTCAAAACTAAACTCAGATTTTGACTTCATAGGGGTTGGCTTTTCTAACCCTCACGTTGTTTAAGAGTCTACTGTACATAGACATAGTGAAGTAGCAAATTAACATATCCATCTATTCATCACCTCAAATAGTTACCTTGTGTGTGTGTATGTGTGTGTGAGGAACACCCAAAATGTACTGATAGTAAATTTCTAACATATAATATAATATAATTAACTAGTCTTCAAGCTGTACATCAGATTTCTAGAGTTATTCATCCTGCATTACTGCAAGTTTGTACCCTTTGATCTACATCTCTCCATTTCCTCCCCTTCCCACTCCTGGTAACCACAGTTCTATTCTCTGTTTCTATGTAATCTATGTTGTTTACATTCCACATATAATTGAGATCATGTGATATTTGTCTGTTTCTGCCTGGCTCTATTGCACTTAGCATAATGTCTTCCAAGTTCATCTGTGTTGGCACAAATGGCAGTACATCCTTTTTTAAGGCTGAATAGTATTCCATTTATAATATATACCAGAATATTCTATTATAAATGTAACATATAGCATATATTAAATGTTATATAACATATATTAAATGTTATATATAATATATATATGAAATATATAACATATACCATAATTCCTTTATCCACCCACCCATCCATCCATCAATGGATACTTAGGTTGTTTCCATATCTTGGCTCTTGTGTAATGCTGCAGTGAACATGATATCACCTCAAACCTGTTAGGATAGCTATTATCAAAAAGACAAGAAATAATAAGTGTTGGCAAGGATGTGGAGAAAAGGGAACCCTTGTATGTTGTTGGTGGGAATGTAAATACTATAGCCATTGTCTGGGTGCAGTGGTTCACACCTATAATCCCAGCACTTTGGGAGGCTGAGGCAGGCAGATCACTTGAGGTCAGGAGTTTGAGACCAACCTGGCCAACATGATGAATCTCCATCTCTACTAAAAATACAAAAATTAGCTGGGCATGGTGGCAGGCACCTGTAATCCCAACTACTCAGGAGGCTGAGACAGGAGAATCACTTGAGCCCGGGAGGCGGAGGTTGCAGTAAGCTGAGATTGTGCCACTGCACTCCAGCCTGGGCAACAGTGCAAGACTCTATCTCCAAAAAAAAAAAAAAAAAAATAGTACAGCCATTATGTAAAATAATATAGAGGCTTCGTAAAAAAAATAAATAAATAAATATAGAACTACCTTATGGCCTGGAGATCCCTCTGCAGGGTACATACCCAGAGCAAATAACTTTCATTGAGAGCTTATTGTGTGCGAGATATTCCCACAAATGCCATCTCATCTGACCCTTCAGTATAAACCTGCAGGAAGCAGGCATTATTATTAAGTCCATTTTGCAGTAGAGGAAAGTGAAGATTAGAGATATTAAATTAAAAAGCTATCCTGTCAACCATCCAATTAGCATTGGAGCAGGGATTTCAATCCATATCTGTATTACTCTGAAGTCCATGATATTTTACCAAGACATACTACAGCTGAAGACAAAAAAAAAAAAAAAAAAAAAAAAAAAAAAAAAAAAAAGCTTCTAAAGTGCCAAAGAAAGCCCCTTGTGTTCTCAGTGACAAATAGAATTCAAAATCCATGAAACCAGGGAAAGCACTGAGGAGCCATCAAATCAACAAAATCTTCTCGCCAACATGGTAAGACTTCTGTTTTTAAGGCCAAGCTTTCTCTATAGCTTGACCTACCATCTGCAACCCCATCACCACCACTAGCCACACATGCCTTAGTCCAACTGGCAATTACCTACCACCAGGATTATTGTGCTTATCTCTTAAGTGGCCTGTCTTCCACTGTCTCACCCCTACAGAGTATTTTCTACATGGCAGCCAGATTGATATTTTCAAAACACACACCACATCATACTATTTCTCCAGCTTGAAACTGCCAACAGCTACCCACTATCCTAGAATATATTCTGAACTCTTTATTGTGATCTGAAAGATGCTACATGGCTTGGCCTCTGTCTGCCTCTTGACTTTGCCAACTACCTAATTTATAAAGAAAAAAAGGTTTAATGGACTTACAGTTCCACATGGCTGGTGAGGCCTCACATTCATGGCAGAAGGCAAAGGAGGAGCAAAGGCATGTCTTACATGCTGGCAGGCAAAAGAGCTTGTGCAGGGGAGCTGCCCTTTATAAAACCATCAGAAAACTTTTTCACTATCATGAGAGTAGCACAGGAAAACCCACCCCTCCGTGATTCAATTACTTCCCACCAGGTCCCTCCAACGACAGATGGGGATTATGGGAGCTACAGTTCAAGATGATATTTGGGTGGGGACACAGCCAAACCATACCAATCATCAAATAGACCGTGATCTCCCCTGTCTCAGGGCTGTCGTGTGAGTTGTTTCACTGCCTGGAATGGTCTTCACTCCAAGTTCTTAATGTGAATTCATGTGATTCTTCTTGCTTTTAAGGCCTCAGCTTAAATATCACGTTCACAAACAGTTCTGCCCTGCTCACCCTACAACAGTGGTAATTTCTACCCCTTTCTCTGCATTCTACTGTTTCTTTTATTTTCTTCCTTGTACTTGTTGTTAAAAGTTTCTTGTCTACTTATTAATTTTCTGTCTCTCTCTGATCAGCAGATAGTAAGAACAAAGAGGTGTCAGTTTTATGAATAGACATGAACAAAAGATTCTCTTGTCCTACTGAACAAGAGATTCTAACAGGGATGGCCTCCAAGAAGGAGGAAGAACATAAGTGTTGATTATTATCACATAATTATAACTAAGGGAGGTAGGAGGGCTACTATCTATGGAAAGAAGGAAAGACTTTATTTTGTCTTGAAAGTGGGTGGTGATGTGGGGCACTATTTTTAAGACTTTAGGGCAGGCATATAGCAGGAAGGCAGTCATCAACTGTCTACCCCTGGTGATAGTTACCCTGACAGCAGCTGCTATGGATATATTTCCTGAATACTAAACTGGGTTTATACAGGGCTTCGGATTCCAAATTTGACAAGAGTTATACTTGGGCCCTGAACCATCAACCTGACACAACTCAAACAGTTCTCCAGGGCAAAACAGCACCTTTGGAACCTTAAATTGACAACCAAGTGTTGAAACCAACAGCTGCACATACGCACACACACCTTGCTACAAGGTGGGAGGTATTTTTTACCAAAGGGGGAGTTTTCACAAAGCCTTCTTCTCTGATCCACTACCCACCCCAATCACAGCCTTTTACTGATAAATATGAGTTCAATCTTAAAACACCACATTTTCATCTTGAAATCAAGGTAGCTAACATAAAGGATAACAGAAATAGGAAAAAAAAAACACCTTCTTTTATAATGATACAAGTCAGTTGCTTACTGGTGATGCTTTCACTCACAAAGAAAGGTTTAAATACTCTTCAGGGTAAATTTTATGTTACTCAAAAGTAGGAGGGAGAGAGCCAATGACTACATTAGTTTCCATTCATTGAAAGCCTTCTATGTACCAAGTGTTTTAAATGTATCATCTCTAAGACTTACAAATCACTGCAAAGTAAGTGTTAGTATTCTCATTGTACAGATAAAGGAAGAAAACCTCAGAGAGGCTAATAAACTTACTCATACTTAATAGCCAGGAAGTTGCAGAGTCAAGATTTGAACCCAGGTATGCCTGGCCCCAAGGCATTCACATAGTCTCTACTACGTCTCTACTCCTAAATCTCTAAGGGTCAAGTCTTAGACTCACGGGTTCTATGTGCCTACAAAACCCAGAAGCAGCAGACAAATTAAATAACGCAGCAGTTTAAATAAGCATCTCCTTTGTCTGAGCTAGGCATTTCATAGCTCTTTCTATCCCCTCTTCACAGTCAAGCTTCTCCCCATCTGATAAGCACTTTACTAAAAATAACTGGAAGACAGGCTAAAATGAAAAAAGGAGCATAGATAAAATGTGGCAACTTGCCCCAAGGGATTTCCTCTTGGACTCACACTCTCCAAGGCAGTGAATTTGCATTTAGATAAAATATGAAGACTTGGAAGTTAAAAGAAAAAAATTGGGAGCAGGGTGGGAGACTCACTTTGCTGTACCAAACATACTCAAGGTAAGTTCCACCAAGTTTTAATAAGACCACAGTTTTTGTTAAGTATTCTTCTCTAAGTCAACCAAGAAGTACCAATTATCCTGAAAACTTGTAAACCAGAAAACGAAATTGCATAGAAGGCTAATGCCCTGTGTTCTGCATACCCTGGCCAGAATGCTGCCTTACAGGCTCATTCATTCTTTTGTGCATTCATTCAGCAAATGGTTCTTGAATGCATACTATATGCAAAGTACCTGCTAGATACTGAAGATAAAGAAGGAAATAATTTGTAGCCCCTTTCCCTGGAGAGTTGATTCCAGGAAGGAAGACAGACAAGTAAATCAAGTCTATCCTTTGGAAGAACAGTTGAAGCAAAGAAGGAAACAACCGACTCTGTGGGGAAGAAGTTTCTTGAGCCAGGTTCTGAAGAACAAGTAGGTCTTTATCAGAGATTTAAGTAACAGAAGAATATCCCAGGCAGAGAGAACAAGATATGAAAAGCACAAAATCAGGAACAAGGTTGATTACACGGTGAAAATGAGTAAAAATATTAAAGGGTCTTGAGTTGGGGTGGAGAAAGAAGATCAGATACATCAGGCAAATATATGGCACAATCAGTATTTTTCGACTCATTTCCATGCTACTCAGTGATGCCCTGAAGAGGATACACATGGAAAGGGAAATACTCATAAGCCACAGAGAGACATACTATACCTCCCATTCCACAAGGTGGAATTTCATTATCCCTGGATGCTTGTCCATATATATGAAAGGCTGATTCTTGGGCAAGTATCTGCCTAATAAGATCCCTACTCCACTCCACCACTGCCTCATCAGAGAGAAGGTAAAGAGAAATGCCACAGTGAATCTGTATCCAAAAACAAAGCCATCAGAAGCAGTAAAGGAAGGGGTAAAGGGAAGTTTGAAGAATGACATTGCCCATTGGCACATCAGGCACAAGCCTTCCTCCTGGGCAGCTCCTCGCCCTGCAAATTGTGCACCTTAGCAATATGCATGCAAATCTCTGCCTCTCAGTCTTCTCTGCAAAATGGGGAGAATGATGCCTGTCACACAAGGTTATCATTAGGATTACATGAGCTCTATCATGTTAATCCATATTGCAACATCACACACGATTTCCTTACTACACATTTAGTGCCCACTCTCTTATCCTTAATTAAAGAGCCATTCATAGCAATGACCATGAAAGACAATATTACCAGTTTTTCTATTATTCTCAACAAATCATTCACAACATACAAGTAGTAAGTTCCAGTTTTGAAAGCACTTCAACATCTGTTAGCCAATATAGTTATCTCAGTAACCTTCTGAGTTAGATAGAAAGAGCTATGTATAGGTGGGGAAACAAGTGGCCTGTCCAAATTCACACAGTCATTAAATGACAGAAAATGAACTTGAAACTTTATCCTTTGTCTTCAAAGCGCCAAATCTGGACCACATGACATTGCTTCTGAGTACTCTTCTGGAAAGAAAACAAAAATATTAAATTGGCAGCCTCTAGCAACCAAGCTCATCTTACTAAGTGTAATATTAGTGACAATTTCTTATAAATGTGTGAACCTTCTTTTATGGCATGGCAAGTATCTGTCAAAACCTACCTGTCCATCTAGAGATTCGAAAGACAGAGACCATGTCTCATTCATGCCTGTACCCCGAGTGCCTGACAATATTTCTATCATACAGGACAACTTTAGCATGTTTGCTGAATGAGTGGATGGATTTTACAGGCACTTACTGATTTACAAAGTACTTCCACATCTTTCGTCTTATTTGATTTTCCAAAAAGCCCTGGAACATAAAGGAAAGCTGATATCATTATCCACATTGTGCAGATGATGATGAGCAGGTCATACCCAGGCTGCTGTTGTTTTCTTTCTTTTAAGAATTATAATGGATTCTTACTCCCTCCTGAAATAGATTCCAGCTGAATTCTATACACTGCTAGTTGGCCCTGCCACACAAGTCTGCTTGAAAGCCAATACAGACACTGTTTTATTATTATCTTTCATATCTTATGAAATACATCAAAATCTGAAAAACTCTGTGATAATTAGACCAATAAAAGCCGAAGCTGAACCATTCAACCTGTAACTGTAATGTGGGGTGATTGTTACATTCCTATTCTTTCTTTTTCTCACCTCCTTTTGGTCTCCATTGTCTATAGGATGGAGTATTCATCTTCCTCCACAAAAAGAATCTGCTTCCTACAGAATAGAGCTGCCAGGATTGTGGGAGCCTTGTTCTCTGTGTTAACCGTTCCTGTTTAACAGCACACAGCTTCTCCTGAATGGCCTCCACCCAGTTTCTCATCTAGCTGAGGGCCTATTCCAAAAAGTGAAGCCTGAGAATAACACTCCCTTACATCAGGACTCCCCCCAAAACTACTGTACCTTGTGTTTATCCTTCTTCTTCAGGGTGTCCAAAATCTATATCCTATCTACCTTGGAAATCTCATCTTTCAAATTTCCTATGTGCCCTGCCTTCTACCAGACTAAAATGGTCAGTGATTCCCTAAACAACTTATTTATGTTTCCTCATGTTATCCCTGATCCATCACCAAGGATGAAGTCTTCATTTTTAAAAACCCTCCCCATCCTTCAAGGGCTTTCCCTTGAAACCTCCTTTGGTTACCTTCAGCAAGTCATTCAACAAATATTCAGTAAGAAATTCCTTTGTACCCAAAACCTCTATCTGGAGGAGCTTAATATCTATTGAGCAAAAGAGACAGTTAGAAAAACCCAACACAATGGCTGTCATCGTTTTGGGTTGGCCACTGAAGGGAGTACAGTAGAGTCCATCCCAAACCTCACTGAGACTACAATCTAGGCAGAAGGTGAGGAGCAGAAAAATGCACCACCAGATCACCAGGCTTGAAACAGACAGGAGTCCTGTGTCATGCAGTTCTTCATTCATTCATTCATTCATTCATTCATTCACAATGTGCAATGAATACAGAAAAGAATGTGATGTGGTTTCTGCTCTCAAGGCTTTATAACCTGGCAGGAAAAGCAGAGATATATATACAGGGCTCTGCCACAGGTAAGAAGCACCTGTACCAAGTACCAGGAGACTAAAGGAGAGTGACCACTCTGCCTAGTAGAGTCCAGAATGGTCCAGAAAAGGGGATTAATTGTCAGAGCTCTAAAAGACAGTAGGAGTTTACCAGGTAGAGAAGAAGAAAAGAGAATGGAAGGAGAGGAGAGAGAAGGAAAGGATTGGTGGGGAGAAAGAACACTGTATCAGTCAGATGTCAGAGAAAAGATCCCAGTTATTTTGGAATACAGACTTTAATGGACAAAAGTGGTAAGAAGGTATAAAATTATTAGCTAAGTAACTGAGAGATTTAAACTCTAAGGCATCATGAAAGTAGCAATTGCAAGAAGCAGCTACTACCCCTATAGGGAAGGGACAAAGGAAAAAACCTAGAGACTGAGAGGAGAAAATCCATTGGCAGGTGGTGGTGTTAAAATTAGATCTCCAAAAAAGGGCACGATTCAGCCAGGGCTGGTGTCTCAGCTCAGAAGAGGGCCTCAGCGCCGGCCCAGTCCTCTGAGGAGGTCAGCAGGTACTAATGTTACCTAATTGAGGTGTGACAAAGCTGTCTGCAGGTGTTGGAAAAGTGCAGCCTGGATTCAGCTGCTGCCAAGGGAAGGAACTGCAGTTGCCAAAGTGAAGAAGTATGTCTATATCTAGACTCTAGGTCAGTAATTCTAAACCCAGGGTGATTTTGCCCCCCAGGGAACATGTGGCATTGTCTGAAGACAGACTTAATTGTCACAACTAGGGGAATGGTACTACAATTTAGCAGGTAGAGGACAGGGTGCTGCTAAACATCCTACAACACACGAGACACCATCTCCCAACAAGGAATGACTCAGTCCAAAATGCCAAAGTTGAGAAACCTATTCTAAGTTAACACTGCGAAAAACGGGAAGCAAACCAGGAGGCAAGTCCTGCCTGACCCCATCCGCCTGGAATCTCCCTCTAGCACCCGCTATTGGCAGGGCTAGAGAGGGAAGGCAGTGGACAAAGCAGAATAAAAAAGCTTCATCATAGATAAAGTTAGCACGAACAAAAGGAAGGCGTTGTAGCTAAGTGGCCAATAACTTAGTAACTGGCACAAAACATTGCAGGGTCCAGTTTCTCAGAGCAAGCAATTACATGACCGTAGATATAGGAATGACATTTGAGAGAAAGACTCAGTAGCCAGGAGTGCATGAAGCAATGCCTGGCACGTTGCAGGTGATCAGTAGAGAGTGAAATTTGGCAGGCATGCGTTCAATAAATGACTTCATGATGAAAGATTTCCAAGCAATACTGCTTCCAAACTAACACTCCTGGTGGTATTTAAAATTCTTCAATTTGAGAATGAACACAATGCCTCCCAATAGTGAAATCTCTTCTGTTCATGAATGTGGAATTTTGCTTTCTGCCTGTCCATTGTCTTATGAGGAAGACAGTACTTTCTGAAGTCCAGTTTTCAGACTTTGTCAAAAGGGCAAGTCTTTTTGTTTCATAATTATTCTTTACGCAAATGAGATCACATCACTATTTCACTCATCAACAGTGTCTTGGAGATTTTTGTATAATACTAACAAAGATTTATTTAGTGCTATTTATGCCTTACAATATACTTTCCCACTCTTATCTCACTTTATCTAGCACTTTCTTCTCCATTTTTGAATGAGAAAATTGAGGCTCAAATGCGATGAAGTGACTGGGTCCCAAGCAGCACCTTAAGTGAAGAAGTGAAACTAGACCCCTCAGAGGTAGCAAAAAAAAGTAGCTTCTCAGTTGCTTTGAGGTGGCTGACGTTGCTGTGTATCTTAGCCCTTTCCAACCTGGACATGTTTCAAGTGTAGCTAGTTTCTTATGGTGTGCTAAGCCCTTAACTTTTTCCTCCTACACCCTCTATTCCCACTCACTTGTAGAATCAACGGAGCAATTCGGGGTGTTTTTTGTTCCCCAAGGAACCATAGTCCAGTGAGAAAGACAGAAGAGTTAATGCACAATTTCAATACAAAGTGCTAAGAACAGAGTGGACTCTGGGTGCATGGTATCATATAGACAGGGCAGGGTACCCAGTCCTGAGAGGTTAGGGAAGCTTTTCTGTATAAGGCAAGATCTGAAAGACAGGGAAGAAGTAGGTGAAGGAGGAGACAGACTGAACAGAAGGGGAACAGCACGTGCAAAGTGTGGAAGGAAGGAAGAACACGATGCATCAAAGGTCCACAGGGTGATTGTGGAAGGAGTTTAGACTGAGAGGAAAATCATGCTGCAAGAGGAGACTGAATGATAAGTAGGAATCAGAACAACAAGGGGTTGCCAACTAAGTGAGGGAATTTCAACTTTATAATGGTACTAGCTAATTACAAGAGAACAGCCATTTATCTTCTTTGAGTTTCAGTCTCCACATGTGTAAAATGGTAGTAACAGCATCTGCTCTGCCTACTGAACAGGGTCTGAGTTATTCAAATAAAATACACATACACAGAGTCACATGGTGATTTGCTTAGGAAGTTGTCACACATTATCACTAAAGCATCGCACGTCATCTGCAGAAAATAGAAGCAAAAGCCTTCCCTTTCCTCCCATTTCCCTCAACCCCTGTGGAGGAAAAAGCCCCCTCTGGAAGAGAAAGACTCTCCTTAGTCCTTTGCCAAAGCTTTTTCAGGCAATAATCCATAATGCAATCTTCATTGAAATTGTATTTCAGCCCCCCTCTGCTGAATATATGAATGCATGTGACTGTCGCCTCAGAATGGCCTTTGTGCCTTCCTGCCCCTGGTGTGCGCCTTCCTAAGCAGCTGCCCTCATTGTGGGCACCAGCCTGTGTGATAACATTATAATTTTGTGTACATTGTGCTCTCAGAGGCCATGCTGAGGCCAGCGTGAGGAAATGGCAATTGACAGCAGGCTTAGGCTTCTTTGTGAAGATCTGTGGCTTCCTCGTCTGTGAGTTTACTGAGTTCCAGTCACTGGATTTGGGTGGCTGGCCCCAAGAGGCATGGGCACAGGCACCATGATGCCTTGTTTAAGTGCTTTGTAGAAAAGGAGACAACTTGAAAATGAGGGTGTTCTAGGCATAGAGAATGACTTGTGGTGGAAGGCAGTGATCAACTCAGAGCTTAATTATCTGGACCAGCTAAACACTGAGTTGCTGGAATCCAGAACCAAATCTGACAGGGCCTTAGAAATCACCAGGGGAGATGATCTGTATCATCTTTTTAGTCCGTGATCTTTCTACTACATTGCAACAATTCTCTACCCAAATAACTTTTATACTGCTAATGAACAACTCTACAAACATTTGAGAATATTTATTAAATGCCTATTATGAGCTAACACTTATGGGCACTGGGAATACAGTGATGAACAAGGAACAAATTTATAGTACATGGGACTTAACACACTGGGTAGGAATCAATTGTGCAATTACTGCAAATGCTGGTCGTTCCTGGTCAAGGAATGTTACTTAGGGGAAACAGTCCACAAGGGGTTAAATGAAAAGCTACATTCTGCCTGTCCTAGTGACTCTAATGCCAGTATTAAAAAAAGTTCACCCACCTTCCCTTTTTTTCCTTTACTTATTCTCTTCATTTGCATGGAGAAAGGAAGACCAAAGCCTCTTACAAATTACCTTATGCACTGAGCCACAGACCCAAACAGAGCTCAGATTATCTATTTAATTCTCCAGCCTGCAAGGGGGCATTTACCCATTGTCTGTGTCTTATCCAAACGTAATGGATTAGTTCAGAGCCCAGGGGAGAAAGGCATGAATACTGTGTTTAGAAGGAAAGCTATACAGAGCAGAGATAAATTCAAAGGATGATTTTATGAAAGAGAAAAGTCAGGGTGAGTTTTTGGGAAACAGCCCAGGTATCAATCCTGGCTTGTTCAAAGCTAAAATCTCAGTCTACATCCAGGATGGTCCCCCACACTCTACCAAAGGCTGCTCTACCTCCAAGCTCACACCCCAGACAAGGGGTCATCCATCACCAGGGAAAGAAGGTGAGACTCGAAGGTGGGAGGACAGCAAGTCAGACTACACACACTGGAGAGAAAAATCTACTGCAGCTGGCGTTTCCTTAGAAACCCCCACAAGCTGAGAATGGGAAAGTAGCCACACAGTCAGACAGAGCTCCTTCATCAAAGATCACACCCCGGAAGGAGGAGGAAGACATCGTTAAGCAGCTTAATCTTTCAGGCAAGGCCTGGAGAAAGCAGCCTCCTGCAGAGGCCAGAAAGGAGCAGGTCTGGATCCCAAAGCAAATGCAGGCACAGGCAAGGCAAGGTGAGTCGAATCTACACACATACACGTGCACACAAGCATGCACAGGTGAGAAACCCTAATGATTAAGCAGGGGAGAGAAAATATTCTGATAGAATATTCAAATGAAAGACGAGTTCCTATAGAGACCCCTTTGTGAATAACCACACAATAATCATATGACCTTCAAAACAGAACTAGAGACAAATCTGATTTAATCTAATTCTGAAAGCATGTCAAGTTCCTACCCTTGCTAGTGAGCTCAAGCTCTGTTACTCGAACTGAACAAGAATTCTGTCTTCAACATTTAATAGCTCTGTGACTTGAGGCAAATTATTTAACTTCTCTGAGCCTTACATAAGAAAGGAAAAGTTCCCTACCTTAGTGCTGAGAATTAAGTGAGATAATACATGTACAGCATGTAGGACAATGTCTGGCTCCCTCTAAAGACTCATTCAAGTCAACAGATAGGAAAGAACTGCAATCCAGGTTCAACATAGAATGAATCCCATCGAGTTTATCCATTTCCATAGACTGAAAGAAGCCAGAGGCAAAAAGAACATTCTATGTTATTCTTATATATGGGGCCCAAGAACAGGCAAAACAAATTGATGGTCAGAATTGTGGATGTCTCTGGAAGCACAAACTGAGAGGGGCATGAGTGAAATTGCTTGGGTGCTGGAGCTATTCTATATGCTGATATGGTGGTTATATGAGTGCACGCATATGTAAAATCTCTCTATGCTGTACACTAAACATTACTGCAATGTAACAGAGCCTATGGATCATCAGACTCCTCATTGGTCATCACCATCTGTGACAGCAGCTGCAGGAAGTGAGAACTAGGTTGCACCTGGGGTATGTGGTAGCTGATGCTTTCTGCAAGACATTATATGTAAAGGTTGATTATTAGAACCCTGATTCTTTCCAGCAGGACTCAGGTTAACTGTGAGTTTAGCAGAAAAGGCAAGCATATCCCCGTTGCTCACTTGAGGACACTAAGATTCAGGGTACCAGGGTCACTTGTCCATGAACACAGTTGGTGAAGATAGAGTTAAGGAGAGAAGGCAAGCCTTCATGCTCCACCATATTTCAATCTGTTTAGAGAATTCCCTTCCATCTATTAGAGACAAATTTCCTAGTCTTGAAGGAGGAAATAAAAGAAGATACCTTTTTTTTCTTAAAGAGTTCTTCCACAGAGAAAAAGGCATTTCAAATACAAATGAACAAAAGTAAGCTATATTGCCACCTGCAGCCTCTGTGAGACCCAATGGCAGGTAGAAACAAGAGGGTCTGATTTGAGGTAGAATCGGGGTCACTGTTCCCACTACCCTAGGCAGGTGCAGTTGCACGTAAAGGCCAGGGGGTGAGGACGGGTGGTAACAGCTGTCACCCAGTCTCTCTGAATGGCTCTGGGAGCTTCTCTTGGAAGGGAATGGACTCAGTTCTATCACAGAGTTTCAGCAGGTTTAAGAGCAGAGCAGAGTAATTCCCTGTTACTGCAGGCTGCTCTGGATAAGGAAACAAATTTGGGGGTCTCCTACAATGTACCTGGCACAGTTAAAGGGGCTGAGGATAGAGTAGTGCCCCTCAAAAATGCAAATCCTATAAGAGGGCAATTAGGGAAAGCCCCTTCATGAAACTGATATTCAAAAGGCAACCTTTCACAGCATGAACTTGGACCGAGTTGCAATTCTTATGGGGAACAACCAGATATACATGGGCTGGGCCTCACCAGAACAAGTTTTCCTCCAACAACCTCAAACTAGATCATTGAAAATCAATCATGCTCTTACAATCCAAGCACAGTATTTGCTCCTAAATTGAAATCAATAGGCTATAAAAAAAGTTATATCACTTTGTTATAACATAGGTCCTATAGGCTTTAAATAATTTTGGGTACAGTTACCAGACTAAAGGGGAAAGCCTCTTTACAATAAAGCATGTGCTTGGAATACCAGGCCCCAAGACTCCTACCAATGCCAATCCAGTGCTTCTTCTGCTATGTCACTAATGTGTTGGGAGACTGGGAGGCAAATTAACAAGGCAGCTCCTGCCTTGGAAAAAATGCAGTCTAGTAGGTTGGCTAGTCACATGGACAACAAACCACAGTAGAAGGTAGGAAGTGCTGTAGTTGTACTGTATTACAGTTCTGAGCTGATGCAATGTAAGGAATACATAAGGGTCCATTGCCCATCTACAAAAGATGTTATAACCTAGGGAGGAAGATGAGACACAACTAGAAACAACGCTCACCAGCAAAGGTAGAACCATAACACACAAGGAGTCTCAAAGAATGGAGTCTTCCCCTTTGTTCACTTAGTTAATGACATTTACTGAATGCCTGGCATTTAATGGGCACTGTGATAGACAAGCCAAGATCCTTGCCTTAGAGAGCTCAAGTTCAATTGAGAGGAAAACCTTATAAACAAGACATTTCCGATGCATATTCATGAACATATCTACAGAGTAGCCTGGGAAGTGGAATAAAAGGATTTTTGTTTCTAGGAATTGGAAATGCCTTAAGATGAAGAAAAGAGCTCAGGCTTTGCATTTTAGGCAACAGGAACAGGATTATTTGGAATCACAAAGGTTTGGAAGAACAAGGTGTTTTACAAAACTATATTGTAGCTGAAGCACCGGGTAAGTAATTGAGAGTAGTGGAAGACAGGCAATAACACAAGGTAACATTTATTGAGTACTTACTGAGTGCCAAACACTGTTCTGTGATTAAACATACATGTATATGTATACATTTAAAAGATATATTATAGATACATGTTTTAAAGATATATATGTGTGTGTGTATATATATATAATTTCTCAGTAATCATACAAGTTAATACTGTCATCATCCCCATTTCACAGAAGAGAAAACTGAGGTTCACTAACTTGTTCAAGGTCATTCGGTTAGTTAAGTAGTAAAACTTAGCTATGAACTACAGAATTTGTTCCTTAACTACTGCATGGTCACCAAGAGCCTGGTTCAAGACTATTGACTTTATTACTTGTCAATGGAGATCCATTTAAGGCTTTTAAGCTAGGGAATGACATAGTCAGATTTACATTTCAGAAAGATTAGGCTGGCTGCAATATAAAGAATGGGATTTGAGGGGTACAAAACCAACAACATGATAACCAATTAGGAGGCTTTGCAATGGTCCAGAGAAGAGAAGGGAGGAGGTAACAATAGGTACAGAGGGACTGAGGCAGGTTATTTAGGGGGAAGAGGTAACAATGTTTGGTGACAGATAGCATGTAGGGCATGAGAGAGAGGGAGGTATAAAGGATAATTCTTCAAAGTGCAGAATCAGCCTTGACAGGCAGATCTTGCCCTTAAAGTAACGGGAAAAGAGGATATTCTTACCATGCCAAAGGACAGTGCTATACGAGACTGACAATGGTCCTGTCAAGCTTCTGCACCCAGGTGTATGAATTCAGAAGGCTGATCCAAATAATAGCTATTCTTAAGTCTCTGTCAGCCCATGGCAACGTGTTTTTCTTTTTCTTTATTCTTTTTTTCCTTCTGTTACTCTCTTCCTTCCACATTCCTTTCTGCCTTTCTTTTTCTTTTCAATAAGTATAATTATATTGCTTTTCATTGTAAAATAACCTGTGCACATATAGAAAATTCAAGTAATTCAGAAAAACACAAAGAGAATAAAAGTTTCCTAAAATCCCACCTCCGTGAACACCTTGGTGAAAGTCTTTCCAGGCATTCATAATTGCACAGCATACACAAACACATACTCACAAACACTCACACTGAAACTCTACTTTTTTATTTTGGAAACCTGTTTTACTTTTCAATTATTCTATTACAGAAATCTTTTAAAGTCAATGAATATGGATCTAAGTCATCTTATTTAGTGGCTACATGGTATACAGGGTATGTATACATTATATAGTAAAGAATATGTATACATTGCCTGTATACATTATAGTCTATTACAAAAATGGATTCAGTTACTGCCAAGGGAAGGAATTGCAGCTGCCAAAGTGAAGAAGTATGTCTATATGTAGACTTTAGGTCAGTAATTCTAAACCCAGGGTGATTTTGCCCCCCAGGGAACATGTGGCATTGTCTGAAGACAGTCTTAATTGTCACAACTAGGGGATTGGCACTACAATTCAGCAGGTAGAGGACAGGGTGCTGCTAAACATCCTACAACACACGAGACACCATCTCCCATCAAGGAATGACTCAGTCCAAAATGCCAAAGTTGAGAAACCTATTCTAAGTTAACACTGCGAAAAACGGGAAGCAAACCAGGAGCAAGTCCTGCCTGACCCCATCCAGCCATGGAATCTCCCTCTAGCACCCGCTATTGGCAGGGCCTAAGAGGGAGCCAGTGGACAAAGCAGAAATAAAAGCTTCATCATAAAGTTAAGAACAAAAGGATAGCGTTGTAGCTAAGTGCCAATAACTTAGTAACTGGCACAAACATTGCAGGTCCAGTTCTCAGAGCAAGCAATTACATGACCGTAGATATAGGAATGACATTTGAGAGAAAGACTCAGTAGCCAGGAGTGCATGAAGGGAAACAAAGTCTATTACAAGTTCCGAGAATAGCCAAGTGAAGAGATGGACAAATCCTCTCTCTCCACAACATCTATAAAGCAGAACAAAATTAGCAAAATCAACCATCCCAGAGTTGGAAGTTGAACAACAGCATATGACGAGCTAAGAAACATTTATGTTTGAAAATCTGCTGAACTTTGGGTCAGAACAGGGGGAATCTGGTGCCTGCTTGCCTGGGACTGCACTCCTTCCCAGCACTACTCAGGCTCAATTCACATGGAAGCTCAAAGAGGGCAGGATGAGCCTCAAGACCACAACTTTTCTGCCAGGTAAGTGGGGACTCACTGGGCTTAAAAAGGTGGGAGATGCCCATGCTCAAAGGTATTTTCAGCGGAAGTGATGACTCAAGGCAGCCAGCAGTGAGGGTCAATAACTCCACTGGTCTGACAGAGACATATTCCTGCCTGAGGCTGCTCATATGGCATAAGCTGTTTCACACATTCCTGGCTGATCTTGAGGCTGAGAACATACACATAGCTCACAAGAAAAAGCACAGTGTAAATTCAAAGCCAGAACAGCTTTGAAAAATACCCAAACTTTTAATATGCTTCTCTACCCGCACACAGTTCCAAGAAAGCCTTACTAGCTTGAAGTATTTAAACACAGCCTCTGTCTACTCTAACTGCTGAGCTATGCAAACACGGGGCAACCTTTAGGCTTAAGAATAAAAACATGAGTGAAAAAAACAAAACTAATCAGAGACATCAGCAGCCATGCACTGTGTGGGGAGGGAAATGAATTTCACAGATTTAGCCCATGAAAGCTACTAAACAACTCAAGAGAGCTCGGCTTAAAAAAAAAAAAAGAAGAGTGATCAAAGGTGAGAAGAGATGCTTTTCTGAATTCCAAATCTCATATTCACTTTTAAGGCTTTACATCACATCTCCAAGCAATAGTGGGTAGAGATAACTTTATTTCCACTTAAGGTCTCTATTTTGCAAAGTTGGCTTGAGAGATATTGAAATCAGTGGTGAATATGTGTCAGCAAAGAACATATCAAAATAGCTGATGGTATTTCTTCAAAAACATCTCTCTGATCTGAAGTACAGGTGAGCACATCCATTCAGAACAGGCATTTAATGCAAAGGCTTTTTCCAATCGGCTGTGATTTTCAAAGCCCTTCTGAATTTTATAGCTTATAATAGCCTCCTTGTTTAAAAAAATGAAATCTGAACAATTATTAAAATGTAGCATGCCAATGAAGGGAAAATTGATGTGATTCTCATGCACAGATTATAACACATTACGAAATGCTACCAGTGACATGAGTGTTGGGACAACCAGGATGTGGCTGCAGCCTCAGGCCTGGACACTACCTCCTGTTCTCTAACACAATAGAATAAAACAAAAAGGAAGAGTCCTCAATAATAAGCTATCCCACCCTTTAATAAATGCAAGAATCCCCTCCACTACATCCTCATGAGCTCCTTTCAGCATCTGCTTAACATATATAATGAATACAGAAGATTACTTTAGAGTAGGGGTTAGGTCTGGGGTTATATCTATTTGGTAGATGTATTTCATTTGGCTAACATTTTTTAAATGTTAGCAATATTTTAAAATTAGGAAATGTCACACAAAAACTTGATTTTCTAACTTGTAAAGGAAGCATAGTTCTGGCCACTCTAGGCCCCATTTCCACATGGAAACAACAGAATGAGGCTGATGAACAAATGCTCCTTTTGAAAGGGGCCTGGACCCCCTAGCTCACCAAGGTCCTGACCACTGCCTAATGTCCACAGGACCACATTAATCGCCACATTCACACTGTTGGTTTTTCTTAAAGACAGATAGATGTGTCCCAGAATTCTCTCCACTGAGGGGAAGCGAAAGGCAGACTGAACCCGCTCTGGTTTTCTACATCAAGATTACTCGCCAAGTGCCTGGCCCAGAGGAATGTGAGAGTGTGACTCCACTGTGTAAGGGACCCTCTAAGACCTCCTTCCCATTAGTCGCCTCTCTCCATCTGTTTGCCATATAATTCCTGCAAACCTCCCCAATTCTCTGTACGTCCTTTGTATCAATCTGCAAAAGGAGGCACTCTTCTCAGTCCTTGCTCCCTCCACCTGACAGGAATGCCTTAGAAGCCCTTGATAACATCTGAAAAAGGGTGGCAAGCTTCCCATATGTAAGTAGATACAACAGAGCATGCATGTTACCATGTTGAGTGTTATTAAAGTTGCTTATCTACCTCCAAGTGACACTCTCACATAAGTGGCTAGCAACTCATGTTCAGATAATGCTAAGCAGTATTCTAAGCCTAGACCACATGATAGACCTATAAACCAACTAAAATTTTGTAAAGAAAATCTCAGAGTCGGGGGCAGAGGTTTTGAGGAGCAGTGAAGAACAAGAGGAAAGAGAACTCTGTTTTAACCACTGCTGTAAAGATAAGAAATGGACAGACAGAAGGTCCTGGATCTGGAAGACTATGTTGCTGTCATTGATTGTGGGCTTATTGTATGCTACACATCTTACGTGTGTGGCCTCATTTAATTCTTTGTAAAACTCCATGAGATAGCTGTTGTTTTCAGTTCACCATGAAGAGCCTGAGCCTTAGAGAGACTAAGTAATGTTTTTAAGGACACATGGTTAGTAAGTAAGTGGAAAGACCAGGGTTCAGCTTCAGGGCCTGGATTCTTAATTGCTATGCAGTTTTGCCTCTCTGTACTTAAAGAGGAAGAGAAGGAGTCACATTTATTAATAAATGACTATATATTAGGCTAGATATGGTTTTGTTTTTTTAAAGTCCTATTGAGATATAATCTACACACTATTAAATTTCCCGGTTTAAAGTGTACGATTCCAAGAGTTAGTAAATTTACATAACTGTGCAACTATCACTGCAGTCTACTTTTAGAATGTTACCACCACCCCCAAAAGATCCCTGTGTCTGTTTGTAGTCAATCCCTGTTCCCACACTCAGCCCCAGGCAACCACTAATCTACTTTCTGTCTCTATTGACTTGTTTTCCTGGATATTTCTTACAAATAGAATTACATGTGATGTTTTGCATCTGGCTTACTTTTTTAGCATAATATTTCTGCGGTTCATCCACGTTTCAGCATTACTAGCATTTCATTACATGCTATTCCACTGCATGGGTATACTATATTTGTATATCCTTTCACCAGTATGTGAACATTTAAAGTGTTTCCACTTTCTTGGATTCTATCAACAATGCTGCTACGTGCATTCCCAAACAAGTCTTTCAGGGACACATGTTTTCCTATATGTTTTCATATAGGCAAATCATGTTTTCATGATACCTGTGAGCAGAGTTGCGGGCTTTTATGGTAAACTCATGTTTAAAATTTGTTGTTGTTGTTGTTTGTTCTTTTACTTGAGACAGAGTCTTGCTCTGTCGCTCAGGCTGGAGTGTAGTGACATGATCACTGCAACCTCCAACCCCCAGGTTCAAGTGATTCTCATGTCTCAGCCTTTATATAGCTGGGATTACAGTCATCCACCATCATGGGTTGGCTAATTTTTGTGCTTTTCGTAGAGATGGGGTTTCGCCACGTTGACTAGGCTGGTCTCGAACTTCTGGCCTCAAGAAATCCATGCACCTTGGCCTCCTAAAAGTGTTAGGAATATAGTATGAGCCATTGCACCCAGCCAACTCAAAAAAAAAAAAAAAATGTCAAATTGCTTCCAGAATGGCTGTATCATTTTACATTTTCACTAGCATTATATGAAACAATGTATATTTTAGTTTTTGTATATCCTAATGAGAGGTGAAGCCATCTGGGCTTCTGGATCAGGTGGGGACTTGGAGAACTTTTGTGTCCAACTAAAGGATTGTAAATGCACCAATCAGCACTCTGTGTCTAGCTAAAGGATTGTAAATGCACCAATCAGCACTCTGTAAAAATGCACCAATCAGCAGAATGTGGGCAGGGCCAAATAGGGGAATAAAAACTGGCCACCCAAGCCAGCAGCAGCAACCCGCTCAGGTCCCCTTCCACGCTGTGGAAGCTTTGTTCTTTCACTCTTCACAATAAATCTTACTGCTGCTTATTCTTTGGATCCACACTACCTTTATGAGCTATAACACTCACCACGAGGGTCTGCTGTAACACCCACCATGAGGGTCTGCTGTAACACCCACCATGAGGGTCTGCTGTAACACCCACCACGAGGGTGTTCATTCCTGAAGTCAGTGAGACTACGAACCCACCAGGAGGAATAAATAACTCTGGATGCACCACCTTTAAGAGTTGTAACACTCACTGCAAACGTCTGCGGCTTTACTCCTGAAGTCAGTGAGATCACGAACCCACCAGAAGGAAGAAACTCCGGACACATCTGAACATCTGAAGGAACAAACTCTGGACACACCATCTTTAAGAACTGTTAACACTCACCACGAGGGTCTGCAGCTTCATTCTTGCAGTCAGCGAGACCAAGAACCAACTGGCAGGAACCAATTCCGGACACATTTTGGCGACCCAGATGGGACTATCGACTATTGTCAAGCAGTGAGAACCATTGGACCCCTTTTGCTTGCTATTCTATCCTATTTTTCCTTAGAATTTGGGGGCTAAATACCGGGCACCTGTCAGCCAGTTAAAAGTGACTAATGCGGCTGCCGTACTAAAGACACAGGTATCAGGCTTTCTGGGAAAGGGCTTTCTAACAATCCCCAACTCTTCAGAGTTGGGAGCGTTGGTTTGCCTGGAACCAGCTTCCACTTTTTGTGTACTTCTGGGCTGAGCCGAGGGTCAACAGAGAGGAAAGCAATTCAGTTCCAGGGTCGCAACAACAAGTTGGTTGACCCTGCGGCCATGAGCGGAACTCTGAAAGTCATGTCGCCCAAGTGAAAACCGCCCATCTATCCTATTTATCCTGACGCTTGCCTCCTGGGTCCTAACACCCGTCAGACAAACTTCCTCTCACCTCTCTTCTCTGAGGCTAGTCCCACTTCTAAAAACCACTTCCTGTCTCTGGTGCTTTTCTAGTTTATCCTGTAAGAATGATTTCTAGTATAAACTCCAGGACTCTATTCCCTTCTTTAGGCACCCAGGCTTACAAATCAGAAAGACATAATTTTTGCCCAAAGCCCTGTCATAGGGGAGACTTTCTGGAATTTTAGGATCCCTCCTCAGACAAGCAGGCCTAACAAAAACTAATTCTGAAGCTAGGATATGGGGAGCTTCAGAAATGATATCATTTCTATTCAAGTGAGGACAAAAGATGTCACTCTTCCAACCCTGGAGATCCCTTCCCTCCCTCAGGGTATAGACCTCCACTTCATTTTTGGGGCATAACATCATTATAGGACAGGGGTAAAGTCCCAATACTAACATGAGTATGCTTAGGACTCTAATAGGTTTTCAAGAATGCGTCAAAAAGGGCTACTAAATCCGATTTTCCTCAGTCCTCTTTGTGGTCTAGGAGGACAGGCAAGGTTACAGGTTTTCGAGAATGCAGTGGTAAGGGCCACTAAATCCAATATTCCTTGGTCCTCTTTGTGGTCTAGGAAGAAAACTAGTGTTTCTGCTGCTGCACTGGTGAGCACAACTATTTCGATCAGCAGGGTCCAGGGACTGCTGCAGGTTCTTGGGCAAGAGATGTTTCTACTCCTGTGTCGGTGAGTGCAACTATTCCAATCAGCAGGGTCCAGGGACCATTGCAGGTTCTTGGGCAAGAGGTGTTTCTGCTGCCGTGTCGTCGGTGAGTGCAACTAATAAAATCAGCAGGGTCCAGGGGCCATTGTGGGTTCCTGGGCAAGAGGTGTTTCTGCTGCTGCATTGGTGAGCTCAACTATTCTGATCAGCAGGGTCCAGGGACCATTGTGGATTCTCGGACAAGAGGCGTTTCTGCTGCTGTGTTGGTGAGTGCAACTATTCTGATCATCAGGATCCAGGGACCATTGCAGGTTCTTGGGCAAGAGGTGTTTCTGCTGCTGCGTTGGTGAGCGCATCTATTCCGATCAGCAGGGTCCAGGGACCATTGTGGGTTCTTGGGCAGGTGAAGAAACAAACAAATGAAAACCACGTGCGGTTTTGTGTTTGATGGGACACACTCAGGCAGCAACAGGCTCACCCTTAAAATGTATCCTAAGCCATTGGGACCAATTTGACCTGCAAACCCTGAAGAAGAGGTACCTCATTATTCTCTCCCTGATGGGGAAAAATAGCCACCTGAGGGACGTATAAATCACAATACTATCCTGCAGCTTGACCTTTTCTGTAAGACGGAAAGCAAATGGAGTGAAATACTTTATGTCCAAGCTTTCTTTTCATTGAAGGAAAATACACAACTATGTAAAGCTTGCAATTTACAACCCACAGGAGGACATTTCAGCTTACCCCCAAATCCTAACCTCCCTATAGCTCCCGTTCCTATTAATGATAAGCCTCCTCTAATCTCCCCCACCCAGAAGGAAACAAGCAAAGAAATCTTCAAAGGACCACAGAAACCCCCAGGCTATTGGTAATATCCCCTGCAAGCTGTAGGAAGAAGAGAATTTGGCCCAACCCAGGTACATGTTCCCTTCTCCCTCTCTGATTTGAAGCAGATCAAGACAAACGTGAGGAAGTTTTCAGATGATCCTGAAAGGTACACAGATGTCCTACACAGTCTAGGGCAAATCTTCTATCTCACTTGGAGAGATGTCATGCTATTGTTAGGTCAAACCCTGGCATTTAATGAAAATAATGCGACTTTAGCTGCAGCCCGAGAGTTTGGAGATACCTGGTATCTTAGTCAAGTAAATGATAGAATGACAGCCAAAGAAAGGGACAAATTCCCTACCAGTCAGTAAGCCATCCCCAGTATGGATCCCCATTGGGACCTTGACTTAGATCATGGGGACTAGAGTTGTAAACATCTGTTGACCTGTGTTCTAGAAGGACCAAGGAGAATTAGGAAAAACCCATGAATTATTCAATGATGTCCATCATAACTCAGGGAAAGGAAGAAAATCCTTCTGCCTTCCTCGAGCAGCTACAGGAGGCCTTAAGAAAATATAGTCCCCTGTCACCCGACTCACTAGAGGGTCAATTGATCCTAAAAGATAAGTTTATTACCCAATCAGCCACAGATATCAGAACAAAACTCCAAAAGCAAGCCCTGGGCCCTGAACAAAATCTGGAAGCATTATTAAACCTGGCAACCTTGGTGTTCTATAATAGGGACCAAGAGGAACATGCCCAAAAGGAAAAGCAAGATCAGAGAAAGGCCCCAGACTTAGTCATGGCCCTGAGACAAACAAACCTTGGTGGTTCAGAGAGGACAGAAAATGGAGCAAGCCAATCACCTGGTGGGGCTTGTTACCAGTGTGGTTTACAAGGACACCTTAAAAAAGACTGTCCAACAAGAAACAAGCCACCCACTCGTCCATGTCCGCTATGAGGAGGCAATCACTGGAAGGCACACTGCCCCAGAAGGCAAAGGTTCTCTGGGCCAGAAGCCCCCAACCAGATGATCCAACAACAGGACTGAGAATGCCCAGGGCAAGCACCAGCTCATGTCATCACCATCAAATGAGCCCCAGGTATATTTAACCATTGAGGACCAGGAAATTGACTTCTTCCTGGACACTGCCATGGCCTTCTCAGTGTTAATCTCCTATCCAGGACGACTGTCCTCAAGGTCAGTTACCATTCAAGGAATCGTGGGACAACCTCTAACCAGGTATTTCTCCACCTCCTTGGTTGTAATTGGGAGACTTTGCTCTTTTCATATGCTTTTCTTGTTATGCCTGAAAGTCCCACACCCTTATTAGGGAGGGATATATTAGCCAAAGCTGGAGCTATTATCTACAGGAATATGGGGAACAAGTTACCCATTTGCTGTCCCCTACTTGAGGAGGGAATCAACCCTGAAGTCTAGGCATTGGAAGGACAATTTGGAAGGGCAAAAAATGTCTGCCCAGTCCAAATCAGGCTAAAAGACCCCACCACTTTTCCTTATCAAAGGCAATATCCCAATATCTCTTAAAGCCTGAAGCTCATAAAGGATTACAGGATATGATTAAACATTTAAAAATTCAAGGCTTAGTAAGGAAATGCAGAAGTCCCTGCAATACTCCAATTCTAGGAGTACAAAAACCAAATGGTCAGTGGAGGTTAGTGCAAGATCTTAGACTCATCAATGAGATGGTAATTCCTCTATATCCCATTGTACTCAACCCCTATACCCTGCTCTTTTAAATGCCAGAGGAAGCAGAATGATTCACTGTTCTGGACCTTAAGGATGCCTTCTTCTGTATTCCCCTGTACTCTGTCTCCACGTTTCTCTTTGCCTTTGAGGATCCCACAGACCACACATCCCAACTTACATGGACGGTCCTGCCCCAAGGGTTTAGGGATGGCCCTCATCTGTTTGGTCAGGCACTGGCCCAAGATCTAGGCCACTTCTCAAATCCAGGCACTCTGGTCCTTCAGTATGTGGATGATTTACTTTTGGCTACCAGTTTGGAGGCCTCATGTCAGCAGGCTACTCTAGATCTCTTGAACTTTCTAGTTAATCAAGAGTACAAGGTTTCTAGGTCAAAGGCCCAGCTTTGCCTACAGCAGGTCAAATATCTAGGCCTAATCTTAGCCAGAGGGACCAGGGCCCTCAGCAAGGAACGAATACAGCCTGTACTGGTTTCTCCTCACCCTAAGACACTAAAACAGCTCTGAGGGTTCCTTGGAATCACTGGCTTTTGCCGACTGTGGATCCCCAGATAAAGCAAGATAGCCAGGCCCCTCTATACTCCAATCAAGGAGACCCAGAGGGCAAATATTCATCTAGTAGAATGGGAACCAGAAGGAAAAACAGCCTTCAAAAACATATAGACTTCTCTTTATATGTCACAGAGAGAGCAGGGATAGCTCTTGGAGTCCTTACTCAGACTCGTGGGACAACCACACAACCAGTGGCATACCTAAGTAAGGAAATTGATGTAGTAGCAAAAGGCTGGCCTTATTGTTTATGGGTAGTTGTGGCAGTGGCTGTCTTAGTGTCAGAGGCTATCAAAATAATACAAGGAAAGGATCTCATTGGACTACTCATTATGCAAATGGCATACTAGGTGTCAAAGGTTTATGGCTATCAGACAACTGCCTATTTAGATACCAGGCACTACTCCTTGAGGGACCTGTGCTTCAAATATGTACATGCGTAGCCCTCAACCCTGCCACTTTTGTCCCAGAGAATGGGGAATCAATTGAGCATGACTGCCAACAAATTATAGTTCAGACTTATGCTGGCCGAGATGATCTCTTAGAAGTCCCCTTAGCTAATCCTGACCTTAACCTATGTACTGAGGGAAGTTCATTTGTGGAGAATGGGATATGAAGGGCAGGTTATGCCATAGTTAGTGATGTAACTGTACTTGAAAGTAAGCCTCTTCCCCCAGGGACCAGTGCCCAGTTAGCAGAACTAATGGCACTTACCCGAGCCTTAGAACTAGGAAAAGGAAAAAGAATAAATGTATATACAGATAGCAAGTGTGCTTAACTAATCCTGCATGCCCATGCTGCAATATGGAAAGAAAAGGAGTTCCTAACCTCTGGGGGAACCCCATTAAATACCACAAGGAAATTATGGAGTTATTGCATGGAGTGCAAAAACCCAAGGAGATGGCAGCCTTATACTGCCAAAGCCATCAGAAAGGTGAAGGAGAAATGGTAGGAGGAAGCCACTGGGCAGATGCTGAGGCCAAAATTGCTGCCAGGTGGAACCTCCCATTAGAAATACCTATGGAAGGATGCTTGGTACAGAACAACCCTCTCCAAGAGATTAAGCCCCAGTATTCCCCAACTGAAACAGAATGGGGACTTTCATGGAGGCATAGTTTTCTCCCCTCGGGGTGGTTCATGACAGAAGAAGGAAAGGTACTTATACCTGAAGCCAGTCAGTGGAATTACACCCTACAACTTCAAACCCCAACTGATCATAGTAACTGCTGAGTCACCCAAACAGCTCCATTCAGACGGCTTGTCCACTTCTCAGGGCCTCCAAAAATCATCTTCTCCTCCCTGCTTAACAAACAGTCCAGATTTTGTCATGGCAAACATACTCCCTGCATGACCATTCACCCCTGAACCCCCTGCAGCAGTGCCCCCACCAGTAGTGAATGCCTTCTCATCCCCTCTTTTAATCACTCTCTTGAATGGTTCCTAGTAGATACAAAACGGTTTTTTCTCCAGTGGGAAAATAGAACCCAGGAAGCCACTCAGTTTGTTCCCAACACCCCTTTCCAGCCGCTCACCGGAGCTACCTTGGCAAGTACTCTAGGAGTAAGGGAAAGTGGAAACAACAAACTCACACACCTTTTTAACGAACACAACCAGTTCTGTCTACCCAGCCAAGGTATATTCTTTTTGTGTGGAATGTCAACCTATATCTGCCTCTCCACTAACTGGAAAGGCAACTGCACCTTAGTCTTTCTAACTCCCAACATTAACATTACCCCAGGAAATCAGACCCTATCAGTACCCCTCAAAGCTCAAGTCCGTCAATGCGGAGCCATACAACTAATACCCCTACTTATAGGGTTAGGAATGGCTACTGCTACAGGAACCAGAATAGCCAGTTTATCTACTTCATTATCCTACTACCACACACTCTCAAAGGATTTCTCAGACAGTTTGCAAGAAATAACGAAATCTATCCTTACTCTACAATCCCAAATAGAGTCTTTGGCAGCAGCGACTCTCCAAAACTGCCGAGGCCTAGACCTCCTCACTGCTGAGAAAGGAGGACTCTCACCTTCTTAGGAGAAGAGTATTGTTTTTACACTAACCAGTCAGGGATAGTACAAGATGTCGCCCGGCATTTACAGGAAAATACTTCTGAAATCAAACAATGCCTTTCAAACTCTTATACCAACTTCTGGAGTTGGGCGACATGGCATCTCCCATTTCTAGGTCCTGTGACACCCATCTTGCTATTACTTGCCTTTGGGCCCTGTATTTTTAATCTCCTTGTCAAATTTGTTTCCTCTAAGGTTGAGGCCATCAAGCTACGATGGTCTTACAAATGGAACCCCAAATGAGCTCAACTAACAACTTCTACTGAGGATCCCTGGACCGACCTGCTGGTCCTCTGACTGGCCTAAAGAGTTCCCCTCTGGAGGATGCTACAACTGCAGAGCCCCTTCTTCACCCCTATCCAGCAGGAAGTAGCTAGAGTGGTAACTGCCCAATTCCCCACAGCAGTTGGGGTGTCCTGTTTAGACAGGGGATTGAGAGGTGAAGCCAGCTGGGCTTCTGGGTCGGGTGGGGACTAGGAGAACTTTTTTGTCTAGCTAAAGGATTGTAAATGCACCAATTAGCACTCTGTAAAAATGCACCAATCAGCACTCTGTGTCTAAAGAATTGTAAATGCACCAATCAGCACTGTGTAAAAATGCACCAATCACTGCTCTATGTCTAGCTAAAGGATTGTAAATGCACCAACCAGCACTCTGTGTCTAGCTGAAGAATTGTAAATGCACCAATCAGCACTCTGTAAAAACGCACCAATCAGCACTCTGTGTCTAGCTAAAGGACTGTAAATGCACCAATCAACACTCTGTAAAAACACAGCAATCAGTGCTGTGTCTAGCTAAAGGACTGTAAATGCACCAATCAGCACTCTGTAAAATGGACCAATCAGCAGGATGTAGGTGAGGCCAAATAAGGGAATAAAAATTGGCCACCTAAGCCAGCAGTAGCAACCGGCTCGGGTCCCCTTCCATGCTGTGGAAGCTTTATTCTTTCACTCTTCACAATAAATCTTGCTGCTGCTCACTCTTTGGGTCCGCATTACCTTTATGAGCTGTAACACTCATCACGAGGGTCTGGGGCTTCATTCCTGAAGTCAGCGAGACTACAAACTCACCAGGAGGAATAAACAACTCCAGATATGCCACCTTTAAGAACTGTAACACTCACTGCGAAGGTCGGCAGCTTCACTCCTGAAGTCAGCGAGACCACGAACCCACAGGAAGGAAGAGAGTCTAGACACATCTGAACATCTGAAGGAATGAACTCCAGACACACCACCTTTAAGAACTGTAACACTCACTGCGAGGGTCCACGGCTTCGTTCTTGAAGTCAGGAAGACCAAGAACCCACTGGAAAGAACCAATTCCGAACACACTAACACTTGTTATTATTTGACTTTTTGATAATAGCCATTCTGTTCAGTATTTCATTCAGTGGTTTTAACTTGCATTTCCCTAATAACTGGTGATGTTCATACTCTTTTTGCATGCTTATTAACCATATTTTCTTTGGTAAAATATCTATTCAAAACTTTTGCCCATTTTTAAATTGTTTGTCTTGTGCTAGGTTTTACACATAAATTTTTTGCTACTGCATTGAAGTCAATATAATCCTCCCTTTTGCAGATGTATAAACTGAGTCAGAAAGTCAACCCAAATGTCCATCTGCTGACAGGACTGGATTAAGAAAATGTGGCACATATACCCATGGAATACTATGCAGCCATAAAAAAAGGATGAGTTTGCGTCCTTTGTAGGGACATGGATGCAGCTGGAAACTCATCATTCTTAGGCCAAACTATCCACCAAGACAGAAGAGAAAACCAAACACCGCATGTTCTCACTCCATAGGTGGGCTGGGAACTGAACAATGAGATCACTTGGGACCTCGGGAAGGGGAACATCACACACTGGGGCCTATCATGGGGAGGGGGGAGGAGGGAGGGATGCCTTGGGGAGTTATACATGATATAAATGATGGAATTGATGGTGTGCTGACGAGTTGATGGGTGCAGCACCACCAAACATGGCATAGTATACATATGTAAACAAACCTGCACAGTTATGCACATGTACCCTAAACACTTACAGTATAATAAAAAAAAAGAAAAGAAAAAAAGAAAAAAAAAAAAAAAAGAAAGTTAAATAACTCTCTCGAGATCATCCTTCAAGTTAATAATGGCAGTAGTTCTTCTGGCTCCAAAGCCTCAGGTTATTATCTCTACTGAAGTTGCAATCTGGTGATCAGAGGCTGATCACAGCCCACAGATGTGTCTATATGCGTCACACCATAAAAAATATATAACCAAGGCTTTTAAAAGGAAGCATTCACATAGAAATCCAGGTTTCTGGCTTCTTGTGAAATGATGGAAGATCTAACAGCACTGGGCTCACATTCCACATTCTTAACGGAATTCCAAAAGCATTCTATAAGAGCTGGATAGCCATCACCCCCTCCAGACAGACCCTGTACATTGAGCCACATATAATCTGACCTCTATGTCATTCACTGATGTTCTTAACCCTGTAGGCATTTGAGTGGGAGTCATATCAACAAGGTGGGTATGCTCCGTGCCATCTTAGAAAGCACTTCTTTACATAGGTGAAGAAAACCTAGCTCACTTAGACTATATGCATGTAAAAAACAGATAAAGTACAGACTGTGGCAAAAAAGTCTGTAATTTAAAACAGTACTCACTATAGATAAAGCTTCCCTGGGGGCAGTCATGTAAAAAAAAATAGGTTTAATCCTTTCTCTTCAAATCCAATATGTAAAACGTTATTAAAAACTGGGGTTTCTCTGACTGAATAAAAGATGGAATTGGTCTCTTAGTCCATTTTGTGTGACTATAACAGAATACCTGGGACTGAGTAATGCGTAATGAACAGAAATTTATTGGCTCACAGTCTGGAGGCTGGGGAAACCAATAGCAAGGTGCCGGCCTCTACTGAGGGCCTTTTTGCTTTACCATCACAAGGCAGAAGGCAAGAGGGCAAGAGGGCAAGAGAACAAGTGGGGACCAGACTCAGCCTTTTATAACAGCATTAATTCCACCAGTGAGGGCAGAGCCCTCATGGCCTAATCACTACTTAAAAGTTCCACCTCGGGCGGGGCACTTTGGCTCACTCCTGTAATCCCAGCACTTTGGGAGGCAGAGGTGGGAGGATCATGAGGTCAGGAGATCAAGACCATCCTGGCTAACACGGTGAAACCCTGTCTCTACTAAAAATACAAAAAATTAGCCAGGTGTGGTGGCAGGCGCCTGTAGTCCCAGCTACTCAGGAGGCCGAGGCAGGAGAATGGAGTGAACCCAGGAGGCAGAGCTTGCAGTGAGCCGAGATCGCGCCATGCACCCAGCCTGGGCGACAGAGTGAGACTCCATCTCAAAAAAAAAGAAAGAAAGAAAGAAAAAAGTCCCACCTCTCAACACTGTTACAATGGTAACTAAATTTCAATATGAGTTTTTCAGGGTACAGACATTTAAACTATAGGAATTAGAGCCCTATTATTAATTGTATTTTACAGAAGAAGAAACTGGGGCTCAGATAAGTTCAATAACTAGCCCAGAATCACACAGCTGGCAGGAAAATGATACAGCTAGAACTCAACCTAAAGTCTGTGGGAGCCAAGGTCAGCACTCTACCTGCACCAGAGCTGCCCACTGTGGGCTGTTCTTCTCACTTAGAACAAAAGCCACCTTATAACTTTTGTGTGTCCAGTTCCACACACAATACCTGCCATATAAAAGATACTCTCTCTCTGTTTATTTGATAAATGAATTAAAATGCTCCACAAATATTTGCGAAAAAATGTTACATTTTAATTTGGTTGCCAAAATTAAGGCTCAGATGAAAGAAAAAAATAAGTTTAATATAACTGTCTTAATATAGTGAAATATTCAAGTGTTATTGAGGGAAAAAGAATCATACATTAACTCAGCATTGTTTTACGTACAGGGAATTGTGCTTGCTGTTAGGAGAGAGTTGAGGGACCATAATACACAATGCCTGTTGTACCTTAGATTTAGGGAGATAATGAGGAAGCAAACTGATATGAAGTACCTAGCCACCCTACTTACTCTGTTTCCTTTAAGTCCCACAACAACTCTGCAAAGTATATATAAACATTCTCATCTCATTCCCAAGAATGAAAACACAATGGCCTGCTCAGGGTTACCCATACTTGATGAAACTGTCTGACTCCAAACCCATTTGTTTGCACTATATCACAAAAGATTTGAAAATTTACATTGGTGATCCAAGAATTAAATAAAAACAGAGAAAAACAGCATTGGAACTGTTACAAGCCAGTCCAAAATTCACTTCAGATGTGCTCTGACATAAAAGAAGAGTGATTTTCTTAGCCTCTATTTTTTCATCCATGAAATGGCCTCCCCACAGTGGGGTTGTAAAGCTCAGTTGCTTCAGTGGATGTAGAAGGGTCTTTGAAGTAGAAAGTATAAGGTTAGTGGACCTTAAGCCCTTGCAATACGGATTCTGTTCTCTCAGCATTTTCAAAACTGTTACTTCCAAAATCACCAGTAACCTCTTACTAATTAAAGTAGTAACCTTCTCTCAATCTTTTCCAATCACACTCACCCTGAAACCATTTGGACATACTTGCCTGATTCTGCTCCTCCCTTCCGTTCTGAAACCAATCCTTTCCATCTCATCTCTGTGTATCTGTCTCTGAAGCACAGAAAACACATACACACATGCACACATATGCTGTTATGGGCTGAACTGTGCCCTCCAAAATTTCAGATGCTGAAGTCCTGATCTCTAATACCTCTGAACGTGACCTTGTTTGGAAATAGGATCTTTCCAGAAATAATCAAGTTAAACTGAGTTTGCTTCAGTGGATGCGGAAGGGCCTTTTACATGGAAAAACTGCTATAAAGAAGAACTGAGAAAATGTATTTCCAGTGCTCAACACAAGGATGGGGACTGGTTTATAGTAAGCATGGTAAATGGTAGCTATTATCAGTAGTAGAAGCTTTCTGATGTTTTATAGTCAGAGATGAGCAAACTTTTCTAAAAAGGGACAGATAGTAAATCTCTTAGGTTTTTCAAGATGAAGTCTGTCACATTTTCTCCTTTGTTTCCTGTTTGTCTGCTTTTTTTGTTTACCACTATTAAAAAATGCAAAAACCATTCTTGTTTGTGGGCTGTACACAAACTGAATGCAGGCCAAATTTAACCCTTGCCAATTCCTGGCTAGAATCTCCAGTCCAGTGTTAAATAGAGATGGTGAGACCAGACTTCCTGTTTTGTTCCTGATCTGAAATGAAAGGCATTCAGTCTTTCACCATTAAGTACGACATTAGCTCTAGCTTTTAAGATAGAAGGTTAGGTTTTCTTAGATATGGTTTATCAGCTAGAAGAAGTTCCTTCTGCTCCTAATTACTGAAAGTTTTATAATAAATAGGTGTTGAATTTTGTCAAATACGTTTTGGCATGTATTGAGATGATTATATGGTTTTGTCCTTTAATTCATTCATATGGTATATTATATTAAATAATTTATGGATGTTAAACCAATCTTGTATTCCTGAGAGAAATTTCACTAGATCATGAAGTAGAATCTCTTTTTCTATATGTTTCTGAATTCGGTTTCCTAATATGATCTTGAGAAGTTTTGCATCCATATTTATGAGGAATATGGATCTATTGTTTAACTTTCTTGTAATATATTTGTCTGACTTTGATATCAAGTTAACACTGGCCTCATAAAAATAATTGTGAAGTGTTTCCTCCTCTTCTAATATTTTGGAAGAGTTTGCAACCAATTGGCATTAATTCTTCTTTAAATATTTGTTAGAATTCACCAGTAAAGTCATCTAGACTGGGGCTTTTCTTTGTCAGAAAATCTTTAATTACTAATTCATTTTCTTTGCTTGTTACAATCTATTCACGTTTTCAATCTTTGAGTCAATTGTGCTAAATTTGTATCTTTCTAGGAATTTCTTCATTTCATGTAAGATGTCTAAATTTTTTGGCATAAAGTTGTTCACAGAATTTCCTTAAGCCTCGTAATTTCTGTAAGGTGGTTAGTAACATCATCTCTTTCATTCCAATTTTCTTCATTTGCCTTTTGTCTCTTCTATTCTGGATCAGTATAGTAAAAGTTTCATACATTTTATTGATATTTTCATTAAATTTTTAGTTTTGTTGATTTTCTCTATTTTTTTCTGTTTCCTATTTCACTGTTTTCCACTCTAATTTGTATTACAGTTGGTCCTTCATATCCATAGGCTCTACATCATTGGATTCAGCCAACTGTGGATTGAAAATATTTGAAAAAAGACAATAAAAGCAATACAATTATAAAATAATATAAATTTTAAAATTTACAGTGTAACAAGTATTTACATAGAATTTACATTAGGTGCTATAAGTAATCTAGAGATGGGTTAAAGTATATAGGAGGTTATATGCAAATGCTATGCCATTTTATATAAGGGACTTGGGTATCCAGATTTTGCTATTTGCAAGGGATCCTGGAAACAATCCCCCCCCAGATACCAAAAAACAACTGTATTTCCTTACTTCTATTTGCTTTGGGTTTGAATTGCTCTTATTTTTCTAGTTTTTTTACAGTGGAAATGTAGGTCACTGGTCTGAGATCTTTCCTTTTTCTTTTCTTTTTTTTTTTTTTTTTTTTTTGAGATAGGATCACACTTTATTGCCCAGGCTGGAGTGCAATGGTATAATAACAGCTCACTGCAGCCTCAACTTCCTGGGCTTAAGTGATCCTCTAACATTAGGCACCAGAGTAACTGGGACTACAGGTGCATGCCACCATCCCAGGCTAATTTTTAAAAAATTTTCACAGAGATGAGCTCTCACTATGTTGCCCAGGCTGGTCTCAAACTTCTGAGCTCAAGCAATCCTCCCGCCTTGGCTTCCCTAAGTGCTGGGATTACAGAGATGAGCCACTGTGGCTGGCCTCCTTTATTCTAATATAGGCATTAAAAGTTATAATTTTCCTCTACGTACTGCCTGAGCTGGACCCCACAAATTTTGATGTGTGATTTCATTCTTTTTCAGTATAAAATATTTCCTAATTTCCTCTGTGATTTATTAATTCACAGTTTATTTAGAACTGTACTAATTTCCAAATATTTGTGGATTTCCCAAATTTCTTTCAGTTGTTGATTTTTAATGTGATACTGGTTTTGTTGGACAACATACTTTTCATAACTTCAATTATTTTCAATTTATTGAGACCCCTTTTATGCTCTACCACACATCTATTCTAAATAATTGTTTTATGTGTGCTTGAAAAGAATATGTATTCTGCTGCTGTTGGATGGACTGCTCTACAGATACTAGTTAGGTCAAAATAATTGATAGTGTTCAAATTCTCCATATAACTGCTGATTTTCTTTCTAGTTGGCCTATCAATTATTAAGAGTATGATATGGAGATCTCCAACTATTATTACAGAATTGCCTATTTCTCCCTTCAGTTCTTCTGTTTTTAGTTCATGTATTTTGGGACTCTGTTGTTAGGTGCATATATATTTTAATTGTTCCGTTTTCCTGACACCTTGTACATCTTGTTTTTAGTAAAACTTTTTGTCTTAAAGTCTATTTCTTTGACATTAGTATGATGACTCCAGCTCTATTTGGGTTGTTTGCATAGTATATCTTTTTCCATTATTTTACTTTTCAACGTATTTGACTCAATCTAAAATATGTGTCTTGGATACAGCATATAGTAAGATCTTCTTTTATTATCCAGTCTGACAATCTGCTTTTTGATAGAAATGCTTAATTCATTTACATCTAATGTAACTGTTGATATGGATAGATTTACATCTGCATTTTGATACTTGTTTTCTGTATGTCTCAGGATTTTTGTGCTCCTCCTTAATTGCCTTCTCCTGTGTAAGATAGATATTTTCTACTGTACCATTTTAACTCCTTGTTGGATTTATTTATACATTTTGAGTTGTTTTCTTAATAAATTTTCCAGGGATTTCAGCATGCACCTTAACTTTTCGTAATATACTCTGGATTAATACTAACTTACTTCTGCTAAAATATGGAAATTTTGTTAAAATATATCTCCATTTTCTTTTGCCTTCTTTGTGTTATTATAGTCATATATATCATATGTTATAAGCCCAACAATACATTTTAAGTTATTATGTCATACAATTTTCTTTTAAATCAGTTTTGAGAAAAGAAACATGTATTTATTGTCTTTTATATTTATCTACATAATTAACTTACAAGTGCTCTTTATTTCTCCATGAATTCAAGTTATCATCTAGTGTCATTTTCTTTCAGTCCAGAAAGCTTTCTTTACTCTTTCTCGTAAGTCAGGTCTGCTAGCCACAAATTCATTTAGTCTCTGTTTATCTGAGAATATCTTTGTGAAGAACAGTTTTGCTGGATATAGAATTCTTGGTTGCTAGGTTTTTGTCTTTCAGCACTTTGAATATGTCACAATTCTGCCTTCTGGCCTCTATTTCTAGTAGGAAGTCAGTTGAAAATCTTATTTTCATTCCTCTGTATACAGTGAGTGTCTTTTTACTTCTTGCTGATCTTAGAATTATTTCTTTATATTTGGTTTTCAATCATTTGACTATTATATATCTAAGTGTGATTTTTGTGTGTGTGTGTTTATCCTATTTGCAGTTCACTGAGGTTCTTGGATGTGAGGATTATTTTTTAAATTAAATTTGGTGAGGTTTTGGCCATTATTTCCTCAAATATTTTTCCCCCTTTCTTTCTTTCTTTCCTTCTTTTCCTTCTTTCTTTCTTTCTTTCTTTCTTTCTTTCTTTCTTTCTTTCTTTCTTTCTCTCTTTCTTTCTTCTATCTTTCTTTTCCTTATGAGAGTCCCATGAAACATATGTTGCTGTGCTTAATGGCGTTCTATGGGTCTCTGAGGCCCTGTTCATTTTTCTCTATTTGTTTTCTGTTCTTCCAATTGGATAAATCCTATTTATCTATCTTCAAGTTTACTAAATCTTTCTCCTGACATCTTGAATCTGCTGTTGAGCCCCTTGAGTAAATTTTTTTGTTTCAATTACTGTACTTTTCAGCTCCAGAACTTCCATTTGGTTCTTTTTTTGTGTAATTTATATCTCTTTATTGATATTCTCTAGTAAATTATTATAATAATACTTTCCGAAACATGGTTTTCTTTCACCTTTGAACAGATTTATAATAGTTGCTTTGAAGTCTTTTTCTGCTAAGTCCAAATCTGCATCCATCAAATATAGTATGTTTTGACTACTTTTTTTCTGAGTATGGGTCATATTTTCTTGCTTCTTTGCACATCTTGTTTTTTGTTGTTGTTTTACAAGTGATATTTTAAATAACATATTATAGGAATTCTGGATTCTGATTCTTCCCAGACGTTGTCATTATTTCTAGGATTTTTATTGTTGTTGTTATTTGTTCAGTGACTATGTTTGACTATTTCTGTAGAATTTGTCTCCCCCAGATTGCTCAGCCACTAATGTTTCCAATCAATTTTTCTTTTACTCCTCTTTTCATTTTAAGCCTGGGTTCTAGAGATTACCCCTGGTAAGCATAGTGTAGTAATCATGTTGATTGATCAGAGGTAGTACTTAAACACTGTGATTCAGTAACATTTCTACCCTTTGACAATGGATCTATATGTGGGTTGGAGAACACTTTCAACCTTCGGGAAATTTACAAATATGATGCAGTTTACTTTCTGATGTGCCTTCTTGCATCTCCTCTATACATTCATGAGGTCTCATATTCAGCCATGGATGAATAGTTAGTTAAGGCCTTCTCTGGTGTCTCCAGATTATGCACACAGCTGTGCCTATATGTGTAGCCTTCCAGAACAACAGCGATCAACAGGGATAGTGGCAGCTTATCAAGGTACACAATGGCTATCTCATTCTAGATCTCCCTGTTAAATTTTTGGCTAGTCTGTTGACTTGTGACTTGCAACCAGTATTGCAAATTGGCTTTTCCATTATTTGCCTTAGAGACTGCTATTGTTTTTAACAATAGCAATCTCTAAGGCATGCACACACTTAAAATCTAAGGCATGTGTGGACATGCACACACTTAAAATCAATCCTGTTTCTTTAGCTATAGGGTTTCTGCTTCTTTGCACATCTTGTTTGTTGTTGTTATTGTTTTACAGGTGATATTTTAGATGACATATTATAGGAATTCTGGATTCCGATTCTTCCCAGAAGTTGTTATTTCTAGGGTTTTTATTGTTGTTATTTGTTTAGTGACTTTATTTGACTAATTCTGTAGAATTTGTCTGTCCCAGATTGTACAGCCATTAATGCTTGGAATCAGTTTTTCTTTCATTTTCTTTTCATTTTTAAGCCTGTTAGATTGCCCTATTAAATTTTTGGCTAGTCTGTTGACTCGTGACTTGCAACCATTATTTCAAGTTGGCTTTTCAATTACTTGCCTTAAAGATTGCTATTGCTTTTAACAACACCCCTGGACATACACACACTCCAAATCAGTCCTGTTTCTCTAGCTATGGGGTTTCTAACTTTTAGCTTGCCCAGCCATTATAGAAGAACCCTATATGTTTCATAGGGTCAGGATTTGCTTTTAAGGGAGTAGAGAAGTCCTCTACCAGTTCAGAACTGCCTGGGACTTAGATGAAAAGTCTTTCTTATTCTGTAATTCAGTATTTTTAAAAAACCCACTTGCCTACAGATATAAATCACATCCTTCAACAACAGTTTTATTATTAATAGAAATAAAGATTTAAAATGTATATAATATATAATAATATATAATATGTATTT
>NW_016806642.1:11264610-11352822 GCF_001698545.2 Rhinopithecus bieti | reverse complement strand
TAATAATATATAATATGTATTTTCCTACCTCTAATCTCTTAATTGATATTATAGATATCTTTCCTACCTCTAATCTCTTAATTGATTTGATTAGATTTTAGGAAAATAAGCAGTCCTAATACCTAGGATGATATCTCCCACTCCCTGTATTTTAAATCAAACCTCTTTCAGCTGGACCATTCTGCCTCCTATTCAATTTTCTTGTTTTGAATGATGATGATAACCAATAAAATGGAAAAGTAAATGTCTCTGGTCTTCAGGTACACTATCCAAATACATGGAAAAGCTACTTAGTACAAACCATTTGAAATGCAGTGGAATCAGCTAAAACAGTGTTCTGTTCTTTAATCCAATCTGATGTGCCTCCTGCCAATTGGCTGGAACATGAATTCTAAGAAATCACTAGATGTTCACAACAGGTGCAAACGTAAGCTCATGTTCGGCGGGGGGGGTCCATATTTTCCTTGGGTAGCAGATGTTTTGCTAGATGACATTTAGAAATAAGTCAGTTGTTCTTTGTTGTGTATAATGTGACTCAAAGAATAAATGAAAAGCCTTTTACTCTAATTCAGAATGCATTTTGCCACTCTGAAGGATACATTGGTTGAGCTCTTAAAAGCTCAGGCATGGATACAAGAGATTGATATGGCTGAATACGTGTCTAAGGGAACAGTCAAAGAGAGCAGCCATGTCTAGCATGAGGAAGAGCAGACTGCACTCAAATCAACATGTTACACTGAAGAGTGGGAAAGACTCCTTACTGTTTTCTCAGCTGGATAAATACCCTTATCCCACATTCTGCAAAAACAAAACAAAACAAAAAACTCAGTTATCTTTTCTATTCATTAGAATAATATAAGCGAAACCACTACTAGCCTGATGAGAATTTCTACTCAATCAGCATATTCCAGTCTGGGTCCTACTCATCAATCTGTCTCCAAGGTAACCCTTCCTCTGGTCTAAAAATGAGAGGGAAGCAAGAGAAGGATGGATAAGATGTCATGGGTTTATGGTCTCATTATCTGCAGGCATCTGAAGTTTTCAGCTCTGTGCTGATGAAACGTACACAAATGGGACCCCCAGCAGTATTTTCCTGACATATCTGTAGGGCCTGCAGCAAATACATGCTGGGCAAGCATCATACTGCCATGTCAAGTTGTGGTCACCCAGAGGGAATCCTAGCCTGAAGCCCTATTGACAGTTCAGAAACCTGGAAGGCTTTCCTGATTAGACATCTGGGTTAGTTATAAGGTCTCATTTCATGCTGATTCCTGAAGCCCACCATAGGTTTGGTTTTGTTTTTAAAGACTTTGAATCTTTAATATATGATATCCCTCTGCCACGACTTCTGGCAAAGTGGCTTCATGCTGGAACTTTAGTAGTCTCCTGGAAGCTCAGACCAAGTAGCTGTTCCCCTCACCTCCCCAGCCAGCAATATCGTCTATGCCTAAATAGGCCACCCTCAAACAGATAGGGGAAGTTGTTGTGTTATAGAAGTAATGAAGCTCCTAATATCTAAAAACGTGTGTTAAGGTGGTACTGCTGTCTACAATCTATATGACCTTGGGCAAGTCATTGAGTTTCTCTGAACCTCCGATTGCTCATCTGTGGCATGTGGATAGGGCCCTTGGCCCTAAAGTTGTGTAGTTGATACTGTAGTTTGCCTCATCCAGTACCCATTTTAATCTTCTAACTTACCTTCTGTTCTAACAGCAAAACTACATTTCCTGAACTTTCTTCCAGAAAGGGTATGGTGATGTGACATAATTTTCTCCATTTATACACAGCCACACAAGACTTCTAAACAGAAACTATCATGAGGAAGTGGCCACCCAGGGAGAGCAAATATTCTGGCAGGATCACTAGTAAGACTTCTGGTTCTTCTAGAGCAGTGGAGATAGAGTTCATGGCTTCAAGCCTGAGTGCAGCAGAGATCAAACAGCAAGCATCAAGGGCAAGAGATTTTTCACTAACGTGGGGCTACAGAATGAATGGAAGCTTTTCTTGCCCACAGTATTGTTAATGGTATAGCATCCAAGCCTGATTCTCTGCCTCTTTCTGAGATTTCGTGAGCCAATTCATACTCTTTAATTGATTACTTTTTGCTTAAATTGTTGCATTGTCATCTGCAACCAAGAAGCCTGGGAATAGCAGTTATTTTATTAATAAAAGTAAAGGTAACTAATAAATTCTAAAGGTTAGACAAATGGTAGAAAATTATGTTCAATAACTTTTTTTTCTTTTTAAAGATGAATACATTGCAGAAAATCTAGGAAAGGGAGTTGTTATTTAATTCTCAAAACAACTCTGTGGCAGGCATCTGTATTAGTTTTATTTTTTTGCAATAATGCTAAGTAACAAACAACCCTAAAACTCAGTAAATTATTTAGTTTAAGAGTCATCTACATGGTTCTTCTGGCTTATCCTGGACCTCCTCATACGTCTGAGCATTAACTGGATGTTGGATAACCTAGGCTGGCTTTGGCTGAGGCAACTGGGCCAAGTTTCCTCCTCTCTATGTCTTTCTCATCTTCCAACAAGCTAGACCAAGTTTGTTTTCATGACCATGGCAGAGGACCAAGAGTACAACTGGAAACACACTAGCATTACTTAAGCCTCTGCTTGTATCACTTTTGCTAATATCCTGTTGGCTAGAGCATACAGGATCAGAGTGAGATAGCACTACTAAATTACAGGGCAAAAAGTGTGAACACAGAAAGGAAGGGAGAAGCATTAGGATTATTTCTGCAATCTGCCACTGCACATATAACCCAACTTCATGGATTATTACAGAGGCTCAAAGAGATTAAATAAGCTGTCCTGCCTCCCAAATATAGTCAGTGATGGTAATGAAAGATTAATCCACTTTAATCTGACTCCAGCCAGGCATGGTGGCTCATGCTTGTAATCCTGGCACTTTGGGAGGCTGAGGCAGGAGGATTGCTTGAAGCCAGGAATTCAAGACCAGCCTGGACACCAAAGGAAGACCTTAACTCTACAAAAAAAAAAAAAAAAAAAAAAAAAGTAAAAGTAAAAAATAAACTTGCCAGGCTCATAGGTGTGCATTTGTAGTCCCAGTTACTCAGGAAGTTGAAGTGGGAAGATTACTTGAGCCTCAGAGTTCAGGTTGTAGTGAGCTAGATCATGCTACTNAATGCATCAAATCCTAGCTCCATGATTATAAACATGGGATCTTAGTATTAGACAGGCCTTAGCAGTTATATGATTTAACTTCCACTCAGAGTAGGAACATGCTATTTTAGATGAATGTTTACAGTGTTGGGAAACTCAGTACCTGAACACTCAGTCACTTCTCTTAGGGGAGAACGCTCATTAATATAGTATGTTGTGAATTCTAAACGATAGTCCAAAGTGGAGATTTTGGACCAAGTCATACATTAAATCCATTATCTATCAAACATTTTCTGTAAAGAACTGAGTAGCAAATATTTTAGGCTTTGAATACTAGCCACATATGATCTCTGTCACATATTCTTTGTTTTTTGTTTTATTTTACACACTATAAAAATGTAAAAACTGGCTGGGTATGGTGACTCATACCTGTAATCCCAGCACTTTGGGAAGCCAAGGCAGGTGGAGAACTCTGCTAAATACATGTGTCTGGGTATATTTAGATTTGCATATATTTTATATATGTGTTGTTATTATTTTGAGAAAGAGTCTCACTCTGTCACCCAGGCTGGAGTGCAATGGCATGATCTCAGCTCATTGCAACCTCCACCTCCCAGGTTCAAGCAGTGCTCATGCCTCAGCCTCCAAAGTAGCTGTGATTACAGGCGTGCGCCACCACACCAGCTAATTTTTGTATTTTTAGTAGAAATAGGGTTTCACCATGTTGGTCAGGTTGTTCTTGAACTCCTGACCTCAAGTGATCCACCTGCCTTGGCCTCCCAAAGTGCTGGGATTACAGGCATGAGCCACCGTAACTGGCCTGTTTTTTGTTTTGTTTTGTTTTTCTTTTGTTGAGACAGAGTCTCACTCTTATACCCAGGCTGGAGTGCAGTCCAGTGGTCTCAGCTCACTGCATCCTCTACCTCCCACGTTCAAGCAATTCTCCTGCCTCAGTCTCCTGAGTAGCTGGGATTACAGGAGCCTGCCACCATGCCCAGTTAATTTTTGTATTTTTAGTACAGAAGGGGTTTCACCACATTGGCCAGACTGGTCTCGAACTCCTGACCTGTAATCACAGCTACTTTGGAGGCTGAGGCATGAGAATTGCTTAAACCTGGGAGGCGGAGGTTGCAGTGAGCTGAGATCATGCCATTGCATTCCAGCCTGGGTGACAGAGTGAGACTCTTTCTCAAAATAATAACAACACATATATAAAATATATGCAAATCTAAATATACCCAGACACATGTATTTAGCAGAGTTCTCCACCTGCCTTGGCTTCCCAAAGTGCTGGGATTACAGGTATGAGTCACCATACCCAGCCAGTTTTACATTTTATAGTGTGTAAAATAAAACAAAAAACAAAGAATATGTGACAGAGATCATATGTGGCTAGTATTCAAAGCCTAAAATATTTGCTACTCAGTTCTTTACAGAAAATGTTTGATAGATAATGGATTTAATGTATGACTTGGTCCAAAATCTCCACTTTGGACTATCGTTTAGAATTCACAACATACTATATTAATGAGCGTTCTCCCCTAAGAGAAGTGACTGAGTGTTCAGGTACTGAGTTTCCCAACACTGTAAACATTCATCTAAAATAGCATGTTCCTACTCTGAGTGGAAGTTAAATCATATAACTGCTAAGGCCTGTCTAATACTAAGATCCCATGTTTATAATCATGGAGCTAGGATTTGATGCATTACAGGTGATCACTGGAAGATTCAGTTGTCCAAAGATAAAAGAGCCTCATTAGTGGAAATGTTATGGTTCAAAAATAAACAATCAAGCCATGATGTTTTAACAACTTGTAATTCATTCAGTAATATCAGAACTTGCTAGAAATTGATGGTGGTGGTTATGTATACTTGTCACCATCAAAGACTAGGAAAGGAGGTAACTCACTGGTTATGTTTTGTTCTTCTCTGTTTACACTTGTATGACCAAAGCTGAAGGTAGCTGAGCCTCCAGTAAATGGAAGTTTGCTTGTGTACCTGAATTTCATGGGTCTTGAATGTTCCACAAGGGAACCAAGCACAGCAAAAGTATTTATACACCACAGCCATTAATCAGGGTTTAATTAGCCTTATAATTAGAAGGGTAAACAGAAATACAATTCCCAAATTGCCATTGTTTTTTTTACATGTCCATAGAGCACTATTTTATTTGCCTTTGCACTCCCCCAGCATTTTAGCACAAAATTAACCTTTAAAATGTGTTAACTATTTCATGGATTGCTTGCTTGCTTTCCACAAAATTCAGCTTTGTCATATTTGGTTAATTACAATGTTCAAACTTATCAACCACAAGCTTCTTCAACTCTGTGAATGTTACTGAAAGCAGGAAAGGATGTTTTTATTCCTAGCCATCCTTCGGCTGTTCCAATGCAAAATAGCAGTCCAGATTTGTACAGCCTGGGTGTCATTTAAGTAGTTTTTCCATAAGATTTATTTAATTTTATATTCAGGAAAGTGAGTTTAAATGTCATTCTATTAATTTTACAAATGATGAAACCGGTATGCAGAGAAGTTAAGTGGTTTGTGAAAGGTCCTTCTGTCTAGCATGAGTTTCTCAAAGTACATTCCCCAAACCACGCTCATTGCTATCATTTAGGGTTTAACCAGTCACCTCTGATGTGCCACTCAAGATGCACTTAGCTTTGCCTGGCCCTCTGTTCCACTCCAGCATCCCTCTGACAACCAGTCCTGCCCACTGGTTGCAGGTCCCCACTGCCTTCCAATGCATGCAACCTGACAGTGCTTTAGTCACACCAATGGCCTGTGCCCTTATCTCTTGTCCTTACTACCTTGGCTGAGGCACAAGAAGTCACAGACTTGGCAACATGCATTTTCAATCTGGAAGTACAAACAAGTAAATGCTCCATGGGGCAAGCCTTTAACCCACGGGAATGGGAGATGAATCAATTCCTCTCCCTTCCTCCCCTGCTCTGACCATCCTGAGGCACAGTGGCCCATGGGCTATCGGAAGACAGTCTTGTGAGAAATTGGCTTCACCTGACATGAAGTAGTAGCCAGCTCAATGGCACACCCTTGTCTTTGTCCTCCTTTTTCCTTTCCTCACTCCCTCTTCCCCTCCTGGTATTTCTTTGGACTTTAGTCGACAGTAAGGTAGCAGGATTTGTAAGCTTTTGCCTCAGCTTCTGCTTTCTGAGACCCAGGTCAGCTAATGCTGGATTAGAACATCTGGGAGTGGGGCATTTTTACAGGTTTCCCTGGTGATTTCCAGGTACCTTACAGCCTGATGACCACTGGATCTAGAATCTGAACCCAGTGCAAAGGACTCTAAATTCAGTACTCTTTCCTGACTAATATATGCCAGATAAAAGAAAGAATCTTGCTGTTCTCACGTTGGGTCTAAGATGGAGAAAGAAACCCCTGACTGACTGTACTACACCAGTCTGTGTTTCAAGGGGCTGCTGTGGGGTTCCTGACACTGACAACACCTGTCCCACGTGGTGAACCAGCTCACCTTCCCATCCAGGCAGTGGTCTAGCCTATCCCCACTTCTCTAATTTTTATGTCAAATAGGTTATACTCTGACTAGTTTCCTGCTCGCAGTCAGCCAGGTACACTGCATGGATGTTGGCCACGGGTTCTCTCTCTGTGTCTCCTTTTCTGAATTCTTCTTTCTTTAAACAAACCACTCCAAGTAGAAAGAGCCTGATTACCATCCATTGTCTCCTTGCTGGGAAAATATCAGGTTAAAAAATAAATAAATAAGATCTAGCACTCTCTATCCAAAAGTGCTCAGGAGCCAGAGCCTCTGGGGCTCTGTTATAGCTGTTTTTACACTCTGTGTCATGTCTTTGAGGCAAAAGAAAAGGGACACTGCCAGGAAACATCTTTGGAAATGCTATAAATAGCAAATCGGCAAGATTGGGGAACAAAAGAGAAGTGCAGTCAGTGTAATTAGTTCACTTACTGAGCAAGTTGACTATTCCAAGGCAGAGGACCATGTTCTAGCTGATGAGACTGTGGGACTGGGGAGGGAGGAAAACTCAACTTCCTGCACAGGCGGAGGAAAGGGGACACACGCCGAGACACCCAGGCCCCACTGGGCTCTCACAGTCCCCAGCCCAGGTTATCAACAATAACCCACAGAAGAATGTGGGAAGCCAAGGGTCCAAGGCCTGAGTATATGTGAAATGTGAGAGGGAAATCAAGGAGTTTGAGGTTGGAAAGCAAAGAGAAATATTAGATACATGGAGGATGGTGTAAGACCCAGGTCATCACAGGACAGGACTGAGAGATCCTCTTAGCCAGAGTTTTCCAAATAATAATGACAATAATATTAGCTAATATTTACTGAGTACTTACTATGACTATAAACACATTTAGTTCTTACAATAACTTTCTTAAGGTAAGTACTGTTATTATTCCCATTTTACAGGTGAGGAAATGGAGGTTTAGAAAAATTAGGTACCTTGCCCAAAGGTACATCTCTAGTTGCAAACTTTTAAAGCAGTGGAACATTTTCCTTTTTTTCAATTGGAATCCCAATAATATAAACAGAGTAGTGAAGGAAAGAATCCTGGACCACTGAATTCCAGCACACCAGTGAACTCAACTGGAAAACTATTCCCTGAGTGCAAGCTGAGGGCCAGAGAGGGGAACAGTACTGTCCCAGGTCACTAGACTGGCTAACTGTGAAGCTGGGGAACACAGGTCTTCTGGAGCCCATTCAGGGCTCCCTCCAAAACGATGCTTTGCAGTTGAGGAGCCACTCCATTTAAAAGTTTGTTTCCCCTTTGAACCACCACTGGACTGAGACCTTAGTTCTGTGCATATAGCGCATACAACACCCACTGGCTGCTGTGGATCTGTGTCTCCTTTGCCTCTTAACTTGTCTGTGAAGTGTTGAGAGTAGAGTCTTTATCTTTGTGTCTTCCCAGGTGCCTAGCACAGAGGCTGGTACATAGAAGGATCTTGTTAAAGTTTATTAAAGGAATGAATGTTGTGATGGGTGGAGGAACAAATTAATTAATGCATAAATATGTGACCACCTGTAATAAAAATAACACTGTGGAGAACACAAGTATTTTCATGTCTAACACCACCTTTGCTTTGCAAAACCAGCTGAAAGGGAGTATTATTATTCCCATTTTACAGATGAAGGACCTCAGGCATTTAAAAGGAAAATTCTTTCTCAAAGGCACACAGCTAGGAAGCCAAGGAGGTAAGACTGCACTTAGATGGTCCGACTCCTAAGAATCAATAGCTAAGGAAAAATACTGCATGATTCCAGATATAGAAGGTACCTAGAATAGTCAAATTCCTAGAGATAGAAAGAGAAAGAAGATAGAATGGTGGTTGCCAGGGGCTGGCAGGGCTAGGAATGGGGAGGTGGATTTAAATTATTTTTAATTTGATATATTTAGGGGGTGCAAATGCAGATTCCTTACATGCATATATTGCCTAGCGGTAAAATCTGGGCTTTTAATGAACCCATCACTTGAATAGCAAACACTGTACACAATAGTTAATTTGTCAACCCTCACCTCCCTCCCACCCTTCCATCTTTCATAGTCTTCTATGTCTATTATTCTACTCTATGTGTTCATGTGTATCACTGTTATCTCCAAGTTATAAGTGAGAACATGGAGTATCTGACTTTCTGTTTCTGAGTTATTTCACGTAGGATAATGGTCTCCAGTTCCATCCATGTTGCTGCAAAATACATGATTTCATTTGTTTTGTGGCTGAATAGTATTCTGTGTGTGTGTGTGTGTGTGTGTGTGTGTGTGTGTATATGTTTGTGTGTATGTGTGTATGTATATATGTGTGTGTATGTATATATATGTATCTCACATTTTCTTTATACAATACTTCATTGATGAACATTTGGTTTGATTCCATATTTTGCTATTGTGAATAGTGCTGCAATAAATATACAAGTGTAGGTATCTCTTTGATATAATTATTTCCCTCCCTTTGGGTATACACCCAGTAGTGGGATTGCTAGATTAAATAGTATTTTTAAATAAGTACAGAGTTTCTGTTTTACAGAGGAAAAGACTTCTGTGGATGGAGGGTGGTAATGAACAAAACAATGTGAATGTACACTTAGAAATGATTAGGATGGTAAATTTTGTGTTATTTGTATTTTACCACAATTAAATTTCTTTTTAAAATTAATATCTAACATTTATTATTTGCTATGGTTTGAATATGGCTTGTTTTCCCCACCAAATCTCATGTTGAAATTTGGTCACTAATATTGGAGGTGGGGCTTAATGGGAGGGTGTTTGGGTCGTGGGGGAAGATCTCTCATGAATAGATTAGCGCCTTCCCTGGGAGGGGGAAGTGAGTAAGTCTCACTGTTCCTTTGAGAGCTGATTGTTTAAAAGAACCTGGTCCTTTCTCAGTCTTTTGCTTCTGTTCTCACCATGTGATTTCTGCACGTGCTGGTTCCCCTTTGCCTTCTGCTATGAATGGAAGCAGCCTGTGGACCTCACCTGAAGCAGATGCCAGTGCCATGCTTCTTGTACAGCCTGTAGCACCCTGCCAAAGAAACCTCTTTTCTTTATAAATTACCTAGCCTCTGTTAGTCCTTTGTAGCAACACAAAACAGACTAAGACAGTACTGTCTACTATGTGTCCAACTACACTTTACCTTTTTTAATCCTCACAACAATTCTATGAAATAAGTACTATTACTATCTTTATTTACAAACAATAAAACTAAGTTATGGCAGGGCATGGTGGCTCACACCTGTAATCCCAGCACTTTGGGAGGCTGAGGTGGGTGGATCACCTGAAATCAGGAGTTCGAGACCATCCTAGGCAACATGGTGAAACCCCATCTCTACTAATAATATAAAAATTAGCCAGGTGTGGTGGCACGTGCCTGTAATGCCTACTGCTTGGGAGGCTGAGGCAGGAGAATCGCTTGAAACAGGGAGGCAGAGGTTGCAGTGAGCCAAGATTGCACCATTGCACTGCAGCCTGGGCAACAAAAGCGAAACTCCGTCTAAAAAACAAACAAACAAACAAAAAAACAGAGTTACAAAGAGGTAAAGTAACTAAGTAACATAGCCAAAGTTACATAGCTAGTAACACAAGAACCAAATTCAAAGGGTCTGCTCCAGCCACTACAATAAATGAACAAAGGGAAGAAGAAGACATTGGATAAAGAATTTGCTGCTGGAGCAGAAGTTAGAGATTAGTCATATGCACATATCTCTGTCTGAATCTGTATCTGTATTAAATGCCTCACAGTCATTCAACTGGGACATCTGAAAAAATGTTTTTGTTTTAATTTACTTCTCAGACTGAAAGACAGCATTCCAGTTAAGGGAAGTGCATACATTCAGAGACAGTAGCTTCACATTCAGATAGGACCCGAGTTCAAATTCTGACTCCAGCACTGTTTACCTATGTGATATTTGATATTTCAGCTGGCCTCTCTGAGCCTATAAAATAGAAATATTTACATTATCATGAACATAGTTATTATGAACATTAAATGTGATAATCTATAAAAGTAATAGTTTCATACCTGGCTCAATAAATGTTAGTTCTCATTCTCATAAAACAAGTTGAGATGTAAAATATCTTGTCCTCAATTTTTAAAACTTATCTAGCACATTCTTCAGCCTGTGAGTATGAGGATATTTTAACACTTCTGGAAAGATTAATATTTGTACTACTTTTCAAGATATACATAGTAAAATATTTCTCAATAAGTCAAAAGGTGGTCATGTGAAAGAAACTCTCTTATTTATAACCTAAATCCACTCTGCCGCTGACTGCTGACTAACCCTTTCTGTGCTAAATGGCCCTTTTATAGGTTCTGTGTATCAGCTTCCTGCAACCTTTCATTCTTCAAATTGGATAACTCCAACTCCATTCATCCTTCTCAACTTTCCATGGTATCATTCTAGCTAGCCATGGTGTTGTTGCAGACAGAGCCCTAAGAATCTGAGTGTTGGAAGATAATATTAAATTGCAATACATTCTGATTATTGTCCAGGCACAGCCTAGAATACTGTTCAACCTGTGGCCATACTAGTCTCTTGATCCTTTTCTAGGATCAAGAGGAAATGATATACTTTCTATGTCTTTGTCTTTCCTTCAACTATTGAATAGCCTAACTCAAAGACATCAGGAAGAACACAATTTTGATTCACGCTTGAATCTTGTTTCAAGAATCCTACCTTCTAGTGGGAGAGATAAGAAAAGGGCACAAATATCAAAAGGAAACTTACAAGGGCCACCAGGAAAGGAGAGAGAGAGAGAGAGATCATGCACTGCTTATCTCACTGCCTAGCATATGGCATGTGTTCCAAGTATGATGGCTGTTGTATTTGTTGAGCCTATAAAATGAATGCAACAAGAGGTACTTTGAGGAAGAGGGGTGGAAATCAAGACAGCTCCAGAAGAAATATAACTGACGTAAGGATGAGCAAGAATTTGATACCAGAAGTAGACGATAGAATTGCAGAGATGGGCACAATGAGTGCAAAGACACAGAGGCACAAAGACAAAGTGACACAGAGAGGACAATGTTTTGAAGGAATAGAGGTCTGACAAAAAAAAATGGGAAGAAGAAGGGATAGAGAAAAAAGGAAAGATTTAAGAACAGACACACAGGACAAAGGACACACCTGTTATTCACTGAGAGTTCTCTGGAGATATTTATCTTCCTTAAAATACAGGTAATTTGTGGGACACTAGCATAACTCATTCATTAACTTACTCATCTATTCAACAACATATTCTAAGGATATGATTCCGAACTGGAATATACCAAATATGAGTAAGAAGATACAGTGCCTGTGTTCAAGTTACTTAGAGTCAATAAAGTGCAACACGTATGGAATAACAGCGATAGTAAGAGCTAACATTTATTGAGTATGTGTTATGTGCCAAGCACAAAACCATATTATTTTATTCAAATTTTACAATAGCCCTAACTGGAAATATTACTGCTATATCTATTGACATGAACACAATAAAGCTTATAAGTGTTTAGTGACTTACCCAAGCTCATAAAGCTAGCATGCAGTGAAGTTGAAATTTTAATCAAACTCAGAAAACTATCTGACTCCTTTACTCTTAAGAATTATTCTTGGCTGGGCGTGGTGGCTCATGCCTATAATCTCAGCACTTTGGGAGGCCAAGGTGGGCAGATCACAAGGTCAGGAGATTGAGACCATCCTGGCTAACACGGTGAAACCCCATCTCTACTAAAAATTAACCAGGCATGGTGGCAGGCGCCTGTAGTACCAGCTACTCAGGAGGCTGAGGCAGGAGAATGGCGTGAACCCAGGAGGCAGAGCTTGCAGTGAGCCAAGATCGTGCCACTGCACTCAGCCTGGGTGATAGCGCGAGACTCAGTCTCAAAAAAAAAAAAAAAAAAAAAAAAAAAAAAGAATTATTCTCTCCAGCCCCTAAACTGTAGTATGTGTGTCATAGAGCTTTGGGCTCAGAGAAAAAGCAAAGGCATGAGTGGTTACTTCTACCTAGGGTCAGGGAGTACTGTAAAAGTCTTCACAGAGGAACTGAGTTGAATCTCAAAAGATATAGACAGCTATTCAACCAGCAGACGGGAATGCAAGCTGAGAAAGGTATTGCAAGCCTAGGGAGTAGCATGTGTAAATGCAGGAGGTGAAAAAGCAGCCTTGTGTGTTCTGGAGTCATAAGAAATTTAGAAAAGTTGGAGCACCGAGTATGAGGAAGGGTCCTCGGAGGAAACAGACTGGAGAAGCAGGGCAAGATTGAGAAGGCTTCTGCATGTCCTACTATATAACTTGAGTTTTCTCTTATAAGCTAAGCAGCTACTGAAATAGTTGGAAAACAGCAAGATGACAAATACACTTCGTTTACTTCTGGTGACAGTATGGCAAGACTGTAAGCTATGGGAACAGTTATCTTGGAGACTACTATAATATTCCAGGTATATTAATCCATTTTCACACTACTATAAAGAACTGTCAGAGACCTGGTAATTTTTAAAGGAAAGAGGTTAATTGATTCACAGTCCCACATGGCTGGATAGGAGGCCTCAGGAAACTTACAATCATAGCAGAAGGTAAAGGAAAAGCAAGTGGCTTATTCATTAGGCAGCAGGAGAGAGGAGAGAGCACAGGGAAAACTGCCACTTATAAACCATTAGATCTCATGGGAACTCCCTTACTACCACGACAACAGCATGGGGGAAACCACCCCCATGATCCAATCATCTCCCACCAGGTTCCTCCCTGACATATGGGGATTACAATTTGAGATGAGATTTGGGTGTGACAAAGAGCCAAACCATATCACTAGATATGGCAAAGAAGATTCCTTTTCCTCCTATGCACACAGCTACACTACATGTTTCAGCTTCCCTTTAGGTGAAGCCCATGTGACTTAGTCTTAATAAAATGAGGATGGGAATTATGCAAATTTCTTCTAGGTCCATATTCTGATAACCTCCCTTGATCTTACAGTCTCTATTTCTTATCTTCTAGCTATATGCAGAGGAGATGCTGCTAGATGATGGTGAGTCATACAACAGGAGGAACCTGGGTCCCTGAATGATAATATGGAGCAGAAACCCCCTGCAAGCTTCAGTGGCCTACAACATGAATGAAAAGTGAGGTTTTATTATATTAAACCACAATAAACCCTGACAAGATCTATTGAAAGCCTGGACCAGTACAGTGAGAATTAAATAGAATAGAAGATGGATATAACAGATATGCAAAAGGTAAAATAGACTAGACCTGGTCATAGACTGGATCTGAGATAGCCATTTTCTCTTTATGGTATTAGAAGAAACAAACACTAAGTAGAAGAGTTACACTTTTTTTTTTTTTTTAAGACGGAGTCTCACTCTGTCATCAGATTGGAGTGCAGTGGTGCCATCTTGGCTCACTGTAACCTTCGCCTCCCAGGCTCAAGCAATTCTCCTGCCTCAGCCTCCCGAGTGGCTGGGGCTACAGGGGCACGCCACCATGTCCAGCTAATTTTTTTATATTTTTAGTAGAGATGAGGTTTCACCATGTTGGCCAGGATGGTCTCAATCTCTTGACCTTGTGATCCACCCGCCTCAGCCTCCCAAAGTGCTGGGATTACAGGCATGAGCCACCATGACCAGCGAGAGTTACACTTTTTTTTTTTTTTTTTTTTTTTTTTGAGGACAGAGATAGAACATGCAAGAGAAGCATAAGCATAATCAAGGCCTTAGCAAAATTCAAAACTACATTTCAGTTGTACCTATTCCTTAGTTTATACTTACTAGCTTCTGAGAAAATAACTGTCTAGCAAAATCTCACTTGGAAATTGAACCCCAGGCATAATGTTAATTCAACATGAATGCATTAATACTGCTTTTTACTTGAAAGCTGTAAATGTAAATCTATTCCCATCATCACAAGTTTGATTGAGATTCCCAAGTACAATAGTTGACAGTTCCAACAGTATCAGTTACGAAGTGACTCTTTAAAGAAGGATCTGCCAGCATCATATCATGGTAGACAGGACTAAGCAGACATGCCATCATTTCACTGAATCCCTTATCATTGCTGATAGAGTTCATCAAGAAGTAGTGACAGTGCATCCAGAGGAGAGAAAGTCAGAGTACAGGGAGTTGTTCCAGCATCATAGCAGCATATCCCTTGAGGAACTCAAAGCCACCTTTTATAGCAAACAACAATTGCTCATTAATCTTCACACATAGTGTAAGGGGTACCGTGCAGCCCTGGAAATAGCCAATGGAAAGAGTATTAAGGTACAAAGTCAGAAGACATGGGTGTAAGTCTTAATCATGTAATATTCATTCCTTTTTTCATTCAAAAAGTGGCTGGGCCAGGTAGCAGATAGGCAAAGGTGAATAAGACAGATTCACTGTGGATAGGCTGTGTCATCAAGATCATTAGTTGTATGACTTTAGGGAAGTTCCTGAACCTCTCTGGGACTTGGGCTCCAATAAAGGTCATTAACTACATGTTGGCTGCCCAATGTTCATGCCTTCCTTTGGTACCTCAGTACATTTTCCTCTCATAACCAACCTCTTCTATATTATCAGTCATGTATTTCTGATAGAATTGATTCAGATCTTTGACTCCAAGATTAGACGTGTGACTCAGCCTGTCCAATTAGGGATTACAATTCCTTGGCTATAGTGATTGGTTCAGGATTAAGGGCAAGACTCAATCCATTGAGAGGCAAAACTTTCGTTTGTACTGTAGGAAAGTCAAAAGCTCTCTTATTTCTGCTAGCTTGGATGAATTTAAAGGATACATGCTGGATGGCCATGCTCAGTGGCTGACACCTGTAATCCCAGCACTTTGGGAGGCCGAGGCGGATCACCTGAGGTCAAGAGTTCGGGACCAGCCTGGCCAACATGGTGAAACCTCATCTCTACTAAAAATACAAAAAATTAGCTGAGCACAGTGGTGCATGCCTATAGTCCCAGCTACTGGGGAGGCTGATGCAGAAGAATTGCTTGAACCTGGGAGGCAGAGGTTGCAGTGAGCCAAGAGTGTACCACTGTACACCAGACTGGGTGGCAGACCAAGACTCAGTCTCAAAAAAACAAAAACAGGAAACAAAAACAAAAAACAAAACAAAACAAAATGTACTGGAACTGCCTGCAGTCTTACTGATCCTATAAGAAGCTACGGAAAGGGGCAGCCTGAAAACAGGTGAGCCAAGAATGTGAAAAAGACTGGTCCTGATGATGTCTTTTAAGGTCCTGACTGGCTTTTTAGTTATGTGAACTCTTCATTACCATTTTGGCTTAAGTCAATTTCAGTCGGGTTTCTTAAAACTTCCAATAAGAAGAACTCTAGTTTATATATTCCTCATTCATAAATTGGAAGGAATAACAATGTTGGACCTGTATAATTTCATAAAATTCTAGTAAAATAAACTTATGATCTGTACTAGCTTTGTAACCGTGGGCAAATTACTTAATCTCTCTGTTTTTAGTTCCTTTATTGTAAAATTAGGAGAACAGCCTATAGGATTGTTCTGAGGATTAAATTAGTTTAACAACGTCTACTTCGTAGAACAGTACCTGACATATCATTTAAATATTTACTATAATGCTACTACTACAACTAATAGTATATTTTTAAATTATATTTAAAAGAAAATAGTATTGTTATCAAGAAGGAATTTACTGTAATTAGAATTGCCTCTTAAAGTCATGAGTTTCTCATCACCTTACATTAATTAGGATAGATTGACTGCTACAACACACAACCTTGAATTTTCAATGGCTTCACACCACAAAATATTATTTCTTGTTCATGTCTCACAATAGAATGCAAGTCAGTGGAATGGAGAAAACTCTGCTCCACTCAGTCATGCACAGACCCAAGTTTCTTCCAGGTTATGGCACTGTCCTCCTCTAAGCCCTAGGAGTGCTTTTCTTTCAGCCAAATGACAGCGAGAGCAGGGGTTGAAGTGGAGCTTCTATATGCCAGGCCTGGAATTTGGACATCACTTCCACTCATATTCCAATGGTCAGAACTCAGACCAACAGAGACATAAACAGAGACTTAGAAATTAAGTTTAGCTGTGCCTGAACGCAGTGGGGACCACAGACACTGGTGAGCACTGGCAACTCCTGACACATTTGAAAAGTATTCGAGGAGTGACCAAATGACCATCTCTCAGGGACTCGAACTGTTGCTGAGACTCAAAATGACGGCATTAGGAGAGATGAAAAAGCACTTGAAGACCACCAAGTCCAATCAACTCCCTTATATGAATTTGCCCAAGGTCACCCAGATAAATATTGGCAGAGCTGTAACTGGAACCTACTTCTAACTCCCATGCCATTCTTTTGTCCACCCGCTCACCTCCTCTCTTAGTTGTCCTTTCCAAATCTAATAAATTATTGCCTTTTTTGCTCCCTGGTTTAGCCAGTTATTTGCCTTTGCAAGATAATTTATTACTTCTTTCACATAGATTACTTATCCAAGAATCTTCATTACCTTATGCCATCTGCCTCCTTTCACCAAATGTGGGTTTGAAGGTAAGGAGACAACAAGGCAGAATGGTATGTGCCTCTACTCTTACCAAATTATCATGATTATATAAATCACTCAAGTAAGGTAAAATGCTGACTGTAGCACTAAAAACACTTGGCATATCTGGAAGGTGTAATTCAATTGATTATATTTTTTTGCATTGTTTTCACTTTAAGTGGCAGGTTCTTCAGTGGCAATGAGTGAATGAAATGTGTTGTTAGCCAGCAAATTAAGCATTTCACCCTAAGAACCAAGCTCCACTAATATATTCACCTACTGACATGTGCAACCAAATATGAGTTGTTTAAATTAACTATAATTAGCACAACTCAAACAATGACCACAACTAGCAACAGAGGCTGTAATTTAGAATTTTGCCAATTTCTTTTCCAATTAGCTTGGTTTCATCTTTACTAGAGATATGGACTTCCTCAGCACCAGTCACTACCTATGAATAATGTAGTCTATTTTCGTTTGTTTGTTTTGTTTGTTTTTGAGATGGAGTCTCGCTCTGTCGCCCAGGTTGCAGTGCAGTGGCGCAATCTCGGCTCACTGCAAGCTCCGCCTCCCGGGTAGCTGGAACTACAGGCGCCCGCCACCATGCCCGGCTAATTTTTTGTAATTTTAGTAGAGACAGGGTTTCACTGTGTTAGCCAGGATGGTCTCGATCTGACCTCGTGATCTGCCTGCCTCGGCCTCCCAAAGTGCTGGTATTTTGTTTTATTAATTAATTCAGTTGTCTCCTCTGAAGATTCAGGCAGCAAATAAGAAATTCCACTTGACCAGTGCCCTTTCAGAATACTGATCTCTTGACATAGTGTTATTTCTAAATTTTTGCCTCTGCTTTGCTGAATACCGAAGGTCCATAAACAGAAATGATGAATAATTCAACTGCCTCACCCCATGGGGAGAAAATATTAGGAAACACTGTCAAGGATGTCTATAATTTTGGAAGCTGACAAATGTATACTTAAAAGTAGATGAAGGACCCCAAGTCTCAGAGTTTCACAGAGAGTCTGTTCAACATTCTGTGTCCACTGTTAGCTGCAGTCCCAGAGGAAGTTTGCAGAAAAAAGACAGTTACCTTTCAGCAAGCACTGGGGGACTCCTGGCAGAATTCCATGAGGACTTTGAGCTGATATCTGACCTCCTGCTTTCTCAAATTTCTCAATCTTTAAACATTTTCTCAACATTTCATGGGGAAGTCCAAATTCACCCCATTTTAAAATATGGGACAAATTGTGCTTTAATTATTTGTTTTCATGGTAAGTACCCCCACCCTGAAATGGGAAGAGGGACTTGATGTACAGGTAACAAACCTGATAGGTAGCAGAGTATGGCAGTGAGGAGCACAGCCTCTATACCAACATCCAACCTGCCCAGTTCTGCTTCTATCATTCACTTGAGCAAGCTCCTCAGCCCCTCTATGCCTCAGTTTACTCAACGGTGAAATGGGGATGACAACAATCCCACCAACCTCACAGAATGGTTGTGAAGATTAAACAAGTTCATAAACATAAGAACCTAAAACACTGCTTGACACATAGAAAACACTTTATAAGTGTTAGCTTTAAAGATCAAAAAAGGACAATCTGGAAATTAGATGATAGCATTTAAGACCTCACAACAGTCAAAGTAGTTACTTAATAATGCCTTCTCACTTTAATTGAATGTCTTTCCAAATAGCCATATGTTATGATCAGTTGTCCCTTGTGAAAATAAATCAAATGACTTCTCCATTGGTTTAAGACAGTAATTGCCACTGAGTACCTATCACAACCCTTATGATGTAGGTATTATTTGCACTTCACAGACAAAACTGAGGCTCAGCAAGATAAAGTGCCAAGGTCACTGTAGGAAATTAAAGATGGTGCAACTTTTTTGACATTCTCCTGAGAGGTAGGATTTATTTCTCCTCCTCTTGAAGCTGGGCTGGTCTGTGACTGCTTTGACTAACAGAGCACAGCAGAAGTGATGCTACACTGGTTCATGGCTTCCCCACCTAAAAAATAAGAATTCTAATAATACCTGTCAATTTCTGTTTCACAAAGTTGTGAGAATCACATGAGTTAATGGACACGAAAGTGTTTTGTAAAACAGAAAACACTACACAGGCATTAGGAATTACTATCATTTGTACAAGCTAATTATACTTTATATTATTCTATAACAATAAAAATCACCTGCACTAAGGGGTTGCTTTGTCGATATGTGTACTTGAGACTCTAGGGACCACCAAAAACAACATGTAACACCCACACCTCCAAATCATTCTCCACAGGTAGGTTATGTCTCTGTGACAGCAAAACATCTGTTCGATTAAACTCAGTCATTTTCATTTACAATCACTTAAACCAAGTGCTTAGTGCCACATGGGCCAAAAGAAAAGAGCACAGACAACCTGCTTTGCACCATTTGTTCCTGGGAAATCAAGTGGAGAAATACTTTTAGAGCACTATGAACTGAGCATTGTGCTGGAGTCTTGGCTATTTAAAAAGGGAAAATCAGGTCACGAAGATCCTGCCCTTAAGAGTTTAAAATCATGATGCAGAAAAGGGGTAAGGGGAAGAGAGCAGCATCACTTAACAGAACCCCCAGTGCATGCTTTGATAGAACTAAGGTTTTTCTGCCATATGTTCCTTAAATTTCCCATTCTATGATTATAAACTCTTTAAGTAATGATTTGTCTTCAACCAAGACACAATTGTGATCAAACATTTTATCTGTTTTGGACTCACCATTAGGAATATCTAGGCTTTAAATTATTTAGGTCATCTCAGGATGGGTTTGCACCAAACCAAGACATAGACAACACCCTCATATTTCTCCTTTAAGACTTACTTCAGGGTTCCCTAATCCAGGAAGCCTTCCTTGATTTCTCTTCCCTCTTCCCATATTCACCCAACTGTCTCCATATACATAAACACACACTGAGATGTATGTCAACTCTTCTATTTTCAGCCACAAAATCCTCTACTTCTTTCTTAGTGTCATAGTGGTTCGCAAACTTTAGGGAGCATGAAAATCACTGGGAGACTTGTTAAAACACAGATTGCTGGCCCCAGATTCAGAGTTTCTGATTTAGTAGATCTGAATGGGTGGGGCCTGCATTCCCAAGTTTTCTGGTGGTGCTGATGCTGCAGGTCCAAGGAAAGCATTATGAGAACTGCTGCTATGTCATATAACATTGATCACACTGCACTGCAATGATATTTTTGCATGTCTCTCTCAGTCTAAAATGATGTATTATGTGTTTATTGTGGCTCCCAGTTGACTATGTAGAGCTTTTTAAATGCCCATGAGGCTTGCAACTTAGCTCACACCTGACCAATCAGAGAGCTCACTAAAATGCTAATTAGGCAAAAACAGGAGGTAAAGAAATAGCCAATCATCTATTGCCTGAGAGCTCAGTGGGAGGGACAAGGATCGGGATATAAACCCAGGCATTGGAGCCAGCAATGGAAACCCCCTTTGGGTCCCCTCCCTTTGTATGGGAGCTCTGTTTTCACTCTATTTCACTCTATTAAATCTTGCAACTGCAAAAATAAATAAATAAATAAATAAATAAATAAATAAATAAATAAATAAATGCAGGCATTTGTCTTCAGTTTTATAAGACCAGAACTCAAAGCCTGGCATATAGTAGACATTCACTGGTGAATATTTATTGAACAAATAGCTAAATGAATATTACATCTTGAGGTCAAAGAGCATGCATACAGAAGGCATTTGAGAACAACTCAAGGGTTTAGCCAGTGGCATTAGAACATGGCCATGTATCTAACTGAACTAAGGACTTAAGACATTACCTATAATAATTACCCCACTACCTGGCCACAGAGCAAGCATCAAGTTCATTACATGGTTCAGTTTTGAACCACCATTTTTTGATCACATCTATGTGAACACATCTATGTGAATCTAGGATACAGAGAAAATCTGAAACCAAGTCATGAGAGAAAAGTGTGAAAGAATTGGAAATGCAGCTTTTGGAGAATAAGATTCGGTTGGTTGAGAGGGAGTTAAATAAAAGCTACATTGGCACAAAGAACTGTCATGAAAGTAATAGCATCAACTTATTTGTCAGAGCCCCAGAGGGTAGAACTTAAATTCAAATTTCCTTTCGCAAACATGCATCTGTGCCCACTGCATCAAAATGCTAGTATTCAGAAATGAATCAGACACAGTCCCTACTGTGTTATGGAACAAAAATTTTAATCTAAGTGGCTTACTTGGGAGATATTCCCCAGAAGCACCAGTAGTGGGTAGAGAAGTGAGGCGTGGAAGGGCAGAAGCCCAATATCGGGGTGATTATACGCAGATTAGCTCTGTGGGCAGCTGCAGCTCAATCCTATCAGAACCCCCAGGAGAGAATCAAGAAAGTTCTTCAGAGTTGTCTCACCCAGGCAATGAAGAAGCTGAGGTATTTGTCCATCAATTCCTTTTGTAGTTTTGAAGGCTCCTCCTGGGGGACATTAATTCCCATGCACAAACTTCCAGCCTGCTGTATTTGCAGGCCAATGCATCAAGAAGCCTTTGCCAGCATTACAGCATAGGAATGAGGCACCAACGGCATCTGCTACACCTGTCTACAAAATGTGCTCATAAAAACAGAGAAGCTGTATATAAGCCATCATGACGTAATTCCAACTAAGAGTTCCTATGAACCATGAAAATCTAATGTTTACCATGATAATATTAATAACTAACATCAGCTTGTGTTACATGTGTGATAGTATTAGTCTGCTAGCAGCTGTGTAATATATATGAGAACTATAATATTATAATAATAGTATCCATTTCACTGATGAGGTAACTGAAGTCAAAGTGGTTGAAGCCACTTGCTCGAGGTCACACAGCAAGTAGAATTACACAGGAGACTTCCTGGCCCCAATCCCAGGTTCACAGCTCTGCAGCCAAGCAGCATATGCTAGAATCCTGAAACTTTTTTAATCATTATGGTTTTATTTGTATATATTACTTCTGTGAACCCTAAGTATCTGAGATAGTTTTCAGTCAATTTAGGAAGTTTATTTTCCCAAAGTTAAGGACACGCAACCATGAGACAGTCTCAGGAGGTTCAATGACATGTGCACAGGGTGGTCAAGGCACAGCTTGGTTTTATTCATTTTAAAGAGACACGAGACACCAACCAATATATATAAGATATACACTGGTTCTGTCCAGAAAGGCGGGACAACTCTAAGTTGGGAGGAAGCTTCCAGGTCACAGGTAGATTGCATTTTTTTGAGTTTCTGATTAGGCAATCAGATATGCATTTATCTCAGTGAGCAGAGGGATGAATGAGTTTTGTCTGTCCTTTGTCCACAAGAAAATTCACTGGGAGGAGTATGTAGCTATTTTTAATCTTAGTTGCTATTTTTTTTAAGGAATAGAATGGGAGGCAGGTTTGCTCTAAGCAATTCCCAGCCTGACTATTCCCTTTGGCTTAGTGATTTGGCGGTCCTGAGATTTATTTTCCTTTCACACTTCCCAGTGAGAATGCTTTACCATTGTACTACCACTATGTTATAACCTCCCACAAATAATACATCTACCTGCTGCACAAGCTTCCCTCAATTTCTAGATAACATACCTTCCCAGATCTTGCTGTTTTTAGAGTAGTGAAGAACACACTTCCAGATATAGAGTAGGTACCTGATAATTATTTGACTTACAACAACTACTCTGAGTTTAAGCTTTTATTGAGCATTGCTTTGCATTAGGTTAGCAGTTGTGAAAGATTGTAAACATGGCCACAATCCTTACAGTTTTCCATGAAGTTATGCTCTTTGCTATGTGATTTTGCAGCTCAAACAGTGACATCTATTTCTCTTTTCCTCATATCTGGGCTGGCTTTGTGCCTTTAATTGGCCAACCATATGCAACAGAAGTGATGGTGGGGCTGTTTTTAGCCTAGAGGCCCTGCACACTTCTGCTCTCTCAGCACCCTGCCTCCACATGAGAACAAGCCTGGACCAGCCTAGTGGAGGATGAAGGGGCCACATAAAGCAGAGCTTGGGGAGCCAATTCATCTCAGCTGAGGCTCCAAACATCTGCTAGCACCCAGGCAAGATTAGAAAATTCAGCTGACTTGCCAACTAACCCTGCAGATACTCAAGGAAAACCATCCTACATGAGTCAAGCCCTCCAGTTAATTCACACTGTAATTAGCGAGTTAAATATCTGCTGCTATAAAATACTAAGTTTTGGAGTGGCTTGTTATGCAGAAATAGCTAACTGATACAGTGGTTTTCAAATGTAGTGAGGATGGAGGTTAGAGTAGAAGTATGAAGGAATCTCCAGGGTAGGAAAACATCTATGCGTGGTTGGGAAAATAGGAAGTTCCCTAGGTGATGCATGCCCATTAACCCTACTCCTTCTACTGTAAGTTGCTGCTTAGAAAGCAATGTGTTCAGCATTGGGAATATAAAGCCTAGAAGTCAGAGTCCCTACTTTTAAGTTATTTATGGCCCAGTGAGGGCAACTGTGATCAGCCATCCTGGTTTACCTGTGACTGTCCTCGTTTTAATAGTGGAAGCCACACATTCCAGAAATCCCCTCAGTGCTGGGCAACCTGAAATGGTTGATTACTTGAGGTCTTGCAAATACTTTTAATGTGGTATATACATGTTTTGATATAGGTAGTCAACACAGAGTTCCTTACTAATATTAATATCTGTCCTGAAAAGACATATTTCATGAAAAAATGCAATCTTAGAGAGTCTGTAACTTCCCCAAGATCACAAAGTTAGTAAGTAGTTGTATTAGTTTGTTCTCACACCGCTAGAGGGCCACACCTGAGGCTGAGTAATTTATAAAGGAAAGAGATTTAATTGACTCACAGTTCCTCAGGACTGGGGAGGCCTCAGGAAACTTACAATCATGGTGGAAGGGGAAGTGAACATGTCCTCCTTCACATGGTGGCAGCAAGGAGGAGTGTAGAGCAAAGGTGAGGGGAAAGTCCCTTATAAAACCATCAGATCTCATGAGAACTCACTATCGCATGAACAGCATAAAGGTAACTGCCCCCATGATTCAATTACCTCCCACTGGGTCCCTCTCATGACACATGGGGATTATGGGAACTACAGTTCAAGATGAGATTTGGGTGGGGACACAGCCAAACCATATCAGTAGTGGAACTCAAATTCAATCTCAGGCTAAGTTTTAGAGTTAAAATTTCTTTTCCGTTTTTAGCATTTAAAAAAAATTAATTTAATGGGTTTTGGGGGAACAGGTGTTGTCTGGTTACATGGATAAGTTCTTCAGTTGAGATTTCTGAGATTTTGGTGCACCCATCACCTGAGCAGTGTACACTGTACTCAATGTATATTGTTTTTATCCCTCACCCCTGACACCTTTCTCCCCAAGTCTCCAAAGTCCATTGTATCATTGTTATGCCTTTGCGTCCTCATAGCTTAGTTCCCACTTATAATTGAGAACATACAACGTCTGGTTTTCCATTCCTGAGTTGCTTCACTTAGAATAATGGTCTGCAACTCCATCCAGGTTGCTGTGAATGCCATTACTTCATTCCTTTTTATGGCTGAGTAGTATTCCATGGTATATACATACTATGTTTTCTTTATCCACTTGTTGATTGATGGGCATTTGGGCTGGTTCCATGTTTTTGCAATTGTGAATGGTGTTGCAACAAACATGCATGTGCAAGCGTCTTTCTCATATAATGACTTCTTTTCCTCTGGTCGATCCAGTAGTGGGATTGCTGGATCAAACAGTAGATCTACTTTTAGTTTTTAAAGGAATCTTCATACGGTTAAAACTTATTTTCTTAAACATTAAGCTGAACTTCCCTCCACCCCTAAACCCACTCATTAAAGCAAAAATCAGGAATGGAATGGAGTTAATGAAGAGAAACCTGAACCAGATTAGGCCACTCAAGGAAGGCTTCTTAGAGAAAGTGATACATAAAATGAGTCTTGAGCGATAAGGAAGAGTTTGACAGGAGATAAGCAAGGTGAGACACTCCAAATATCTTAACTGAACAGCTTAGACAAAAGTGCAAGAACATTAAACAATGTGGGGATCTAAAGGCTGACCATTGATGCATTATAGAATGTGAGCTGGGATTTGCTAGGAAATGAGGCTACAGGGACAGTTATAGGTTGGAGTTCTCCTAGTAGTCATAACCCACTAGAATCCAATGAAAGATAAGCTTCCTTCCATTTCAAAGCATTCACACATAGGAAACAAATTAATCCTCTTTGTAGTAGAACATTTTTCATGTGACAAACTGATTTGAAAACTAACACCATTCACTTGCAAATCTGAAGCAAAAATATTTTGGTATCACATGCTGAGAACCGGAGGCTAACAACAACAACAACGAAAACTACCTTATAAAAAGTAGTTGGCAAATATGCTAAGTAGCTATTTTCCAATGCAAATAGTGAAGAGCATTAAAAAAAAGTCACCATTTAGCCATTGCATAATGTTTTCTTAAAGACCAGTAATGTCAGCACTGTGCAGACCTTCCAGCACAAAGGCTAAATATGTTTGATTGCCATATATGCAAGACGTAAGCAAATTAAGGAGCCGATGAAAATATCTGATCTAATTTTTTTGCATATTGAGTGTATTTTTCTAACTGGTTCAGGATTAATTCATTTATTAATACATTGAAAAACTAGTCATGTAGCCCCTAGTATATCGGTATTGTCCTTGGTGCTGAGAATACACTTAGGGACTATTTGAATCATGTCTTTAAGAACATTACAATTAGATAAAAAATTGATATGCAGACAATTCGAAAATGATAAAAATATGTAGTATAATGCAGTGAATGTAAGGTGTGCTGAGAAAGTTTCCCTTATCTTGCCCAGGAGAAATGATCAAGTAAAAAGTCATTTGAAGCCTTTACCAACTATTCTCCTAATGAGGAGAATTTTACAGTAAGATGTAACAATAATAATAGTGCCACAATTTAATGAGCACTTATTTGTCACTCAAAGAAATAAACCTTTTGTGTATATTTTCAAATTTAGTACTTATAACAACTCTATGCAGTTGATATTATTACACTAATTTTTTAAATATAAATACCCTCAAGACGTCCAAGATCTAAGCAATAGAACCAAGATTTGGATCTGCATCTGCTTGACTCCATAGCTGGAGTTTGTGACCTTATTTTACATGTTCTCCCACTAGGGAGAGGCCTTCTAGGTGGGGGAACTGTACAAGCAAAGGCACAGAAGCTGGAATGGGTATGGCATGTTCATAAAACTGTCAGCAGATCTGCATTATAGGAGCACCTGCTCTGAATGCAAATTGGAGGAAGATGATCCTAAAGATCATGGAGCACTTGGTATGTCATGAGAAACATTTTGGACTTTTTTCTCCCCTCCTACTCCCAACACACAAATGAATTAAAGGAAAAAAATAATAGCAGAGCATTCTTCCTGATCAATGTCTTCTTTCTGAGCTGGGAAAAGTCTATTGCAATTCATATCCAGATAATTCCTACTGCCAGGATGAAGATGAGCAACATCAGACCCCTCTGGTCTAAAAGGCTTTTATTTGAGAAGCTGTGTTATTATAGAGAATTCATGTATTCATTTATTCCATAATTGTTTTTATTCCAGTTGTTGTTTAGCACCTATCATGTGCCAGATCTTGTACTGAGTACATGGAATTGTTGGTGAGCATAACTTACCTTCCTGTAAGAGAGCTCACATGAGGACAAGGTAGAAAATGAATCATGACCAAGTACTTAATGAGAAACTGAGATAAATTCTATGAGGGGAATGTGCTATGAGAGGCTAATAAGAAGGGAAGGAATCTGGGGGTTAAGACACTTTCTCTGAGAACATGTTATTTGAGGAGAATTCTGAAAAATAAGTAGAAATTAACAAGGCAAAGTTGGGGGAAGAGAGCATTCTAGGTAACAAGAACTGATCTTGCAGTGCGCCCCTGAGTAGTTTTCATAGCTTGATGGAGGAACAGCTAGAAGCCTGGAACAGAGAGATCAAGGTGAGGAAGACAGGAGATGAGCCAGAAAGGCAGTTGAAGAGTCTCATGAACCATGGTAAGAACATGGGTCAGCTGCCTGGATCCTTGTAAAAATGTCTTAAGAGCTATCTATACATCAAGATTTATCTTGAAAAAGAAACATCTCCGCTGTCTGACACAGTCATCTGTGTAACTTATAGAATCTCCCTTTGTTCTAGTTGCTTAAAAAAATAACAGCTAAAATTATTTAGGCATTCCATTCAAATCAATATGGTAATATGTGGGTCTATTCAGTTCTTCCAGAAATTTTCTCTGAAGTGATATTGATTTTTCACATTTAGAAATTCATTCCAATAAAATAACTTATTCTGATGATCACACTGCACCTGCTCTTCACTTTGTGAGTTTTGCAATAGATTTTAGCCACTTGAAAATTGCTAGCAGTAACTCACACACCTACTTATTCCAAGCAACAAATGAAGGAGAAAGAGAAGGTTAATACAAAGAAGTGAGAAAAGACACAAGTTTAAATTGCTACAATCATAATAAGATAATGTTTTCCATTGCCTATGACTTTAAGGTTTAAAAAATATTCCAAGAAGAAAATATTCTCAGAGTGCTTTCTCCTGTATCTCTCTAATTCTGCCCTTAAAACAACTCATTATTTTCTCCTTTTTTGGATAAAAAACTGAGGCAACAAGAGGTGAAATCACTTTCCTGTGGTCTCATTGCTAGTGATAGTGGAAATGGGATTCATAGTCAGCTCTTATTCCAAAGTCAGTGCTCTTTACTCTACACATCACTGCCTGCAACAAACACATAGAAATGGTTTTCAGATGCTCTGTCCTTGGGGATGATCCACGAGGCCAACACAGGGAGTGCACAATCCTGGCATTTCACATTTCACAACCTTACAAAATAGCTGTGATCCCCTGGTCCCCAGATCCCACTCCAAACACCTCCCCTCCTGCTGGGTTAAGCATCACCTCACTGTGTGGCTCAATAAAGGAAACCCTGGGAAATTAATGTTCTTGTTACCTCCATTGGTGTTTAATGACCCTGAAGTTTCCTGCAGAGTGTATTCTCCTTGGGCCAGTTGTTAACGAACCGCTTCCTCCTTCCTTGGTTCCAGTGAAAGTCTCTTACAGCAGCAGAAAAGAACAGATTGAATACCCACTAGGTACCAAGTATTATATACTATGTGCTTTATATGGATTGCCTTGTTTATTGCTCATTTAATCCAAAAATGATCCTGTGATGTAGGCATAATTATACCCATCTTACAGATGAGTAAAGCAAGTCATAGAAAAGTGAGGTAAAATGTCAAAGACCACACAGTAACGAGTAGGTGAGGAACTGAATTCATAGAGGTGACCTGCAAAGTTCACATTCTTAACCACTACAGTATTCACATCGTCAGGTAATTCTGTCTGAGGCCCTGATATCCAGGCCATCTGGCTGGTTTACTTTAGGAAGGTTGCACAAATCTTCCTACCATTATTCCTTCACCTCTTAGGCATATTCAGTGTTACGGAAATACCATCTCCCCCACTCTTTAAGCTCTCTGAAATTAAGATAAATGCAGCTAGTCGGGGAAACTTAAACCCATCTTATCTTATATTAACTTAATGGAGTATTCAGCACTTCAAGACTTTCTGTTCTTCTCATCACCCTGCCCCTAATTAGGAGGAAAACTTCATGAAGACAGAAGGAGTGAACCAGGGTACATTTTATTGGAATGATTTCTAATTTCCTCTGATTCAAGTTCCATTTGGGAACACATCAGCTGGTTGTTAAAAACTTTTAGTTAAATAAGACAAATAGAACTGGTGGGAGGTGGTGGAGTTATCAGTGTTCCAGATCCAACAGTTAAGAAAACCTCAACCCTCACTTGGTATTTTGTTGCCTCAGAATGCTGGTTCTTAGAGCCCATTTACAAAGCTAAAATCACTTCCAAAAAGGAAACAAACAAAATAGATGTAACACTGCAGCTGTGTTTTTCAGATCAGTATTTTCAGGTAAGGACTTGATGTTAGGAAGAATCTACAGTGATCTGAAAAAGTTAATGTGATCTGATTTGTAGAGGTCAAATTTGGTATAAGGAATAAAAGTGAAGAGTTACATGGCTTCAGGCAACTGATTCTTTTGTTTGCCTCAGTTTTCACATCTCTAAGAGGGTTTTGAGAATCACTGAGGCCTTTTCCAATCCAGACATTTCATAAAGAGAGATTTTTAAGTCTTATTATTAAAGGCAGGGTCATTGTATTAGTCTGTTCTCATGCTGCTAATAAAGACATACCCGAGACTGGGTAATTTATAAAGGAAAGAGATTTAATTGACTCACAGTTCAGCATGGCTCAGGGCAGGGACCTCAGGAAACCTACAATCACAGTGGAAGGCAGGCACATCCTTCTTCACATGGTGGCAGCAAGAAGTGCAGAGCGAAGGCGGGGAAGAGCCCCTTATAAAACCATCAGATCATGTGAGAACTCACTGATTACCATGAGAACAGCATGGAGGAAACTCCCCGCCCCCCACCACCCCGGCATGATTCAATTACCTCCCATTGGGTACCTCCCTGGGATTATGGGAACTAAAATTCAAGATGAGATTTGGGTAGGGACATAGCCAAACCGTATCAGTCATATAAGTTTGGACAAAGCCAACTTCCTTTCTTAAATTACAGAAGCGTCTGGATCTGTAGTCTACCACTTTGTGCTTTCCTAAATTGGGACTTCAGTACCTATACTCCTCATTCAACAATATTTATGTCTGATGACTTCACCTCCTACTTATTTCCCATGCCTGCCCACTGGAATCCATCCACCCTTCTCTGTTTCTTTGCCATAACCTTAGGCCAAGCCATATCATCTCTTACCTCAATTACTCCAAAGGGCTTTTAATTGTAATCCTGCCCGAATCTTGCACCTACTTTATCATTTACACTGCCTCTGAAAGGCAAAACATGTCACCCTCCAGGTTAAAACATTTCAATGTCTCAACATAGTTAAGGGGGAAAAAAGTCTTCATCTACCTCCTCCTGCTTGCCTTTCCACCCTTATTTTCTGCAGCCTCCTGTCATAAACTTCTGGCTCTGTGACATTCTATGCCCTGCCATTAAAGCCTCCAAGTCTTTGCTTGGGCTGTTCTGTCTCCTCCTTCAGTTGGGTAACTCTTTTTCATAAAGCTTCTGAACTAGACGCCTCACTGAAGCCCCATGTGAAAAAAGTTCCCCTGCTGTGTGCTTGTATATTACCCTATTCAAACCTTTTGCTTATCACTGGCTGACTTATGCTTAAGTCTCAAGGAACATCAGCATTTAGGGGCTGCACTTGGAGGTAAAAGCTGACAAAGGAGATTCAGAAAGATAAGCCAGGGAGGCTGCACATACCAGGAGAGTGTGGCAGAGAAAAGCCAAAAGAAAACAAGAAAGAGGGAGTGGTCCCGTATATTAAATTGTGCTTGGACATCTGGTGAAATGAGTTCTGAAAAGTGACCACTGGATTGAGCAACACAGAAATCCTGGGTGACCTCAGTAACAGCTTTTAGGGTTTGTTGAATAATGAATAAACACATGGATTAGTTTCTCTACTCCTCTCAATTCTTGTTTACAAGCTTGGTAGCTTTCAGAAGCAGTAGGCTTGTAGAAACAATATTTTTGCAACATTTCTTTTCAAATGAGATTATGTCTGACGTTAGATCATGGCCAAGCTTTTGACTAAGATCACCATTTCCAGACAAGCAAATTCAAAGTAACTGCTCTTGAGGCAGGCCACTGTGGCCTTATGGTGCTCTTTGGCCTCTACCTAGAGTGAGTGGGCAATCCTGGAAAATCTAATCACATGAGGTAAAAAGTCAGAGCTGCGGTTTTCCTTCCAGCAGTAGGATTTTCAGCATGGGCAGGTTTCAGAGGGCCTCTATCAGATAAGTCAATGCATCAAAGGGCAATTGGAGAGATGCTGTCCTCCCCTTGCCCATACATCTGCAGAAATGGGCCTTACTGAAACCATTAGCATAAAAACTGCATGCTTTATAAGGTTGACTTCTTTGACTCCCTCTTCTATCATCCTCTTGCTGGTTCTCTAGGTTATAATCATCCCAACCTTCTACGTGTCCCCTGCACACTTGAAATATTTTTGTACCTCTGGGTCCCTGTCTTTGCCCTTCGATTTACCTAAAATTCTTCCCCAAGATCCTTGCAAGGCTGGCTCCTTCTTGTCATTCAGGTCTCAGGTCAAACGACCTCCCTCCCTCAGAGATGCCTGAGCACATGGCCATGGAAAAGGCAGCCCTCAATCCTGGGCAACCTCTGGTCCATTCCGTAACAGTGTTTTTTGTTTGTTTTGGGGTTTTTTTTTTTTTGGTTATTTTTGTTATTGTTGTTGTTGTTTTTACAACATTAATATTTCTAAAAGACATAAGTGATATATGTGTTAGATGTTCACTGTTTGTCTCTCTTCATTAGATTGTTAGCCTCCTAAAGGCAGGAATCCTATCAGCCCTTGCACTGATACATTTTCAGCAACCAAACAGTGCTTGGTGCAGATTTTGCACTCTATTAAATGAGTGCATGAATAAAGGTTTTCAAGTGATTCATTCATAAGCCAAGTTCTGCCATCTCTAGCTGGCCTTTCAGTTACTTCTTGAGGGAAGCCTCAAGTTCAAGTTCTTTGGAAGGATATTGAAAATGCTCCATGATATAGTGGGTGATTTTGAAACTTAAGCTGCATAAAAGCCACTGAGATGCTGGTTTCAGCCCCAAAGATGCTTTTTCAGTACACTGGAGTGGGACTCTGGACTGTGCTAGAGATCCTAGTGCAACCAGCAGACTTCTTTTGAGAATGCAGTTTTAGAATTTAACCCCAGCACCCATCACACACTTACAGACCTTACTACAGCAACTCTGACCTCCTTCTGTTCTTCTGAATTGAATGAATGCATGGATGGATGGATGGATGGATGGATGGATGGATGGATGGATGATTGGATAGATGTATGGATGGATCAACAGATGGATGGATTGCAACTCTTTTTATTATTATTATTATTATTATTATTATACTTTAAGTTCTGGGATACATGTGCAGGTTTGTTACATAGGTATACATGTGCCATGGTGGTTTGTTGCACCCATCAACCCGTCATCTACATTAGGTATTTCTCCTAATGCTATCCCTCTCCTAACCCCCCACCCCTAAAAGGCCCCAGTGTGTGATGTTCTCCCCACTGTGTCCATGTCTTCTCATCGTTCAATTCCCACTTATAAGTAAGAACATGTGGTGTTTGGTTTTCTGCTCTTGAGTTAGTTTNGGATGGATGGATGGATGGATGGATGGATGGATGGATGGATGATTGGATAGATGTATGGATGGATCAACAGATGGATGGATTGCAACTCTTTTTATTATTATTATTATTATTATTATACTTTAAGTTCTGGGATACATGTGCAGGTTTGTTACATAGGTATACATGTGCCATGGTGGTTTGTTGCACCCATCAACCCGTCATCTACATTAGGTATTTCTCCTAATGCTATCCCTCTCCTAACCCCCCACCCCCTAAAAGGCCCCAGTGTGTGATGTTCTCCCCACTGTGTCCATGTCTTCTCATCGTTCAATTCCCACTTATAAGTAAGAACATGTGGTGTTTGGTTTTCTGCTCTTGAGTTAGTTTGCTGAGAATGATGGTTTCCAGCTTCATCCATGTCCCTGCAAAGGACATGAACTCATCCTTTTTTATGGCTGCATAGTATTCCATGGTGTATATGTGTCACATTTTCTTTATCCAGTCTATCATTGATGAGCATTTGGGTTGGTTCCAAGTCTTTGCTATTGTGAATAGCGCTGCAGTAAACATACGTCTGCATGTGTCTTTATAGTAGAATGGTTTATAATGCTTTGGGTATATACCCAGTACTGGGATTATTGGATCAAATGGTATTTTTGGTTCTAGATCCTTGAGGAATTGCCACACTGTCTTCCACAATGGTTGAAGTCATTTACACTCCCACCAACAGTGTAAAAGCGTTCCCATTTCTCCGCATCCTCTCCAGCATCTTTTGTTTCCTGACTTTTTAATGATTGCCATTCTGACTGGCATGAGATGGTATCTCATTGTGGTTTTGATTTACATTTCTCTAATGCAAGGATTGTAACTCTTACAGAACAATCAACTCAAAAGGAAAGCAACAGATCATTACGCTCTTTCAAGGCAGAAACTGCAGGAGAAACTGACACTGAAAAGATATTTTGAATGTCTGATTCAGGGATAAATCAGAAGGCTTGATGGCTTATAAAACAGTATACATGTTTTTGCTTTTCTTTCTACACAACACAAAGGGGGCTGAATTCATATGGATGCTTTCAGGGCTCCCAAAATTGGGATTCAATTCTGGATAACTAGAATTGAAATGTGATCTAAACAGTCATATTTTGGCAAAAGTCTTTCAGCAAGCATGTAATAATTAGTATAAGCATCTTGTATGTTTTAGATACTTTCTATACATTAATTCCCCCAAATAACCCCAGGTGTTTATGTCTGCATTTTACAAGTGAAAAAGAAAATGGAGGTTGGGAAAGGATAAGAAACTTGTCCAAGTCTACTTGGCTCCAAAGCTTGTGCTCCTTCGATTCTGTCCCTTCTCAGACTAAAGGTGAGTACTCAAGGGCCCAAGTAGGACCTGGAGGCTGAAGGCAGACCAGAACTCAGAAAGTAGAGAGGGATGAAGTCTGGTGTCTGCAGAGTAGAGTGGTAGGAGGTCCCAGGGGCAGCCCAGAGGACAAGGTCAGCAGGCCTAGCATTGGCTGGAAAGATACACAAGCGGGGAGGAGGACATCTTTCATTCCTTTACCCACTTATTCATTTTCCTACACTCAACCCTTCATTCAGTCATTTACACACAGTTATTTGCTTCCTCACTTTGTCAAGTATTTCTGGAGGTTCCAATGTTTGCCAGCAGCCATAATAGGAACTTTACTGACTCATCTGATTTAATCTTTACAACTGCATTGGGATATTAGGAGTATTATTCTCCCATTTTAGAGATGAAGAAACTAAGATACAGACCACCCACCTAACTTGTAGGCATCATGACTCATTCCATCTACTTTATTTTTTAACAAGCATTTATAATATGCTTATTATGTAGCATGCACTTTTTAAGCACTTTATGCACATTCCCATAGTACCTAACACAGAGCCTGGCACTTGGTATATGCTTCATAAATATCTGTTAATATTTGAATGAATGAATGAATCAATCAATCAATCAATCGATCAGTTAATAGAGGTACTACATCAGCTTTACAGAAAATGATGTAGTATAAATGGCTAATATAATTCTGAGGTAGTATTGTGTCTGGAATTGGACACATTTTGGCGACCACAAAGGGACTATTGCCTATTGCCAAGTGGTGAGACTACCGCCAAGTGGTGAGGCCATCACCTGTTGCCGAGTGGTGAGACTGTCGCCTATCACCAAGCAGTGAGTATCACTGGACCCCTTTTGCCTGCTGTTCTGTCCTATTTTTCCTTAGAGTTTTGGGGCTAAATACCGGGCACCTGTCGGCCAGTTAAAAGTGACTAGCACTGCCATTGGACTGAAGACACGGGTGTCAGACTTTCTGGAAAAGGGCTCTCTAACAACCCCTGACTCTTCGGAGTTGGGAGCATTGGTTTGCCTAGAACCAGCTTCTGCTTTCCTGTACTTCTGGGATGAGCTGAGGGTCCACAGAGAGGAAAGTCATGCAGCTCCAGGGTCCCGACAACAGGTTGCTTGACCCTGCAGCCATGAGTGGAACTCTCAAAGGCATGTCGCCCAAGCAAGACTCATCCATTTATCCTATCTATCCTGACCCTTGCCCCCTGGGCCCTAATGCCTGCAAGACAAACTTCCTCTCACCTCTCTTCTCTGAGGCTACTCCCGCTTCTAAAAATCACTCCCTGTCTCTAGTGCTTTTCTAGTTTCTCCTGCAAGAATGATTTCTAGTATAAACTCCAGGACTCTGTTACCTTCTCTGGCACCCAGGCTCACTAATCAGAAAGACACAATTTTTGCCCAAAGGCCCATTGTAGTGGGGACTATCTGGAATTTTAGGATCCTCCTCAGACAAGCAGGCCTAACAAAAGCTATTTCTGAAGCTAGGATATGGTGAGCCTCAGCAACTGCATCCTTCCTGTCCATATAAGTGAGGACAAAAGGTGTCACTCTTCCAACCCTGGAGGTCCCTTCCCTCCCTCAGGGTAGGGCCCTCCACTTCATTTTTGGGGCATAACATCTTTATAGGACAGGGGTAAGGTGTCAGTACAAACAGGAGAATCCTTAGGACTCTAACAGGTTTTCAAGAATGCGTTGGTAAGGGCCACTAAATCTGATTTTTCTCGGTCCTCCTTGTGGTCTAGGAGGACAGGCAAGGGTGCAGGTTTTTGAGAATGCATTGGTAAGGGCCACTAAATACAACATTCCTCGGTCCTCTTCGTGATCTAAGAGGAAAACTAGTGTTTCTGCTGCTGCATTGGTGAGCACAACTATTCTGACTAGCAGGGTTCAGGAACCATTGCGGGTTCTTGGGCAGGGGTTGTTTCTGCTGCTGCATCAGTGAGCTCAACTACTCCAATCAGCAGGGTCCAGGGACCATTGCGGGTTCTTGGGCAGAGGAAGAAACAAAACAAACCAAAACCACAAGCGGTTTTGTCTTTCAGGTGGGACACACTCAGGCATCAACTGGCTCACCCTTGAAGTGCATCCTAAGCCATTGGGACTAATTTGACCCGCAAACCCTGAACAAGAGGCAGCTCATTTTTTTCTGCACTATGGCTTGGCCCCAATATTCTCTCCCAGATGTGGAAAAATGGCCAGCTGAGGGAAGTACAAATTATAATACTATCCTGCAGCTTGACCTTTTCTGTAAGAGGGAAGGCAAATGGAGTGAAATATCTTATGTCCAAGCTTTCTTTTCATTGAAGGAGAATACACAACTATACAAAGCTTGCAATTTACATCCCACAGGAGGACTTCTCAGCTTACCCCCATATCCTAGCCTCCCTACATCTCCCCTTCCTATTAATGATAAGCCTCCTTTAATCTCCCCTGGCCAGAAGGAAATAAGCAAAGAAATCTCCAAAGGACCACAAAACCTCCCAGGCTATTGGTTATGTCCCCTTCAAGCTGTAAGGGGAGGGGAATTTGACCCAACCCGGATACATGTCTCCTTCTCCCTCTCTGATTTAAAGCAGATCAAAGCAGACCATGGGAAGTTTTCAGATGATCCTGATAGGTACATAGATGTCCTACAGGGCCTAGGGCAAAACTTTGACCTCACTTGGAGAGATGTCATGCTACTGTTAGATCAAACCCTGGCCTTTAATGAAGAGAATGAGTCTTCAGCTGCAGCCTGACAGTTTGGAATACCTGGTATCTTAGTCAAGTAAATGATAGAATGACAGCCGAAGAAAGGGATACAGTCCCTACCGGTCAGCAAGCCATCCCCAGTATGAATCCCCACTGGGACCTTGACTCAGATCACGGGGACTGGCGTTGTAAACATCTGTTGACCTGTGTTCTAGAAGGACTAAGGAGAATTAGGAAAAACCCATGAATTATTCAATGATGTCCATCATAACTCAGGGAAAGGAAGAAAATCCTTCTGCCTTCCTTCAGTGGCTATGGGAGGCCTTAAAAAAATATGCTCCCTATCCCCTGAATCATTCAAGGGTCAATTGATTCTAAAAGGTAAGTTTATTACCCAATCAGTCGCAGATATCAGGAGAAAACTCCAAAAGCAAGCCCTGGGCCCTGAACAAAATCTGGAGGCATTATTAAACCTGGCAACCTTGGTGTTCTATAATAGGGACCAAGAGGAACAGGCCCAAAAGGAGAAAGCAAGATCAGAGAAAGGCCACAGCCTTAGTCATGGCCCTCAGACAAACAAACCTTGGTGGTTCAGAGAGGACAGAAAATGGAGCAGGCCAATCACATAGTAGGGCTTGTTATCAGTGTGGTTTACTAGGACACTTTTAAAAAGACTGTCCAATGAGAAACAAGCTGCCCCCTCATCCATGTCCACTATGCCGAGGCAATTACTGGAAGGTGCACTGCCCCAGAGGATGAAGGTTCTCTGGGTCAGAAGCCCCCAATCAGATAATCCAACAACAGGACTGAGGGTACTCGGGGCAGGCAAGCACCAGCTCATGTCATCACCCTCACTGAGCCCCGGGTACATTTAACCATTGAGGGCCAGAAAATTGACTTCCTTCTGGACACTGGCACGACCTTCTCAGTGTTAATCTCCTGTCCTGGACGACTGTCCTCAAGGTCTCGTGGCATCTGAGGAATCCTGGGACAGCCCGTAACCAGGTATTTCTCCCACTTCCTTAGTTGTAATTGGGAGACTTTGCTCTTTTCACATGCCTTTCTTGTTATGCTTGAAAGTCCCATACCCTTATTAGGGAGGGATATATTTGCCAAGGCTGAAGCTATTATCTACATGAATATGCAGAACAAGTTATCCATTTATTGTCCCCTACTTCAGGAGAGAATCAACCCTGAAGTCTGGGAATTGGAAGGACAATTTGGAAAGGCAAAAAATGCCCACCCAGTCCAAATCAGGCTCAAAGATCCCACCACTTTTCCTTAACAAAGGCAATATCCCTTAGGGCTGAAGCTCATAAAGGATTATAGGATATTGTTAAACATTTAAAAGCTCAAGGCTTAGTAAGGAAATGCAGCAGTCCCTGCAACACCCCAATTCTAGGAGTAGAAAAACCAAACGGTCAGTGGAGTCTAGTGCAATATCTTAGACTCATCAATGAAGCAGTAATTCCTTTATATCCAGTTGTACCCAACCCCTATACCCTGATCTCTCAAATACCAGAGAAAGCAGAATGGTTCATGGTTCTGGACCTCAAGGATGCCTTTTTCTAGTATTCCCCTGCACTCTGACTCCCAGTTTCTCTTTGCCTTTGAGGATCCCACAGACCACATGTCCCAACTTACATGGATGGTCTTGCCCCAAGGGTTTAGGGATAGTCCTCATCTGTTTGGTCAGCCACTGGCCCAAGATCTAGACCACTTCTCAAGTCCAGGCACTCTGGTCCTTCAGTATGTGGATGATTTATTTTTGGTTCCCAATTCGGAAGTCTCATACCAGCAGGCTACTCTAGATCTCCTGAACTGTCTAGCTAATCAAGAGTACAAAGTGCCCAGGTCGAAGGCCTAGCTTTGCCTACAGCAGGTCAAATATCTAGGCCTAATCTTAGCCAAAGGGACCTGGGCCCTCAGCAAGGAATGAATACAGCCTATACTGGCTTATCCTCGCCCTAAGACATTAAAATAGTTGCAGGGGTTCCGTGGAACCACCGGCTTTTGCCGACTATGGATCCCTGGATACAGCGAGATAGCAAGACCCCTCTATACTCTAATCTAGGAAACACAGAGAGCAAATACTCATCTAGTAGAATGGGAACCAGAGGCAGAAACAGTCTTCAAAACCTTAAAACAGGCCCTAGTACAAGCTCCAGCTTTAAGCCTTCTCAAGGACAAAACTTCTCTTTATACATCAGAGAGAGAGCTAGGATAGCTCTTGGAGTCCTTACTCAGACTCATGGGACAACCCTACAACCAGTGGCATACCTAAGTAAGGAAACTGATGTAGTAGCAAAGGACTGGCTTCACTGTTTATGGGTAGTTGCGGCAGTGGCTGTCTTAGTGTCAGAGGCTATCAAAATAATACAAGGAAAGCATCTCACTATCTGGACTACTCATGATGTAAATGGTATACTAGGTGCCAAAGGAAATTTATGGCTATCAGACAACCGCCTACTTAGATACCAGGCACTACTCCTTGAGGGAACGGTGCTTCAAATACACATGTGTGTGGCGCTCAACCCTGCCACTTTTCTCCCAGAGGATGGGGAACCAATCGAGCGTGACTGCCAACAAATTATAGTCCAGACTTATGCCGCTCAAGATGATCTTTTAGAGGGTCCTCTTAGCTAATCCTGACCTTAGCCTATATACCGATGGAAGTTCATTTGTGGAGAATGGGATACGAAGGGCAGGTTATGCTATAGTTCGTGATGTAACCGTACTTGAAAGTAAGCCTCTTCCCCCAGGGACCAGTGCCCAGTTAGCAGAACTAGGGGCACTTACCTGAGCCTTAGAGCTGGGAAAGGAAAAAGACTAAATGTGTATACAGATAGCAAGTATGCTTACTTAATCCTACATGTTCATGCTGTAATATGGAAAGAAAGGGAGTTCCTAACCTCTGGGGGAACCTCCATTAAATACCACAAGGAAATTATGGACTTATTGCACAGTGCAAAAACCCAAGGAGGTGGCAGTTTTACACTGCCAAAGCCAACAAAATGGGAAGGAGAAGGCAGAACAGCAGCATAAGTGGCTGATAGAGGCAGGGAAACACTAGCAAAGAGAAGGAGACAGAGGAAGAGACAGAGAGACAGAAAGTCAAAGAAGGAACGAGAGGAAGAGACAAAGAGGGAGTCAGAAAGAGAGAGACAAAGGAGATGTCAAAGAGAATGAAAGAGAGAGGAAGAAATAAGAGAGACAAAGAGAAGGAGATGGAGATAGAGACAGAGACAGTCAAAGAAGGAAAGACAGAAAGAGAGTCAGAAAAAGAGAGACAAAGAAGAAGTCAAAGAGAAGGACAGAGAAATGGAAGTAGTAAAGAAAAATCAGGGTACCCTATTCCTTTAAAAGCCACCAGGGTAAAGTTCTAAATGTCTACCCAGCCAAGGCATATTCTTCTCATGTAGAACATCAACCTATATCTGCCTCTCCACTAACTGGACAGGCACCTGCGCCTTGGTCTTTCTCCATCACAACATTAATATTGCCCCAGGAAATCAGACCTTATCAGTGCCCCTCAAAGCTCAAGTCCGTCAGTGCAGAGCCATGCAACTGATACCCCTACTTACAGGGTTAGGAATGGCTACTGCTACAGGAACCAGAATAGCCAGTTTATCTACTTCATTATCCTACTACCACACACTCTCGAAGGATTTCTCAGACAGTTTGCAAGAAATAACGAAACCTATCCTTACTCTACAATCCCAAATAGACTCTTTAGCAACAGTGACTCTCCAAAACCACTGAGGCCTAGACCTCCTCACTGCTGAGAAAGGAAGACTCTGCACCTTCTTAGGAGAAGAGTGTTGTTTTTACACTAACCAGTCAGGGATAGTGTGAGATGCCACCCAGCATTTACAGGAAAAGGCTTTTGAAATCAGACAACTTTCAAACTCTTATACCAACCTCTGGAGTTGGGCAAAATGGCTTCTCCCCTTTCTAGGTCCCGTGGCAGCCATCTTGCTGCTTGCTGCTACTCACCTTTGGGCCCTGTATTTTTAACCTTCTTGTCAAATTTGTTTCCTCTACAATTGAGGTCATCAAGCTACAGATGGTCTTACAAATGGAGTCCCAAATGAGCTCAACAAACAACTTCCACCGAGGAACCCTGGACCGACCTGCTGGTACTTTCACTGGCCTAGAGAGCTCTCCTCTGGAGGACACTACAACTGCAGGGCCCCTTCTTCACCCCATCCAGCAGGAAGTAGCTAGAGTGATCATCGGGCAAATTCCCAACAGCAGTTGGGGTGTCCTGTTTAGAGGAGGGATTGAGAGGTGACAACATGTTGGCAGCCCTCACTCGCTCTCAGTGCCTCTTCGACTTTGGCATCCACTCTGGCCACACTTATGGAGCCCTTCAGCCTGCCACTGCACTGTGGGAGCCCCTCTCTGGGCTGGCTGAGGCTGGAGCCAGCTTGCTCTGATTGTGGGGAGGTGTGGAGGGAGAGGCATGGGCAGGAACCAGGGCTGTGTGCAGCACTCACGGGTCAGCGTGAGTTCCAGGTGGGCATGGGCTCGGTAGGTCCCGCACTCAGAGCAGCCAGCTGATGCCACTCACCCCGGGCAGTGAGGGGCTTAGCACCTGGGCCAGTAGCTGCAGAGGGTGCGCCAGGTCCCCCAGCAGTGCCGGCCCACCAACACTGTGATCGAATTCTCACTGGGCCTCAGCTGCCTCCCTGCGGGGCAGGGCTCGGGACCTGCAGCCCACCATGCCCGAGCCTCCCCCCTACCCCTCCCCGGCCATGGGCTCCTGCATGGCCTGAGCCTCCCCAACAAGCACCGCTCCCTGTGCCGCGGCGCCCAGTCCCATCATCCACCCAAGGGCTGAGGAGTGCAGGTGCATGGCGCAGGACTGGCAGGAAGCTCCGCCTGTGGCCCTGGTGCAGGAGCCACTGGGTGAAGCCAGCTGGGCTCCTGGGTCTAGTGGGGACTTGGAGAATGTTTATGTCTAGCCAAGCAATTGTAAATACACCAATCAGCACTGTGTGTCTAGCTCAAGGTTTATAAATGCACCAATCAGTGCTCTGTGTCTAGCTAATCTAGTGGGGACTTGGAGAACTTCTATGTCTAGCTAGAGGATTGTAAACGCACCAATCAGCACCCTGTCGAAATGGTCCAATCAGTTCTCTGTAAAATGGACCAATCAGCTCTCTGTAAAATGGACCAGTCAGCTCTCTGTAAAATGGACCAATCAGTAGGTTGTGGGTGGGGCCAGATAAGGGCATAAAAGCAGGCTTCTTGAGCCAGCTGTGGCAACCCGCTCAGGTCATCTTCCACATTGTGGAAGCTTTGTTCTTTTACTCTTTACAATAAATCTTGCTGCTGCTCACTCTTTGGGTCCATACCACTTTTATGAGCTTTAACACTCACCACAAAGGTCTGCAGCTTCACTCCTGAAGTCAGTGAGACCACAAACCCACCAGAAGGAAGAAACTGGGCACACATCTGAACATCTGAAGGAACAAACTGCGGACTACCATGTTTAAGAACTGTAACACTCACTGCGAGGGTCCGCAGCTTCATTCTTGAAGTCAGCGAGACCAAGAACCCATCAATTCCAGACACAGTATGAGTTGTTTCTTCAGCCGTTCAACATGCATTTATTATATATTTTTAAAATATATATTTATTATACATATAATTATGTATGTATGTGTTGTATATTACCATGTACACTGTGCAGAGTACTGGTGAGATGGCACAGGGATAAAATACTCTAACCTTGCCTTCTGGGTGAGCTGGTCTCTAGTCCAGGAGGGGGACAGAGAGAAAGGCTGACATATGAAAGAAGCAGAGACTTGGGCAGCCTATGAAAAGGGGATTCATGCACTCAAGAGAACAAGACCATGACCAGATGACACCACCTGCTTAGGAGTCCAATTCCTGGAACTGGGATGAGGGTCAGAGCAGGAGCCCCAGGCGCCTGGGGTAGGACACCTTATGCTCTAACGTGGGCATTGTAGAACTCTAGGGTCAGGGTTGGGCCAAGCCAGGGCTGAGGGTGAGGTTAAGAAATTACAGCTGTGGGGAGCAGAAAGTTTTTGAGACATTACATCAGGTCAGGTGAGGCATGTTTTGCTTCCTGAAGGTACAAGTTGTGGGTGTTTGGTGTCTGCATGTGTATATGCAGGAGAGTGAGGAGGCCAGTGGATACTTGTACATGAGTGTGTTTATGTTTTAGACCATGTCTCTGTGGGTACCTGCATCTACTGGTCTCTGCCCCTGAATCTGAGATTGAAACCTGGGCTAGTACCAGTGTATTGTCTGGTTAGGGGGGAGGGTGCTGAGAAATGAAGAAGAAGGGAGAAAAAGCTAACAGAGTCAAATATTTAAATTAAATACTCAAGGACCACAATCTCTGCATCTTTTCCAGAGGGGGGCTTCTGTGCATGGCATTTTACACATAGAGAGAAAAGTTCATTTCCCCAATTTCCTGAGAGACGCACATCCACACTTCCCAAAAGCAAATTCTATCAACATGCAGTGCATCAGAGACTCCTTTTAGATTGTGGGTGGTTTTTAAAAAGGTATTTAAGACAGGGTTATACACACTCTCCACATAGTTTTCTAGGGAGTAACCCCCCCACAATTCTGGCCATTCTCTCTCTCTGTCTCTCTGTGTGTTTCAATTTAAAATACAGATACATTTTTTCTTAAAAGCATAAGAACATAGTGATATGAGCACTAGAAGAAAGAGAAAAGGGCTCTGAACCCACAGCCCAGCTTCCCAAGGCTCCTCCTCTGTCTACGGGTTTCCAACTATGTTCCTCCTCTCCTCCCCTCCTCACACAGAATGGTCCCACTGGAAGCTGTTGATGCATCCTCTTGTTTTGGTGTGCCCTTCAGAGGACATTTTTAAAGGAAAGAAAGAAGGAAATGCTTCTTATGTAGAAAAGCAGACAGTTACGGGATATGGGAAGAAGACTCATCCACATCTCCAAGCTGAGCTTCATCCTTGACAAGCAAACATCTAGACATGCAATACTTCTGGTTAGCATCCAGCAAAGGCTTCTCTGGTCTGAATCACCAGGACCAGACTGGGCCTGCCCAATCCCTACTCCCACCAACCTCTAGGCTCCTTCTCCCAGGGTTGGCAACTGGCTGGCCACTTTCCAGTTCCTCCAAAGCACTGGGCACTTTCCAGCCTCAGTACCTCCTGCACACAGCTGACTCCTTCCATGCTCCTCACCACCCCTTCCTTAGTCAATTTCTACTTGTCCTCCACAGCTCACTAAGATGGGTGGTCCACTGAGGAAATCTTCCCTGGCCTCACTGTACATGCACCTGCACACACACACCTGCACCACACACCCTCGGCCAGATCCACCTGTTACAAATGATCACTGCATTCTGCACTTCACCTCCATTGCACCCATCACAATTTGTAATTGATTAGCTGTGCAATCTAGTTTTTAATAACTGTCTTTCCAACTGATGAAAGCTCCCTGAGGGCCAGGGCCATGCCAGTGTCTGTATATGCTTATAATAGGCTTTTCATTTAGCACGCGTACAGTCAGTACATTTTTGTTGAATGAGGCATAAATGATCCTCAGTTTCCTCATCTCTAAAGTTGAGACAATAATAAAAAGCCTGTGTGTATTAAATGAGGTAACAGAAGTGATACTGCCTGATCAATAAAAAGGTTTTGTTTTGTTTATTTGGGTTATTTGTTCCCTGAAAAAAGAAGCTGATAAATACAATTAGCTGTCTCTTAGAATGGTAAGCTTTTGTCACTGGGGCCTTCTAGCAAAAGAAGGTTGAAAATTTTGCAGGGATATTGTAGAAAGAGTGATCAGTGAATCACAGTGGGTAACTCTCTATTTTGGCTTCACATTAGAATCAACTGAATATTTTAAAAAAATAACCGATGGCCCCAGAGATTCTGATTTAATTTGTGGGATCCAAGCACCTCAGGTGTGAAGAAAGCACCCCAGGTATTTCTAACATGATCATGGCCATGAAACACTGGTTTAAAATAGATAATCTTTACATTTTCTTCTAGTCAGGAGATGTCATTCTAGGAAAACAAAGACTATTTGTTTCTTCTGTGAGCAAGGGGTTGGGGGGAAAATGGAAGGTGGAAGAGAGCCCTTTAGCATAGTCATTTTTTAAATTTTAAATAAAAATTTACAAATGTGTAACTATAGAGCCAGCCACATAACAAGTTAAAGAGCAGTGGCTGTGGAGTCTCTGATCCTCTGTACTGAAGAACTTAGAGCATTTCCAGCTATGCAGTTTGGGGTAAATCACTTTGTCCCACTAAACCCATTTTCCCGATTTAAAATGGAGATAATGTTACCCTTATTATAGAGTTTCTGGGATAATTCAATAAAATAAGACATAAAAAGCAGTGCAGCAAGTGCTAGCAGAAGGTAAGTCCTCTTTGGTAAGAATTTGCTATATATATACATGTATACACATTTATACACATACATATATATACACACACCCATATATATTATCAATGTGAATACATTTTGCAAACTTAGTGCAGTTATAAGGCATTATCATTGTGATCATTGGCTAGCCCAGGTGGAAAGCTATAAGATTGATTTTTTTTTTTTTTTACCCCAGGGACATTCTTAGAGAGCTGTGGTTTTCCCTAGTGTACTGTTGTTGATGGGTCTTTTAGAAATACACATACATACTCACACATACAAATGTGTACACACACATACACACATGCACATCCATATATGCATATTTCTTTTCTTTTTCCTCCAAGTCCCCACTGAAATACAGCTTGCCTGAGAAAATATGAATCAGAATTTATCGTGTTGTGCTGCTTTCCCTCTGGAGTAGTAGGGTCAAATATATATTGCTAGAACTGATCCGCCCACTCGTTGCTCACAGGGTCCTTACAGAACTGAACACCTGACTCTAAACAATGGGGAAAAGATTCAAAGAGCTGTATTGAAAGAAATAGAATTTTAAAAGATCCTTGGTATCAGCTTGTAAAACGGTAACAGTTCCTGAGCAGGCCCGTCTAAAAGAACAGCCACTGGCACATGCTTGCAAGCAAACCATGTCAGATTTCATTGCACTGCCACAGCCTCTGTGGCAGAAAACATGCCCAGGACACGGTGGCCTGGAAGCCTGCACACCAGGTGAGTGCTAGCTGTGCCCCTCACTGACTCTGTGAACACCAGGAAGTCCCTTAACGTCTCTGAACCTCTCACTTTATCTGTGAAATGGGGGCAATGCTATTTGCTCTGGTGACTTAACAGAGTTCCCCAAAGGTCACTGGCATAGTATGCAGGCAGGTGCTTTGTGCCCCTGGGGAGCTATGCAAATGCAACAAAGCATTCTCAGCTCTCTGCCAAAGATGGCCAGGACCACCATTGGAGACTGTACCTCTCCAGGTCTTACGGCATCTTCAGCTCTAATGGGACTCTGAACATTATTTTGGGGTCATGAAAATGTCCCTGTTCTGTAGGTCTGGCAGGTTCCATAGTCCTATAATTCAGATATCTAAATGTTCCTAAGTTTTAAAATTGCCCAGCTGGCAGAATACTGGCTGAACACACAGATAGAATGCTAGAAATGAAGAAGCCATATCTGGAAACTAAGTATTTAATCCATTAGAATACGCTTTAGGCAGAGAGCCAGGCAAATAGGCTAAAATGGTGATGAAAAGAGTTAGAGAGATGGGAGTTTATCATCCAATGGGCTTTTCAATACTTTCTGAAACTGTGGAACTTAACTTTAGGAAAGAGCAGTGGGTAATCACCTTTCTATAAATATACGCCACCAATGCCCACTGCAGATTCTGACAAGCCTTGGGCAAGAGGGTATGTGGGGTGGGTTGTGTATGTATATATACACATCCTGAAAAAAAAATCCCTGGGTAATTGTTACATGTCTCTCTCCTCCCATCCTCTCATGGTTAAGAACTTGTGCTTAAAATCATGCCCTACAGATAGACGCTCATTGCACCAAGCCTGGGGCTTGTTTAACCTCCAGTTCACTTCCTGGGCACCTAACAATCCATCCCTTTCTGCAGAACTGCCTTTCTACATTATTTAGACCTGTAAGTTATGATGATAATAGTTATAAGACAAATTCCTTCAAGAAGCACAACACCTTACAATCTGTGAAGTTCCTTGCCATTTAACTATCTTCTTTGATCTTCCTAACCGTTTCTCCATCAGATGGAGAAGAAGCCCAAGGTTCACAGAAATGATGTGATTTGCCTAAGGTCACACAGCTAAGAAGAGGCAGAGCCTAATGCAGGGTCTAATGCAAGCCACCCAGATCTTTATCCAGACTGCTTTCCAGTTCTTTCATACAAGTAAAAAGGACTATTCATGTTATTGTTCAGCTCCTTGTGTCCTTTAAATAATACTAGTTATTATGTGGTAGACTTCAGGCTAAGCATATGGTATATAGTACAGTGTATTTCCCAAACAGCCCTTCAGGGTGGGTATTATCCCATTTTACAGCTGAGGACACTGAAGCCCAGAGGTGAAGGGACCACCATAAGGATGCATTCAGCTCAGGAATCCTTTCCTTGCAGATTCCTGCTCTGAGTCCCATGACAGGGCCAGGGGCCTCTTTGAGACCCCCCATTGCACTTATCCCATTTGTTGATAGCATGCATTCATACATGTCTTCTATCCACGAGATTGTGATCTCTCCAAAGGTAGGCCATGTCTTAATCCCAAGACCCACCAGCACCAATCTCAGGGCTGGCACACTCTCCATGTGTGAATAAATATCATAGAGCACAGAGAATAATTATAGAACTGAGATTTTGAACACAAATCTCTTTGAATCCTAAATATCTTATTTGGTTCCATCAAAAGTGGCCCACAAACAGGCCAGGCCATGTACTCAGTTTCTGTCCAAAGAAAATTCTCCTGTCTCTCAAGTGGCTCTAGCCATTTCTCTCAGCCAGGACCAAAGGTATAATTGAGTTTCTGATGAACGAATGCTAGCCTTGTCCCCAAAGATCACAGTGCCTAGGTGAGACAAGAGCTAGCTAGGGTAAGCAACAAATTCTTCCTCTAGTCTCTGCTTAAAGAAGGTGACGTTCCAATTACAAATTTCCTGAGAAAATTGCTATTCAATTGCACAAAGCTGATTTTCAAGGCATTGACACCTTCTTGGCTTGCTTGCTTAATAGACACAGGAGTTGGGGAGGATGGAGGAGTATTTAAAAGCTGGTTTTCAGTCCAATGAATCTGAAGAAATTTTCTTTATTGGTCTGCAAGAGGAGGTGGGGGTGGGGGAGGCAGAACTAGATCTGATAAAGGAGATTAAATGGCCTTATACATCTGACAGCAAAGAACAGACCCCATGGGAATCCCCAATCCTGCTGGTGCTAATAAAGTGCACGATATTACTCTGGTAATACAGTGTACAATATAAGGCATCCAGATGCTCCGGCCAGAGCCACGACCTACATCTTCCACAAACCAATTTTCTGCTGGGTTGGATGTGTGAAAAAGAATCCAAATACATGTATTTTTCCCCTTGAAAGAAGAATTGCTTCCCTAGCTTTTTACCTTGGCCTATCTGCTCTTCCTACCTCCTGCGTTCTCAAAGTAGGAATGACTTCTAATCCACTCACAGGAGAAGCTGCTACCTCCCTCAACTGTGGGCTATTAAAGGACAATTGGGCTCCTTGCTGGATTTCTAGTGGCAGTGGGGTACGAGGCAACAAGTCTAGAATTTGCAATCAGACAAACCAGGTTCAAATCCTTATTCTTCCAATTATAGGGTGTTTGTCCTTGAGGAAGTTTCCCCTAGGTCGTCTGAGCCTAGGTTCCACATCCACCACACAGAAGTGCTAGGAGTGCTAAAGATAATTCATATTAAGTGTCTAGCACAAGAGCTTAAATGTAGCAGGTGTTAATAAGCAGTAACAAGTAGTAGCAGTAGCAGCAGCCTCAATGAGTAAAGCTTAAAGGCAACCTCACTAAAGGAAGAGCACTTTTTTGGCAGGGAATTTAGGGGGTGAAAACAATGGCACTTATGGATAAGATGAACAGCAACAGTGCTTTATTTCTCCATTTCCAGTTATTGAGCATCTTCTCAGTAGACAGTAATATTGTAAGCATTGAGAAAATATAGACAACTATCAATCTCTTCCAAGATCTTGTAGACTAGTGGGGACACCAAGAAATGCCACAGAACATGTTCTGGGTCACAGTGTTCCCAACAATTTAACATTGTCATCTCATTTGACCCTCACAGGAACCTCAAAAAGGGGACAAGACATGAATTATTAATCTCCATTTAGTAGATTTTTTAAAACCCGAGGCTCAGAGAGATCATGTTGCTTGGCTAAATTCACAAGGGAGCTTGAGCCAGGATTTGGCCTAACTGCTCATCTCCAGCTCTTAATTGCATTGAGCCTGAACCACTCTGGGATACCTCTGGCTCTGCCAGCAACTGGAATTCTAGCTCTGGCCATCTTCAAGTCATGGTATCTCCATCAACCACAGCTATTCTGTTTCATGATATGTTGGGGCTTTCCTCAGACCCAGCCCAGTGTGGCACAGAAGAGATGCTATACAAATATTGCTTAGCTGATGGTGATAAGAGTAAAAACAACAAATATGTAATATCCTTTGTAGCACACTTTTTAGTTTAAACAATGCTTTCACATATTATGGCACTAGTTTTTTTTTTTTTCAGCCCTTAAAGGTAGACATTACTATCCCATCTCCCAGATGATTAAAAAAAAAAAAAAGAAAGAAAGAAGCTTCAGAGAGGTTCACTTTCTCAAAGTCACAAACTAAGGGAGGCACAAAAGCAGCGCTTGAGGTGGGTGTGTAGGAAGCCAAGTCTTGGGCTCTTCTTGCAACCTGGCATTCATTTGACCCATCAAAGGTGTGACATGAATCTACAGAGTAGTTACAAATCTCTCGACAGAGCAGCTAGAATGCAATGGCACTGTTAAGAATACAGACAAAATATCATCCACCTCCTCAAAAGTAGCTGATATTTATTGTTTGATTTCTCAGTACAAGACGCTTTGCCAAATGCTTTCCATGAAGTATTTTGCATAATCCTTAGGAAGTAGGTTCTATCATCATCCTTATTTTGCAGATGAGGAAGTTAACGTTTAGAGAGGTGAAATAGTTTCCTCTAAGCACAGAGCGATGGGTTTTGGATTTGAACCCAGGCAGTCTGACCCCACAGACCTTAATGATGTCATCCTTTGTTGAATCGCTGGAACAGTCTGCCACCAATGTCTTCTGGAGGAACCCAGTGTTCATTGAGAATATTTATTGATTACCATTAAGTACCAGGCATTGCTCTCAATCCTAGTTATATTGACTCATTTAACTCTCAAAAGCACTCTATAAGGCAGATATTATTGTCCCATTTTATAGAAGAGGAAACTGTGGCTCAGAGATGCTGACTGCCCAAGATAGTAGAGCTGGCTAAATGTAGAATTATTTTCAAACAGAAATATCTGGGAAAGGATTGCTCTTCCTTCAGCAACTTTGGAATCTCCTGGAAGAGATCTGAAATACACACAGAATAAAGGTTCAAAGAAGGAAATGGGAGGCAATAGAGCCAAAAGACCAATTCTAGGATTCCAACCACAAAGGTTGCCCAAGATCAGGGAGTAGAGAGGTTGCAAAAGGCTGGATTAGTCTGGAAAGGCTGAATGGAGGAAGCAAAACTAGAGTGGGTATTGAAGACTGGAGGAAATTTGGTTGAGCAAGGCATTCCAGGCAGACAAATAACATATTTAAAATTTAAGTAGAGTCTAGAAACAGATTCAAGTAGCAAAGGGGAGCCTTGATAAAATGATATGAAGTTTAGAAAGGCCTACTTACTAGGATTCAGGCTGTGTGTCCAGCACTCTCCTCAAGCCCCACACCCACAGCACTCTGATGTTTCTTTGTTTTTCCTCTAGCGTGTAGCTCATCAGGTGCCAAAGCTACAATAAGAAAGTCATGAAAGTTAGGGGAGAGACAATAAACCAAGAAGGAAAAGACACCACACATACCTCACATAAGGCCTCCAGGAAGGCAGGGAGAAGCAGGTCGTGGAGGGAGAAGAGAGCTTTGATTTGCCGACAGTGCAAGCAGGTCTCAGCTCTTCCACTCACTGTTTCTCCCCCTTCTCTTCCCTCCCCTCCTGTGTATTCTGCATGCAGCAGCAAATGTATAATGCTTGGATGGCTTGACAAAACAGTTTCTGAGATTTATTTCTGTTGGACAATTTTGCATTTCCCCCCCTCTGCTGACAACTCTGTTAGCAGCAAGCTCTCTCTATGAGCTGTAAATTTGGAGATCACATACCTGACATAGACATCGTTGCTTTAAAAACAGACCAAGAAAGTGGACTCCCTGAGATGAGGGTAAGCCCACAGCCGAACTGGTTTCAGAAGACTCGGTCCATTACCTGGGAGTCAGTGATAGCACAGAGCTTGGTATCTGAGATGGAAAAGACCACATGAGGTAAGAGATGGGGCAGTAGCCCTGTGCAGTACAGTCAGTTCAAGGCAAGGGTGCACAACCTGGAGATAGTTCCAGTAAGTCAAACAAGAAATCTAGTTGGATGAGATCCAACAGTGGCCTTCGATTGTTTTTAAAACCGAATACTGATAAGCCATTAGGCAGCAGATGTCAGGTAATAAATGTGGAAAATATTTTATCAAGCATGAATTTCTATATTCACATAAAGAATTGTAATTGTTTTTTGGGGGTGTGGGGGAACAGGGTCATCTTGCTTTTCTACTATTATTTAAGAAATTTTATTGCTCAGAACCTTCCCTCCCTGGGCAATGGCAAGAGCTTTTGAGACCAGCCCTCAGGGACAGAGTCAGAGGCACTGGGTGGAAAAAAGAACAAATGTATGGTACATTGAGTCCATTATCATGTGTGGATATGGCAGGGGGAGGGGGGGCTCTAGGAAGCCCTGCATCTAGGCCTATCTTGGGACCCAGATACACCCCCCCTGTGCAAGGTTCACATGTCAAAGCAAAGCAGATGAGGCCAGCCTGGCTTGGGATGAGGGCTCAGTACCTATTAGCCTTGCCCTGGGGTTCTTGGACCTTCCGGAAACTGAGCCACATCAGGCCCACGTTGATGGCATAGGTGGTTATGCAAACAAGACAGAAATCATAGAGCACAAAGAACAGGATCCAGTCCAGGTAGACAGAACCAGCAAGAGACACCAGGGAGCTCAGCACCAGCAGGACAGAGGCCCAGAGCATCCGCAGGCAACCTAACAACAGCTGTAGTGTGTAGAAAATGCAACCATATATGCTGCTGGATTGATTGAGGATGCTGTCCTGTCACAGCACGTGCTCCACCAGCCCAAAGCCCCTGTCCCGTCTGGGGCAGATCATGCATGCAGTGGCGTGATCACAGCTCACTGCAACCTTGAACTCCCAGGCTCAACTCATCCTCCTGCCTCAGCCTCCCTGGTGCCTGGTACTACAAGTGCATACTACCGTGCCTGATTATTATTCTTTCTTTTATTTATTTATTTTTTTTTTAGAGGCAAGGTCTCTCTATGTATCCCAGGCTGGTCTCATACTTCTGGTCCCAAGCCATCCTCCAGCCTTGGACTCCCAAAATGCTGAGATCATAAGCCTGAGCCACCCTGCCTGGCCTAAAAATTATAATTGTTACCTTTTTGTGAAAGAAGAAAACAGTATCTCTTATGTGCATTTTGAACAATAGGTACCAATAAAGGCAAATACACTTAGAAGCACAGAATTTTAGACCTGGAAAGAAATGCATTCACTCCATTAGCAAGCATTTGGAGACTTCATCTGGGAACCAGATCCTGTGTAGGGCTCTGAGGCACGGGAGAGGAACCAGACTTAGGCCCTCAAGGACCTCACAGAGTGATAAGTGTAATGACAAGTGAAGTCACTGGGGGTGATGGAAATACAGGGATGGGGGGTATCTCAATCAATGGGGGGCATCGGGAAGGTTTTCCACCCAAAGGGAAGTTAGTACTAAATTCTAAAGGAGGAATAAGTGATTACCAAGGCAAAGGAGAGAAAATACTTGCAGAGGGGTCTTGGGGGGCATTTGAAGCACTGGCTAAGCACAGGCCTGGCCTCCAAGCTCTTAATTTTACAGATGTGAAAGCTGAGCCTCCTACAGAAGAGTAACTAAGTTACCCAAGGAGGAAGCAGTACGACTAAAAATTCGTAACAAAGCTTGCTTTTAACTACTCCACTATATTGCTTACATTCTAAACATGGAACGTAACATCTTCACAAGGGTCAGTAACTGACTCAGGACCACACAGACAGATAGTGGCAGATCTGAGATGAGAATTCAGGTCTCTCTGCTCCCAGTCCCGTGCTCAACCCAGCATGCCATGCAGACTGTGCAACCTCCCAGTCTCACTGAGTCTTAAACCCTACATCGTGCCATTGCTCCTACGTCCTTCCCATGGCTACCTCACTATGGAACTCAGTCATCATGACTGATGCTTCATTTCTTTTTTATTAAGTTGACAAAAAGAACAAGGTCACCTTCCTTCCCTGTGGCCTTTCCCATCCTCGAAAACCACTGAGGTTAGGAAGGAAGTCGTCAGATATTCTCACTTCCAATCCATCCTCCTAAAGGACAGCTGGTCTGGGAATAAAACACCTCAGTGTCAGGCATTTAATTTTTAAAGAGAGAGCAAAATGGCGAGAAGACTTTAAAAATTGCTCTCAGCTTTGTGTGTAAGAGCCACCCAGGCAGGAGGTCATCACCAATCCCCATATCTCTCGAGACTCTCAGGCTTAGAGGAGCAGGAGAAGTATTTGTTCCTGGAGCCAGAGAAAATTGCAGACCTGACCCTGCCTTCCTTGTGCTTAGAAAAAACCCACCTCTACAACAAAGCCCAATTCCTTATTGAACGACAGTCAGCCGGCTTGACCACTAACAAAGAACTGATACAAAGCACAAAGTGGCACCCTCTTACAAGGATTCCTTAGAAGTAGAAGCCCCTGGTATATTACTCCTGACATCTCAGGTTTGCAGAAAAGCAACAGCTCCAGAAGAATACCTGGTCCTGAAAATCACTGCTTCGTCAGAAGCAGACATATGGCCAAATGCAGCAGCAAAGTAAGCGTTTATTAATCCTAAGTTGTGCTAAGCTTAATAAAGGTGTACCACAGGTTGAGCATCCACAATTGACAGACACTGTCTATTTAGTCTCTCTAAGCCTCACAACAGCTCAGCAAGGTAGGAATTACAGCACCATGGTTGGCAGTATGGCATGACGGTTAAGGCTGTGAGTTCTGGAGCCAGACAGACTGGTTCTGAATTGCACCTCTGCCTCTTATTAAATTAAATGTGACACTTATTAATGAACCAAGTTGCTTAATTATGTATACATACGCTGTGCCTATGTATCTTCACTTTGCAATGGGGATGATTATAGTGCCAACTTCATAAGATTATTGTGAGAAGTAAATTAGTTAACAAATGTACTTAAAAGAATGCCTGGCACATAGTAAAATTCAAGACGCATTAGTTGTCATTATTGTTATCTTTATTGTATATATGAGGAAACTGAGTCGAGAGAGTGTGAGTGAATTAGCCAGGATTACCACTGCTAAGTGGTAGAGCTAGAAATGAAACTCAGAGCTCTTTCAGCTATACCCCAACGCAGATATAGCCCTAAAATATTCTAATTTTAAACTTATTACCCAAACATTCTATCATAGGCAGAGCACAGCAGGACTGTTTCAAAGACAATGAACTTGAGACTCAGCAAAGGGAAATGACTTGGACTCAGACCACAAACATGCAAATGGGCGAACCAGATGTTGAACTCAGGTCTCAGGACAGCTGGTTCCACTCTGCCACATGAGCAAGAGGGCAAGGGAGGACCACAGTGGACTGGACAAGCAAAGTAGATGAGAAACAAGCTGATGGACAGGCCACTAAGGTATGAGGACAGGGGTGCTAGACAAAGGTGCAGAGCTGTGGGCTAGAGACCCCACATCTACATTGCATAATAGCATTCTCCACTGTAGAGTAATGATTATGCCACTGAGTGAGAGCAAACCACAAGTTTAGAAGCAGGAGTTGCTTTGTGCTACGTGATGACTACCCTGTCTGAGTAACAGTACACTGACGATAAACTCAGGGTTCTTGATTGGAACATAACCAAGTGGGGACGGTTGGAGTATAGTCTCCAAAGTTCAAATTTAATTATGCACTATCTGCACATTTTCTCACTTGGTCTTCATAGCAGCCAGTGATATTGGTACCCATTATTCCAATTTGCATATGAGAAAATTCAGATTCACAGAGATTAAGTAACTTGCTACAGGTAAAAATAATAGCAAGAGGCAGAGTTTAGATTCAAACCCATGTTTGTCTAAGTATAAACCCATGCTCTTTCCTGTAAACTATTTTGTGCTATTTTGTTTTTCTGTTTTTTAACTAATCAACACCAATACCAGTCACTCATGGCTTCTGACCAGCAGGAGGTTCAAGAAACAGCACATTCAGTTGTCGCAATTCCAACCAAAATCCAAAATACCTGAGAAGTCTGCAAAGATTAAATAATTTTCCCAAAGACACATAGCTTCTAAAAGGCAAAAATGATTAAAGAGCTCTGGAAATATGAGAAGAGACTGTGCCTAATAGTTCTCAGTGCTGAACTTACATGGAACTGTCCATGCCATGGAGCTAGAAGCAGTCTTCCTTCAGCATGCCTAACTCATGGGAAATAGTGCACTACATTTCTGAGGACAAAGTACACATCTCAGAGTTGAGCAGACTTCCCCAGGACCAGCTCTGAGGTTACCTGCTCACTATCCCCAAATGTGGTCGGGATGGGCTAACACCTGAATACACACACCCACACACACATACACACACACACACACACACACACACACAATTTGATAAACGAATTCTGTGCCTAGCACTGTGCCTGACACTGAAGCCTAAAGAAAGAAGGAGGGAGAAGGATGTTAAACATGGAAGATACTGACAGTAAAAGGGATTGTGGGAGCAGAGAAGCAGAAGAGACTTAGTCTCAAAAGGTGGGCAGAAAAGGCACTCAGAGATGGTGATGTTTGAGTGGAGTCTTGATGACAGGAGATTTGCTGATAGAGAGTGACAAGGGACAGTGGTGGCATTCCAGGGAGAGAAAACAGCAAGAACAAAGGCTCTGTTCCATCAAATGTCGCCTTCTCAGAGAAGCCATCCCTGACCATTCACATACAAATAGCACTCTGTCTTTGTTCCCTGCTTTTCTCTCTTCCCATTTGTTAACTATTGCTGATACCATGTTATCGATTTATTGTCTGTTTCTCCCAGTAGGTTGTTAGTGCCACCTGAACACGCTCACTGTTTTCTTCTATCCTGTATCTCTGTGCCTAGAACTCTACGTAGCACATAGTAGAGACTCAATAAATATCTGCTGAATAAATTAACAAGTGCCAGATAGGTGTGACTCAGAATACTGTGCTAATGCTTATATGCTTGCTCTTTAATGTGAAGCAGAAAGTAGGGGGCATTTTCTTAATCGCCTCTCTCTTTTTCTCCCCAATCTCCTAACATAAATTAAATGTATTGACATGTAGAGAGAAGGAGGAGAAAGGAAATAACATTTATTGAGCATTGATTATGCTGATAGCTCACGTAATTTCAATCTCCATAACAACTTGATGAGTAGGTATCATTATCCCCAATTGATAGTAAGGGAATTCTAGAAGCATGTGATTTATGCAGTCTCCCAGATGGTAAGTGAAGTAGCAGGGCTAGGATTTGAACCCAGGCCTGCTTGATCCCCAGGGACCTCCAATTACCATATGGAACCCCTTTGGAGCACTGTCTACAATGAGATGCCTGAGGAACCTGCCTGCAGTGCGAGGAGCTGGTGAGGAGTGCTGCTGTTACCAGGGTCTGCCCTTTCCCAGGTCTTTTCATTCTCTCTCTAATTCTCATGATAATCTCCAATACAAAGTATTTACATCCCCCGTAACTGTATAAGAAAATAGTTTCAGAAACTCAGTAAACTGTGTCAAGGTCACCTGGCTAGCAAAGCAGGTGGGAAAGCAAAGAATTCAAACCTGGAGTCCAGAAGGTCTGACTCCAAAATCTGATCTTCCCTTCAAGCCACTCTGAGTCACAGACCGTAAGAATTTGAAATCAAAAAAGAAATCTCCATTTCAGCTCCTAGAACACATGACAGTTTCTCATCCCAGATTGTTCTCAGCTCAGTATGAAAACATATAACAGAGTATGAATGCCTGAGTGAAAGAAAGGCCTAAACTTAAATTATTCCAGAATGGCAAGCTATTGTCAGTGATTGACAACCAGTCTCGACTCTCACCAGTGACAGCCGCACACAAAGTCAGCCTTCAAAAAGAGCTCAGTTCTCTTCAATTAGCAGAGCTGAAATGAAACCACTTAGGAAATTATACTATTGGGTGACTGGTGGGTTTTAAACATAATGAGAAAAATAAAGGCTAGGCCCGATGTTTACTATCAGCTGAGCTAGAGACGTCAGATATACCAGGACTTGAGACCACACATTCTTTTCCTAACTCATGCTTGTCTGCTTCCCTGCCACTGATCCAATCCTGAATTCATTCATTCTTTCATTCATTTAGCAAATATCTATTGACTATTGACTGCCAAGGACTGGAGCTACAATAGGGAGAAAAACAGGTGTGATCTTGCCTTCTGGCACTCCCAGACAAGTGAACAGGCACTGGCATACCTTGAGTAGGTGACACGAGGGGAAAAATGCAGGATGCTCAGAGGCAGAGCAAGAGAGCCCTGCAAAAATGACATTTCACACTGAGTGGAAAACAGCCATATGGGGTAGAAATGCCTGCCCAGCAGGCAATGTGCTCAGCCATCAGGAGAAGGACAAGGGTGGACAAGGCAGGGGACCAGAAACGTGGAAGGAGTGGGCCCTCCTCCTGCTTGGCCCACCTGTATATTCCCCTAGGAGTGCTAGAATCACAGCTCTGGAAAGCTGGAAGGGCTCTGAGTCACCCACCATCATTCACTCAAAAAACCCTGTCCCAGGATGTCAAAAGCCCAGAAGTGAACGAGAGCAGGGCACACATAGGAACTGCCAGTGCTTCCCTAGGATCAGACTGCCTGGGCCAGATCATGAAGGGATAATGCTTCATATTGAGGCAATGGAGAGCCATTGAAGGCTTGAGCTGGAGGAAGTGACACCCAGAGTCTACAACCTTTATGTAGCCTCGTATATGCGGATTCCTAGATTCTGTAGTTACAAGGTCTGGAGGAACTGGATAAGAGAAAACAGAGAAAGACAGGTATTTATCTGCTTGAAGGAAAAGTACAGGATAGACTTGCTTCTCAGATATGAGTAACAGTGAACTGGGAAGAAAATAAAGATTAGAATCTATTCCTGGCCTTGTCTCTAATTAGTGTAATACTGGACAAGTTAATCCACCCCCTTGCCACACATCCTACCTCAGTATCTTCATCTGTGTGATGGGAGTAGAGTTAGGTAGCTCATTAGAAATGGTAACTACTAACATTTAATGAAATATTACTCTGAGCTCTGAGCCAAGCGCTTATCTCCTTTAATGCCCATAGGCATCCTGTGAAGTAAGCCTGATTATTCTCATCCCCATTTTATAGCAATGGAAACTGAAATTTGAAGATGTTAAGTAGCTTGTTGAAGGTCAAATATTTAGTAAGAGGTGGAACTGGGATCTGAATGCAGCACTCGATTGCTGAACCATGAAAATAACCTATTTCGAGGCCCTTATATATTTATTTTACGAGAATTTTCTAAGCACCTGGGCTATGAGGGTAAAAAGACAAGGAAACAAAGTTCTACCAATGTGAGAGCCAGATACATATTCTCTTTTAGATTGGGAGCCCTGAACCCTAGTTCTGCTTATAATGTAAAGAGTGTGTGTGGGTGTATATACAGGGAGGGGTGAAGGAAGCAATTATGGCAAAATGATCTCTCTGGGTTTCTCTCTCTTGCACTTTGAAATCATCCTGTATCAACAGGGTATCACAAGAGACCCAGGACTGAGATGACCCACATCTGGCACAGACATAACAATAGCATCATCCTCTGTGAACCAAACTGCAAAGTCCACCAGGTACCCAAATAAAGGGCTAATTGAGCAGCTTGGCCCTTATTCAGGAGATCCAGTGTCTGCAGTCTGGAGAGAAGCCATCTCTTTGGCCCTTAGACCGGGCCACTGACAGCTCAGAGAGAGAGGTCTTCTTTTTAGAGGCCATAAGATCAAGTCAGACCTGGGGCCAAAATAAGGGAAAGCTGCCACAGGAGGCACACTTCCATAAGCCACCTCGGCCCATGTGCAGCAATACACTTTCCAATTAGAGCTAATTGGCCACCTGTCGGTCAGGGGCAGCAGAAAGACGAGAGCAAGGCTGCAAGGATCCTGGGCCTACCCCTTGGCCCACAGCCCTGCCCTCCTCCCCCCTCCCATTTCTCCCACCTTGTACTGCTCTGACTAATGAGCCAAGGCCAAGGAAGGAGGGAACAACCTGCAGAGAAATGTATTCTCCCTTCTTCCAATAAACTTCCAAAAAGGTTTCTGAGATCCACGGTTGGATTCTCCCATGCATACAGCCCCAGGTGCTGAGGGACATAGGCACACAGTAACAGCTCATTTAGCAGGGAACAAATGGTCTCCTTTCAGGCCAACCAATAAAACATTATGCATGCAGTCAGGCTCTAGGACCCAAGACGAGAGTGTCGATTGGAAAGACACGTGGGGGATACAGCACCCACTTACTTAAGATACTCTGTGACTGCTTCAGGGCAAAAAACAAAACAAAACAAAACTGAAAGGCAGTGTTTCCTTCAAACAACCCAGAAGGCCAAATGCAAAAGTGCTCATTGGAATAACATATTGAAATCAGGTGATTATTTACAGAAATAAGAGATTATATGTGTGCGTAAATAGTCCTTTGTTACTCATAATTCACTTTCACATGCATCGTCTCTTTGAAGCTTCACAACAACTTGATGCAGCGGGAAAAGCAAGAGGCAGCGTCCCAGTTCCATAGAGAAGGGCCCTGGGAGGCTGAAGCTCAAACCGAATACCGCACAGGCCAAATGTCAATGCTGTAGTTCAAACCAAGCTCCTAATGCCAAATCCACTAGGCTTTTCACATTAACACAGCAAATCCAAACTTTATGTTGCTTTTGCAGTTTTTTGAATCATAATATATTGGGGCTGAAAGATTCTTGATAACTGCTGGAAACCAAAACCCAGAGAAGTTAAACAACATGCTCAAGATCATACATCAAATTGGGACTAGGTCCTTGGTCCTGATACTCCCTCTTCCCACTATACTTCAATATGGACCCCAATAACAAGAACTATTTCTACAAAATCAGAATAAAAAATGCTTATGCTGTTCCCATAGATGCCAGCTATTCCCATGTTGCCTTTAACACAAGCCTTTCCTTCTAATAAAGCAGTAATGTTAATGCAGGAGGAGAAACAGGCACAGAAGGAGAGAATCGGTAGAGTTCCTTGCACACAGTAGGGGTTCAATAAATGTTTGCTGAATTGAATGTAGTGAAATAAGTATGGACCCATAGGGAAAAGGAAAAAGAAGGTATTTTGCACGTACATAGATGAAAATGCACGTACTCTATGTAAGACACTATGCTGGGAGGTTGGCACGAAGAAGACATTTGCCATATTCCAAGCTGGTTTTCGACATCAACTTGAAGCTCCTACTGTGTTAACATTGCACAGGCACAGAGAGAACACAGCAGGATGTGTGCTTCCAGGCAATCCCTTGGCAAATGTTTGACCTTCACTGAAGTTTTGACACTGTTTTCAGTATCACCTCGGGGTCACTTTTTTCTTTTTCTTTTTTTAAGTGAAAAAAATATTTCTAAAGGAAAGAAAAAAGTATGTAAAGGAGGCAGAATTATTCGTAAAATCCTGGTGACAGTACCATTACTGAAACCCGGTGTCAAGAGGCATTCTCTCACACTGTCACTGAAATGCTCCATCACAGATTTTGCCTGATAGTGACTTCTGTACCTTTCTGTCTATTTTCATTCCTCTTCCGCAGCCACTGGTGGCTTCAACATATTTTGGTGTGGTTCAATAGCAAACAGATATGTCGTAGATGACCACTTTACATGTTAGTCCAGAAAGTAGACTGGTGATCATTACCATATATTGAGCACGTGAAGTAATCATGATAATCTTATCATAATCAAAATAATAGCCAACTCTTATTGTTTACTATGTGTTCTTTGGCAAGCACTTCACATGCATTATTTCATTATATTTAGCCTTCACAGAACTATTATGTTTAACTTCTCTGAAGCTATACAACTATGTGGCGGCAAAGTCAAGTTCTAATTTCAAAGTCCATGTCCTTGGACAGTACCCTGTAATTCATTATTTTATTCATTTGCACAAACAGTAAGTACCTGGAATTGTGCTAGCTATTGGGATACAAAGATATAAACCATGCTCTCAGGAAGCTCACAGTAAAACAAGCAGTAGGATAAACCAAGGGTCTCAATGTTACATGCTAAGTTAAAAACAGAAGTGGTTGCTGGGTGCTTTGGCTACATCCAGGGAAGTCACCTCACCCAGTCTAGGAAGTAACAAAAAATGCTTCCCAGAGGAAACAATGTTTTCATCATGAACGGTAAATGTGTCAAATGACACAAGGCACAAAGGGCACTTTGCTCATAGTTGGGGGATAAGGGACAGCAGGTAGAGAGAGTAGCGACATGGGACAGCAAGAGCATATTCAAGTGACTTCCAGGTGATTTTTTTTTAATCTAAAACGAGATTTATTGCATTTCATGCAGCTTGAAGTCCATGCAAAGGAGACTAGCACAGTTTTTAATGCATTTAAAAAATAAAGGGGAGGTGGGCAGCAAATGCACAAAGTCGTAGTCTCCTGGGTCCCTGGGAGAAAAGAGTGTGGCAATGAACCCACCCACTCTCCATGCGGAATAACTCTGTCTCTCAAATGCAAGGAATGTTTCCATGCCTCTGGATGCAAATACACAGAACTCTGGGGTAAGCGCAAGGGATGGGGAGAGGACCACAAGTGAAAACGCAGCTACACGCATTCACCTAATTCCATCTGAGGGCAGAACAACGTGGCAAGTCTTGGGGGTAGCAACTGTTCCAAGAGTCAAGAAATACCATACACCCCTGGGGAGATTTGCTCCTAAAAAGAAGTGGCGGTAACAAACAAACAAAAGAAAAGAAAAACAAAAGAAGAAATATTTCTACAACCACACTCTTCAAGACAATGCCATAAATATGCTATTTAATATTTTAACTTCATAGCATTGGACACACAGCTCAACATATTGAAATATTGATTCCTTGGAGAAAAAAAAAAGGAAAAAAAAAAAGAAACAAAAATACTGCATCTTTCTGCTGGAGAATCTCGGCCTCCAGGCATGGGGCGTAGTGCACCAGTGTCCTAGATGGAGCCCAGAGGAGAGGACCAGATAGTAAACAGAAAGAATACTAGAAAGGAATGAGAGGGAAAAAATTGGGTAGGAGCCAAAGAGGGGCTTTTCTGCCATGCTAAGAAGTGTGGGATATCCTGTTTGCCATTGTGGCCCCTGACGGTTTTTAAATAAATGTGTGATATTCAATGGGAGCTTAACAGCCTACTTCTGCTCCAGTGCCCAGAGAGGAAAAGCAGGGCAGAGGTACTTGCAGCCTCTCTCTTCAAAGAAATGGGATTCATTTATCTTTTAGGTGAAATCAGGAAAAGAGCAAATTTGTATGGCTATAGCAGACATGATATAGGGTCTCTCAGCATCATCCTAGCCCCATTTTTGTGCTTCCTTATACTTCTGCATGGGAAACAGAAGTGACTACATAAAACTCTGGGGACACTAAACAGATATACTTACATGAGGCTTAGAAGGGCATGTTAAAAGATAGAAGGTATATACCATATGCATAGAGAGCAACTTCTGGAGCAGTTCAGATAAAAATCCTTCCAGCTGTCCCTAGTAACAGTGTTGTGTCCACTCCAGCAATCCCATGATATGACTGGCCATCTGTCCTGACATTCAAGCTTGGCTTCCAGGACCCTCATGGAATGCTGTAGGCTACCCAACACCCCTTAATAAATCCCTTTCAGCTTAAATGATGTCATCTGCAACTAAGAACCTAATTGACACGATACAACAGCTCCTTTTCTTCTGTCATTCAGAGCTTCTAACCTTAGAAGATCTTCCTTCACTGCTTTCCTGGAGCTATCCAGCTCAGAGCAACCTAGGAAGCCTGCAATAGCTGCACAACCTAAACTCTCCAATCAAATTTTAACAGAAATAAGATACACATTTTCATGTTTATCAAGCTCCAATATTTATCTCCTATTTGGTTTTTAACTTGAAGGAAGAAAGGGCATGTTTAAATTTCATCCCTTGAAATCCTGCTTCCTAAAAAGAATATGATCACACTGTGCTTTGGAAACAGAGAACAAGTCAGAATCAGCTATTTGGCTACAGGAAACCCAATTCCAGAGCCTGTCTGGAGTAAGGAAAAGGATGCTTTCGTGTTAATTAGAAAGTCAATGGGAGAACATGCAGTGCAGAAACTTCAGCTAGGAGATGCAATCTGTTGATTACCAGGGTACCCTTTTGGCAAGAGGTCATAATCTCAAACCTTCAGCTCATTTATATTATTTGCAGGGGGTTGATTTTCCCCCTTGACTCTCACAGAGTTGTCCAAATACACCTGTTTCCAAAGCATGTGGTCTCCACACCTGAACCTCTCAGAGCTGAAAATGAGGAATAAATAAGAAATAAAAATAACCAACTCTGAGTGGAGCAACAAAGGACTAGGCGGCACATGAACTAAGTTACAGAAAAATCAGCCAAGAAGCCCAAAGGTTTCCAGTCCCGGAGCCTCAAGTCATTATCAAGCTAAATTCTCTTCCCTACATTTCCCCATCATTAAAACAAGAAGAGAAACATTAAATATAAAGTTGTCTTTGCTGAATAACTATTTTGCACTCCACACAACAGTAGGAGTGGCAGTAACAAACAAACAAAAGAAAAGAAAAGATGTAGGCGACTGCTGCCTTGTACTCCAGCTTACAAGCAAACCCAGGGAACACCAGAATGATGAGAGTAGGTGTGGCTGGTACTGCCATACTGTCCACCAATACCCATTCTTCCCACATTCCAAAAATAGAACCTCAACTCTGGCACATGGCCATGCAGAATAAATACAATATTCCTTAGTCTCCCTTCTGTTAGAAGTGGCCAGTTGACTGGGTTCTGGCCTATAAGGATATAAAATAAAATTATGGGTGCAACTTCTGATCATACCCTTAAAAGAAATGGGCAGGCCTTCACCTGACTTCTTTTCTTCCTTTCTGCCATCCAGTTAGAATAAGGATATGGTGACACATCATCATGGATCATGAAGATAGAAAGCAACGTCCTAGGGATGCAGGAGAAAGAAGCTGGAAGAAATTTAGACCTTACACAACTTCACAGCTTAAACTTCTTCCCTAAACACTCAGACTTTTATGAGACTGAGAAACGTATTTGTACCATTATAAATGAACTCTTAAGTCACTTTATTTAAAATCTTGGTTACATGTAGTTAATTAATTAGGACCTATATCCTAATTAATTGAGATGGCATGCAACCACTTCACTTATCCAGCAACCTCACTTTCCCAGAATATAGTTGTAAACAAAGAAAGAAAACTAAAAAGACCCCTAATCAACCAAAGCTATATTTTCACTGGAAGCTGATGCACTTTATTCATAGGAATGGCACCCAGGCCAAGACTTGGTGCTTGCTGACTCTTATCATATCCACATTTCCAATAAACATGGTTCCTGGTATATTAGTCCACAGGCAATACAAAGATGAATAGAAAGAGAAGAGGACTGCTTTTCTTTTCCTTTGCTGTTCGAGAGTTTGACAACATACAGGATAATTTTTAAAGGCAGATAAACTGATATTACCAAGACATGATAGCACAATCTGACAGTGAGGAGAGATGACAAAAGTATAAAAAATAGATACGAGAATTTTAAATCCATACATAAATATATGAGAATTTAAAATCCATATATCCATATGTCTGGAGCTACTCATACATATAGGGGCAAATAATCTCACGTATCTAAATAGTCCTAAGAGTATTCTTGATATAGCTCAGCACAATAATTGATGTTTACAATATTTTGAGTCATACTCTTAAAAAACAGAAAAGTATGTAATTCACTTATTATTATTTCAGAACATTAGTCATCTTGAAACTTTGCTTATTTGAAACCTTTTAGTCCATGTGATGCCACATACATAAATTATTTCCTACAATACATTGTTAAATGAAATACATTTGGATATCACACACAAATCATTTCCTACAATCCATTGTTAAATGAAATACATTTGGATAGTCAGGGTTAGAACTATTTATTATGTACCTAACCCCCTTTGAGCCTTGCCCTAGATATGACGTCCTGGAGATGAATCACACACATCACTACTGTCAAGTAACTCCTGGTCTACTTTGAACACACATAAATAAAGAGATCATTATAACACTAGACCAAACTTCTAGGGAAGGAAAATCATACACAATGTAGATGAAAGAAAAAAAAATGACTATCTATAATCTAAAAGAAGCCTGAACAAAATAAGATAAAGAATCATCTAAAACAAAAATAGGCAAAATGATTAATTATCTGTCCAGTTAAAAGCAAATTCAAATCTTTTCATGACAAATGTGAAAAGATGCTCCTTCTTGGCAGACATCAGGAAAATACAAAGTAAAATAGCGATGAGATATCATTTCTTACCTATCAAATCAGCAAAAGTAAGAGAATGATAATACATGTTGCTGGCAAGGATATGGGGAAGATGTTACTACATATACACTAATGGAAATGTGAATTATTACATTCTCTTTAGAAAACAATATGGCATCATCTATTAAAACATTGAAAAGTGCATACACTCAAACTCAGAAATATTACTTTTGGGAATCTACCCATAAAAGTTAAATCATCCATTAAAAATGATAAATGTTCAAGGATGCTTATTTTAGTATCATTTATAAAACTAGCGAACAAAATCAATGCCTATCAGTAGGAAAATGATGGAAAAATCCATAGTACACTCGTTCCATCAAAAACTATACAACCATTGAAAATAATAACATATCTATACCCTGTGACTCAAGGAGAGCTGGATGACATGGAGAATAGTTTTCCGCAGTGTTTTAAGTGACAAATGCAAAAAATGTATGCGTGATATCATATTTAAACCAATGACAAAAATTCTTGACTATGTATGTGTGTGTGTGAATGTACATATTTGCAAATGATTATAGGAAATTAGAAAATACAGAAGGCATCTGGATTGTTAGACCAGTTTGTAAACAAGCAAAAAAGCTGTATTAAAAAGTAGATATCCAGGATAAAAAGTAAACCATCTACATAATAAAGCAGAATATGTACAATTATATCCATAACAAGGCAGAGTATATAAAATTATATCCATCTACAGATGCTAGTGGTTATATATCTAAAGAGATAAGTGAAAGAATGGTCGCCAAATTGTAGATAACAACTAGAATTTAAAGTGGTTTTTACTAACCCTTATATCATTTTATACTTTTTCATTTTTTACAATTATTTTGTATTATTTATACAGTTTGGAAAAAGTTGATGAAGTGACAAAAACAACCAATGTCAGTGCTGGTCACTATTGAGTGAAGTCAACTAAGAAGAGTTCATATGGGACATAGTACCTGACCTCAGCTTTAAGAGACTATTGGATCTGGTGGAGAGTTGAAGACAGAGGAAGTGCCAGGCAGGAAAAACTGCGTAAGTAAAGGCATGGAAGTAGAAATGAACACGGGGAATTAACCCTGAGACAGTTCACCCTCATATGGAGAAGCAGAAAAATAAATAAATAAATAAATAAGTAAATGGCTGATGATGCGTGACCAGAATCAAACCAAGCAGATAGGAAGTGGAAATGGTCACATTATGATGCACTAAAATGTGATTTTTAGAGTTAACCTTAACAAATGAAAACAGCTTGGTTTCTTCAAATTCTACAAATTGACAAATATTTTGAGTTCCTAGGACTTTGTCCATGGTGACACCATGTGTTGCACTCAGATGTAAACTTCAGCTTGGTAACATTTTCATTTTAAACCCTCCTTCCTGTCACTTTCCAACTTGGCTGTAAATATTTGCTTGGAGAAAAAATGTCACCAAAGATCTAAGCTCAAGCTTCCAAAAAAGAAAAAAAAAAATGGTCATTTTGAAATAAGAAGCTGTATTCTGCATTTTAAGTAAACAAAAAGCCTCAACACCTATGGCTCAGAGCTCGTTTCCGAAAAAAAAAATTGTTTTATTTATTAAAAGCCTATGAATACAAATGAATTCTTTATTTGGTATTCATTCTGATGTAAGTCCGCCTGCCCCTTTGAGATGGGAGCCATGTGTGCTTTGCTAAATAAATTGAGAGGTTGTCTGATGTCACTTTCTCTTGTCCTCTGCAATATGGCTGGGTTTTCTTTAGTCCCAAGTGAAGAACTATTAATTATATAGGATTCTTGTACTATTGCCAACAAGGAAAGAGCCTAAATGTCACCAAGTAATGATCACCTCCTTGCCCAAACCAGCTAGTGTTACACAGTGGCCCAAGACAGTTTATTTCAATCTGAGAAACATTCTCTTCTATCTTTCACAAGGTGCCTTTCACTCTCAAAGTGCAGGTTCAAATCACAAGGATCACAACTTTACTATTCTGATCACCATATTACAAAACAAGGCAGGTAATATTATCTCATTTCCAGGGAATTGAAAAAGATACCCAGAACCATCAGGTAGCCCTTCTGATGCCTGATAGTAGAATGGAAGAAAAATTCAGGCCCCTGAAACGCAAACACTATGTCTTTTTAGACAATTATCCTTCTGCGCATAGGGTTGACCATGAAAAAAAACACACACACCAGAAAAATTTCATCATTCCATGCTTTGCTGAATTTTAAGAGCAGCAACAAGCATCAGTGAAAAAAAGAGTCTGAAGAAAGAAAATGAGAACAGATGTTGAGACCAGACACACAATGTCCCAATCCCAGTCCTTCTCTCACTTGCCTTGTGACTCTCAGCACTCATTTAACATCACTGAGTCTCAGTTCCCTTCCATGGAAATATGGGATTGTTTTGAAAATTGATGGAATAACATATGAAAAGTGCCCATAGGTACAAGGTAGACAGTAAAAACAGCAGATACAAAAGCATCAGCAATGACAATGATGACTGTGGTGATGGTGATGATGGTTCTACTGTTGAGGAACTCCAGGATCTTACACAGGTCCCAGAATCTTATATAACCAAGTAGTAGAGGGCACAGGCTACTCATGCTCAAACCCTAGCTCTACTTTTAAGCTGTGCCTCATATTCCTTATTTATGGAATGTGAATATGAAACAAGTTAATGTATCCGAAGTGTTTAGAGCAACACCTTGCACATAGTAAATATCCCTCTCCCTTAAATAAAAGAGTTGGACAAAAGTTTTTGCAAGTTCAAGCTCTATTATGTCACTTGGTCAGGATTATCAATTTAGAAGAAGCACAAGTACTCAAAATGAGTACAGTCTCTAGAGTCAGAAAGACTTGAGTTTATATCCAATGTACTAACTTGTGCCTAGGACATGTTACTTAATGTCTCTAATCCCTGGTTTCCTTCTCTAGTCATTAAAAACTCAGCAAATATTTTACTGATTTTTATTGCGCCAAGCATGTTCCAGGTGAGAATAAACTAAGAGTCATCACACTATTCTTAGGATTGTTAGAAGGATGAAACAGGAGAATACAGGTAGTGTGCTCAACCGAGTGTCTGACATACAGCAAGCCCTCAATAAATGAGAGTTGTAATTCCACTACTTACCCAGAGGCAGATGCTATCAAAGTCAAGCTCTGGAGGCCTCCAGTAACCACTGCCTCACTGACAAATTATCCCAACACCAATGTTTTTAACCATGCCATCAGGTTTTCCAGCACACCTACAGAACTAGGAACGATGTCCACAACTGCTTACCGAAGTAGCAAGAGACATACTCTGTCCATGGTTCTGATTCAAACAAGAGATGCAGAAGAACAGTATTGGGGAAAAGGGTATATCTTAATGAAACTGTCGCAGAGAACATGGACGCCGCCAGTGCTGTCATCCCTAGACACGTCAGCAAAACCCACCCCTCTCCAGGAAGCAGCTTCCATCTGCCCCATTCACCACTGTACTAAAGTGAAAGCAGAAGGTGGCCAGCTCCTTCCTGGGATCAACTCTTGCGTCTAAGGATACAGAATGAGCCCTGAACTCACAGACCTGAGTTCAACATCTTCCATTTCTTCCTGGCTCTGGGAACTTGACCAGATCACATTAGCTTATCACATGTGCCTCTGTTTTTCATCTGCAAAAGGACAAGGACACCTAATTGGAAGGGCAACTGTCAAGATGTGGACTAAAGAGCTCCGTCAACTCTTAAGCTCTGAACAAATATCGGGCATATGAAGCTGAATTAGATGCCCTGCCTCTAGGTGCTCACAGAACCACTAATAGGGTAGAGTGGAAAAAACAGAGGCAACAAAATGAAGGAGATCTGGGTTTGAATCCATCTAGACACTACTATGTTTTTCTTTCTGACCTGACCATTTAATGTAACCTCTTGGAGCCTAGCTTTATCTGTAAAATAAAGATCACAACACCAGTCACACTGGGCTACTGTGAAGATTAAGGAAACAATTTTTGATGTAATTTAAAATTTAAACCCAACTAGTATTCGTGTTCTAGTGATTTAAAAATAAACCCAACTACCTAGTTATTTAAGTATAAACCGAACAAGTCTCTGTTCATTTATTCCATAGTTTTTGGGCACGTCCTGCATATACAGTATTGTATGAGGTATGAGGATGATGTACATGAATATATATTGCAAGTTTCCTGCATATAATCTAGTTAGGAAAATATTGTGTAAAGTAAAGGAGCAATGCCAACGTTTAATAATGTATATTAAACATAGAAGATATTTAGGTGAGGTGGGGGAAGGGGTTGTCACTTTTTATTTTACACACTTCTGTATTGTTTGAATTTCTAAGAAAAAAAGTTTGTATCAGTATTGTTAACCAAAAAATGAATAAGAGAAAATAAATAAATTTAGAAGGTGTCAAAGATGTTAATCATCTTTTAGAAGCTCTTAAAATGAATGCAGTCATTAAACATCAATCATATGCTTTCGTGCAGAGGACTGTGTTATATCCTGAGATTGAATAGGGGAATGAGTAAGTCCCTGCATTGAAGGAAATTTCACTCTAATGGGAGAGATGAACACGTGGAGACTTGTAACACAGCACTTCAAGAAGGGCGTTTAAAGAGTACTGAGGGAGCATGAGCTTCCTGAGAGAAAGGGACCTCTGAGTGGAAGTCACTTTTAAGATGGATCCCAATGCATGAGGAGAGTCTACAAGACAAATGAATAGGAACACATTCTCCAAACAGGGAGTGAAAGTAGCATCTACAAAGGTATGAAAAGCACATGTGTGGTATGAGTAAGTGCATAGATGTAAGTGCACAGATGTGTGGTATGAGTGTGTAAGTGCATAGACATGAGTGTGTGTGAGGCTGCATGTGATGTTGTGTGTGGGTAGGTGTGGCTGTGTATGGTAGCTGAGTCGATGTAAGAGTGTAATGCCTGTGTATATGTGTGTGAAGGCAGGGTGCTCTAATGCTGCTGTATAGTGTATAGCAAGGCTGTGTGCGATGGCTGTGTGCGATGCTGTGTGTATGTGGGGGCTGTTTGTATTTATGAATGTGTGAAACTGTATGTGAGTGGTGTGAATGTAATGTGTATGCATGTATGTGAGGGTGTGTGTGATTCTGTGTGAGAAGGTGTGTGTGTATGTGCGTGTGTAGGTGTGTGGGTATGAGGGTAGTGTGTGTATGGTGTGAGTATGTGTGTGTGTGTGTTACAAGAACATGAGGAGGGAGTAAGACGGCTAGATAGTGAAAGGCCTTGAAGTCTATAGTCAGGAATTTGAACAGCATGCCTTGGGCAATAGGGAGCACTTTATGTTTTTGACCTGGGAGTAACATGATCAAAGCCATATTCTAGAAAGATGTGTTACATCTGTGGAAGGGTCCATACTGAAGGCCAGGAGATGAGCTGGGAGGCTCTGAGGATGGGCCAGAAGGGGGGCAAGGAGGCTGGAGAGGAGAAAATTAATTGAAATCATTTTGTCATCACTGCTAGTTCTGGGTGGCATGTAAGGGTGTTTACCATACATTTTTCATTCCCCCCCACCCCAGGTTAAATAAATAAATAAATAAATGATACATGATTGTAAAAGTTGTCCATTCGATGGAAGACAGGTCTCAAAACAAAAACAACAAAAAACACCACCTCCAAAGTTGTTAAGAAACCCAGTCTGTCCAAATGGAGTACCCAACTTGATCCAAGCAAGAGCACACTCTCCAGGTTATACAAAGCATGTCTGTTAGGCAAACAGCTCCCCTCCCAGCACCAACACCACACCAGCAACTGGAGTCTCTAGTCATGGATGAATGGAGAAACCGAGTTCATGACTTTCTGTGGTACAATGTGTATTTCATAAATAATTGCCTTATTATGTCAAAGCGAAGTTCCAGGCTGTAAGTCTACCTGGAATGTGTCCTGTGCAGTTTGAGATTTTCCTTTACACTTTTTCTAAGCTAGGTGGTAAGACTGGTCTTGCTTTATGTGGGCTCTGATCGCTCCCTCTTAGGGCTAGTATTTCCCTCGCTGCTTTTCCTTCCCTTCCTGCATCTCTCCCTTCTTCTCCTCACCACCATCCTCCCCAATCCCCAACCCCCAACCTAGTTCTCTGTCTCTGCTTCCTCTTTCCCACTGTCTGGTTGCATTTGAAGACTTAAGCTATCTGTCTCTCTATATCTCTTAGCTCTGCCCCCCACTCACTCCTTCCTTTGCCTCTTCCCCTCTCTTTTTTCTTCTTTCCCTATATTCTCACCCTGCATCCCTTCCCGGTATGTACAAAAGATTCCATTTTTTAAAAGGAGCAAGGCTTTTGCTAGCACAAGTATCTGATCCACAAATGTGGTCACTGTAAGGCAACTAGCTGAGTCCAGATTCAAGAAAAGAAAAATCTTGTCAAAGAGAGAGTGCTGAATGGTGGCCATTCATTTTGAGGGAGGCGAGTGAATCCTGTGGCTCCCAGTTGTCCCCGCACACCAATATCACCAGGCAGTCTTCCAGCTGGGAAATCCCTATTTGCCAATAAGCCCTGGCCAGCCCCCATTCCTTTCCACTAGGAGCGAGGTGGCACTGTTGCTGTCACATTGCGTGTACTGCTCAGCTACTCCTTCCGCTCAGCTCAGAAAAAGAAAAAGCCATAAAATTCAGAACCAGCTAATGTCAGCACTGCAGGGGATTTCAGAGATCTCTTGGTTCAACCCTTGTCAGGTCACTTGTGGAGAGATTGGGGCCCCACATCACTAAATGCCAGGGAGATCTATTATTAGAAAACGCAGACCTAGGACCTGTTGCAAAAATCCCTCTGCCCTGGGAACACCTCTAGAAATTTGAACAGAATCTGAACAGAAATCTACTATCTGGCACCCGAATGTATAAACAGATAGAAGAAGCTTAAAATAGAGACAGGAAGCAGTTCAAATGCACATGGTGCAGGTACGAAATTCACTACATGTTTCCTGCAAGAAGGATTTGGGCAGGGAAGTGTGTGGAAGATGGGGCTGCAGTGGTGGAGGGCTCCAAGCTCTGAAGACCTTTTTAATATGGCTGTATTGTAATACTGCAGTGCCAAACCCCGCCAGTCATTCCAAAAGCAAAAGGAAGCCCCGCTCTGCAGCAGAACTTCTCAGCCCTGGAAACAGATTGTCTTTCTTTTGCACCCATTTAATAACCGCTGTATTTAACATGATCAGGGGAAATGTGCATCCTCGGAAGGCACAGTAAGGAACCTCGGTCTGCAGCGACGCGATTCCTCGGACACGAAACTAAAATGCATTCATTGGAACACAGCCTCCCAAAGCAGAAGCAAAAACACTGCAAGGCGATTTACAGGCAAGAGACCCTCTGAAAGAGAGGACAGGAGGGGGCTTGGAAAGCAAGGCGACACACCTTTTCTGAGCTGTTCGAAACAGGCTGCCTGCAAAGTCCACCCATACTGCGCTGCCAAGGGTTAATTTTCTCGGCAAAAATTGGTACACACACACACACACACACACACACACACACTCCTACTGCACCCCCACAACCTCAGCCACCATCACATAGTTGGATCTTTTTAATCTTAAATTCCCAGGAATTCCCTGATCAGCCCTATCTTTTCGGAACAGCCCCTTCACCTGGGCTGGATTCCCACCTCATCATCAGCGAAAGCCCAGACAGCCGGGCATAATTATTTTCCTACAAGGTTATGCCTAATTGGCCACTAACCTAATTGATTAATCATCTCATTTTTCAAAGCAGCATCAAAGAGCCAAGCTGAGAGGGCAGAAAGAAAGCATGCGTCCGGATGGCGCGAGGGTTAAAATTATAGTTTTCAGGTAAGACCCCTGGCCAGCTTGCCTGGTTTCTAGATACAGAAGTGGACAAAAAAGAAATGAAAACGCGGACTGAGCGAGGAAATGCGCAAGACCACAGAAGGACTGAACCTGCCGGGAGCCTCGACGCTGCCCAGCTAGCCCGAGTCCAGTCGTCGACGCGGATGAAGTTGTTTCCCCGGGACAGGAAGGGTTAAATGGCTGCGCGTCAACTCGGCCTCAGCTGGGGTGTCAGGGAGCAAGAGCCGCTTGGCTCGGGCGATTCCGCGTGGTGGGGGGAGCCCGAGGGTCGCCCTGGCGCTCCGGCCACAACTTGGGCGGCTCCGTGCGGCGGCCCTCGCCTGCGCCTTTGCGCGCCACCCAAAACTTTGCGCACACTGCAGCCGCCGCCTGCCCACTCTGCGCGGTGAGAAGCGCGCCGCCAAGTGCAGCGGGCAGCCCTCCGCAGCCGCCGCGGCAGCCGCTGCCTGGCTTCTGGCTCCAGACTTTTCCCCTGCTGCCTCCAGTTCCCACCCAGGAGGCTCTCTCGCGGCCGCGAGAGCGCGGCGCCCAACCCACAGTGGGCAGTGCGGGCGCAGCGTTGCAGACCACCACCTCGCCGGGTCCGGGCAGCGCCCACTGGACGGATGGGCCCCCGCGGCCGCCCCTACCCCGGCGCGCCCACCTCGAGCCTCCCACGCCGCGGCGGGCGCAACATCTTTTCCTACCTCCAGTCGCCGAGGACCACACTCTCCGCTCAGCCCTCTCGACTCATCCTCCGGCTGCAGTAGAGGGCGAGCGGGCTCCGCTTTTGTTCCCTGGGGCTGGCAGGTCCGTGTGGGGCCAGGGCGCGCGGGAGATGCCCCGGAGCTGGGTATCCCGGAGAGGGGATGCTCACTCCCAGCAGCTCAGCTGGCAGCAGTAGTGGCGGTAGCAGCTGAGGCAGCGGCAGCAACAGCAGAAGCAGCAGCAGCAGCAGCAGTCGAGATAGTGCCGGCTCTCTGCAGGCCACATCTTTCATACCTTATACATCACTACCGCATTCCCCCGAATAGGGGAGCCCCTCAGCATTTCGCCACCTAGCGCGGAATGCTGTTGCCCGAGAAGGTGGCGCGGCCTGACCGACCTGGCCTGAATGTGAGCTCTGAGTGGGAAGGACCTCAGCACCCACTCGCAGACTCCCTTCTCCGCTACGGTCACAGTGAGGTCTACAACTTGCAGGCATTCTGCAGTCTTCACCGTTTGCAGTTCTCAGTGTCTGCTCCCCTGGGAAGTATGGACTTCGGGTTAAGCAAAAGTGATTTACTAGGGAGAGCCCTCTCTGAGCTGCCTCTAGGGTCTTGGCCTGCATGTGCTTTTACACAGCCTTCTCCTTCTTGGGGTGTTCACAGGTGCAAGATTTTGCAGCAGCAGACACACACTCTCCTGCAGGTACATAAACCTCTGAGACATATTATGCACACCCCACAATCAAGTGTGTGGGCACTGAAGCAGACAGACCAGGGTTTCAGTTGTAGCTATGTGATCTTATGAAACGACCAAATGATTGAGCTTTCATTTCTTCATCTACAAAATGGGAACCATGTCTCATAGAATTGTGATAATCACATGAGACAAGCACAGAGCTTGAAACATGGTAAGTTATAGCAAAACATCAGTTTTTCTTCCTTCATCCGATGCAGGTCTGCCCTTCTTGAGGTAATTATATATCAGTAACAATTCACTCATCAATAAATATTTTTATGTGCTTACTATGAGCCAACCTCTACTTTATGGAGACGGGCAGAACATTCAAAAGAACACAGACAAGCAATTTTTATTATCTTGTAACCTGCTCTCTAGTAAGACGGAAAATAAACAAGTAAATCAGCAAGAAGCTATTGGATAGTAATAATCACTATTGACCAAAATTTAAGTAGGTGACGACATGTGATAGAAAATGACTGGGGTAGGACATCAGGCTGGGCATTTGGGAAAGAGTCCTCTAAGCACATGACCACTGATCTGAGGTCTGTATGATAAGGAACCAGTCATTAGAAATAGAACAAGTGCCAAGGCCCTGAAGAAGGGACATGTTGAATGTGTTTGAATAGCAGGAGGAAGGAAGTGTAGCTAGAATGTAGCAAGAGTGATGAGTTGGTGACATGAGATGAGGTGGAGAGGGAGGCTGGTCTTATGGGGAAAGATCAGTAAGGGAAATTGATTTGATGCTAAGTTTGGAGTTTTGGGGGTTAAATAGAGATGTAACAGTTACAGGATTGGAGAGAGTGTGATTTTTATTTGTAAAAGCTCACTCCAGCTGCTGTGCAGAGAATGTACTGAAGGGGGCATGGGTGGAAGGAGAGGATCCAATCAGAGTGTCCCACAGTGCTGAATAAAAGTCCCTTTCAAGTCCCTGACCTCCATAACCACACCAACTTCCCCTCTGCCTGTAGTTCCACTAGGAAAAAAGGCCACTGGACAGCTACCCTGGGAGCCTGGGTATGAGTTTCTCCTACTACTCTCTGAGTATCCTTTTCCTTATCTGGAAAATATAAATAATAATATATATATTCTCATAAAAGTATTGTGAGGATGAAATGTGACAAGGAAGGTACCTAAGGTGCTAAATGACCATTAATTTCATGTTCAACATTTCTCTACTTTCAGGTTTTCAAGGAGCCTCTGGAGTGCTCCTACAACCCTTCTGTCCTGTCCAGGACCAGGCAGGGGTTGCCTATTTGTTGAATCCATGAAGAGCTTCTCTCAGCATCTGGGATGCTTGCATTTGTAATGCCAGCCCCTGAACACATCTGTCTTTTTTTCGAGCAGGAAACATTTCGAGCAGGAAAGATTTTCATTTTGTTTAGGTCCTTTCGATTTTTTTTCTGTCTACCACCCTCATCTAGTTTGAAGCATGCAGGACATCATCATATAAACCACTCAAGGTATAAAAATAGAAAGGAAAACAGAGCTGTTGGGGGATGTGTAGAGCCAGAGATGGCAAGCAAGGAAAACAGTCCTTTCTCTCTTAGCAACAGGAGGAAAGGTTCTCAGCTGAGACACGTGATAATTTCTGATATCAGTATAGTGTAACAGATTCCAGAGGCCTCCAGGATCCTGCTCCCCACTGCTACCACAGAAACTCAATGAGATAAAGTAGGCATGATTTGATATTGCCCCACTTTGACAGATGAGAAAGCTAAACCCCAGATAGGTGAAGTAGCAGAGCTGGAACTTGGACCCAGGTGCTCTTGACTTGCTCCTTCTCTATGCCCAGGTGCTTCAAATGACCCCGACCCTAATGGTGTTGCCTAATTCTCAGGGCCCCGAAGCACTTATCCAATTGAGACCCAGAACTGTAGATCTCCAAGACAGTCAATTGATTCCCTTGCACCCAACTCAGTGTACTGCACTTCTCTCCATCTTTCTCCGAGCTAGTTTCTCCAAATCCAAAACTAGTACATTGAAGTCCAGATATGGATCTTAAATGTTAAGTGGTCATAGAAACTTGCTCACTATTGCTTGGTTGGAAATCAGGGAGAGAACAGATGCTAATTGATGTGCCTTTGGGTTGCTGCATGGGAATCAGAGAGAGTGTGAGATCCGACTTCGAATCTCTCCTGTCATTTATTGTGTGTTTCTAAGCAAGTTATGAACCTCTCGAAGTTTTAATGACCTCATCTAAAAAGTTGAATCACTATCTGCCCCAGGAGCTGTGAAGACTAAAGGACATGCTCTAAGGATTTGCTCAGTTATCTGTCTGTATCCTTAAATATTAGTATCATTTTCTCTCCAGCCATCCCCATCACCACGGGCAACTGGTTAACAACTGACTCTGATTATTGTTAACAAGCCTGATTAATAATAAAGCCCTGAGTCACAGCATTTGCCAATTTCCTGAGTATAAGTATCCTCACCTTGGCCGATTTCAAGTTACCAACAAAGTGTCAGTGAATATGGAATTAAGAAGAGGTGTGCACGGTCAGTTACTGTGAGCCTGTACTACTAGCTGGACCCAATACCTCACCACTGATAAAAATCAGCCTCAAATAGTTGGGCTGCCTTTGACAGTTTAGAGAGCCCTTTATTTTAGATTATTTCCTGTGATATTCACAAGAATCCTTGAAGAAAAATTATCATCCCTATTTCCCCAACTGAAAGAGGGTAAAAGTGAGAACCAGAGAGACTGACTGACTTACTCAAAGACAGACAGCCAGCTAGTAAGAGTAAGATTCAATCCTGAGCCTTCTGGCTCCAAATCTAGGGACCCTTCTATGCTCTGTACCGTACATTAACTGGGTGATCACTGCACAAGCTCTGCAGATGTCTTTCTCTTTCGGGCCATGATACTAGGACCTGAGCTTCTGTTTTTCAATTAGATAGGCAGGAATAGTCATCCCAGCCCTTCGCAGATACCCTGAGAATCAAATGAGATAATGCAGATGAAAATAATTTGCAAAGCACCCTACAAGGATAAAAGTATGAATATTATAGTTAGTGGCTGGAGAAAAAATATGGAGACAACAAATCCCAAGCCCTAGAGGAACTTACAAACCACAGAAGAGGCAGGACCACCCTGCACACATTCACCACGTTCACTTCAGATCCACACTCAAGGGGAAACATGCAATAAGATATTGATTCAGTCCCTTTTAAAATGTATATTATTATAAAGACAATGGGAATGTGAAGGATAAAATGATGTGATTTTAATTACAGGCATAGCCAGAGTTGTTTTTCAGAAACCTTGTTGCTTTTCTCTCTTGCTGTTTGTAGAAATACAGTCATTTCCTACTCCAGTGCTGCCCCCTACCCCACCCACCTCCTTTGAGAGAGGTGGAGATCACCAGCTTAAGGCAAAGGGAATTTGCCTTAAGCAAATTCTGTCTTTGCAAAGGCAAAGACAGAGGCGTTTGTCACTTGGCAGTCCAGAGTGAAGCCAGCTTGTTTCCATCGATGATGTCATCATGTCTGTGAACTCTCTTGCTTGCTTGTTCATTCTCTCTCTCCCCCTTCCTCCTTCTCCCCCCGCCGCCCCCATTTCAGAAAGCTTTCTTCCTGTAGGAAGCAGGAAGGGTCATGGCCACCAAGAGCTCTAGGCTTCTATCATCTCAGGAAAGAAATATTCTCTCTCCCAGTCTTAAATTTATACAAAAACTAAAATGTTTGGCTTGTCCTGGATTGTCATGTGCCTAATCTCTGCTAGAGGGACTACAATTGACCAAGTCTGACACAGAATGAATCTTGTGGCCAAACTTTATGGAGTGGAGGAGAGGTGGTCCCCCAAAGGCAAGAAAGTCCTTTTACCAGATAAAAGGAAGGAGTACTGGGGAGATAAAATTAACAGGCATCCACTGTGGTGACAGTCAAAACTCAACTACTGCTTGTTAAATGCCTCTTCCACTTTCATTTAGTTTTCACAATAAGCCTGTGAGGTAAGAATTATTATGTCTGTTTTGCAAATAGGGAAATTGAGACCTGAAGAAATGAAACTAATGTGCCTAAGCTCCCCTGTTGCAAGGTACCAAAGTCAGGATTCGATTCTGACACTTCTTGGCCCCACTGCCTGCGCTCTTTCTACTGCATTTTCTACAGGGCCTATGGCCATGGAGTTCAGCTCTGGGGTCTGTGAAATGAGGGTATCCCTTCAGACTCAGCCCTTCTGAGAGGGAGAGAGGGGACCAAGAGCCGTGTACTACCTCTCAGACAAGGCGTGTTTTCTCCCTCTCCAGTGCAAGTTTCAGAGAACACTCTTCACTATCATTGGCATTGTTGCCAGAGTCTATGGGTGCATGGTTGCCAGGGTGATTAGAGTGATTGCAGTGAAGATGGATCCTTCAGAAAAGGCACCATGGCAGCTCTGTGGAGTACTGAAGCCAGTGTGTGCCTGCCCTTGCAACTATGAGCTTCTGTCTCCAGTCTTGTGTGCCATCTACCCATTTTCCAAGGGCCAGCAGCCAGCCAGTGCAGTGCCTTTACAGGCTTCTGGCAGAATTAAGAAAAGAAGAAGGAGAGATACAGAGGGATGAAAGGTGGAAAAGAAATGGTGGGTGCTTTAGGGAATTAGCAGATGTTAAACTGTGGAGATTTATTCAGAAATGTGTTCAGATGATAATCAGAAGCATCCGTACAATGCTGCAATTTATGATATATCTACTGTGTGCATTAGCTCATTGAACCCTCCCCAGGGTTCTTACAGTGTTATTTTAGCACCATGTTTATACTGTCTGTTTGTCTGTCCATCCCCACTAGTCTGGGAGATCCTTGCAGTCATGGGCTTTTTATTGTACATCTCTGTAGCCCCAAAAGTCTCTAGACTGGCTGGCACTAATATAGGCTTGGAAAACATTTGACAAATGAATGAACATGATGTATAAGTACATGAGCAAGAACCCATACAGGATTTCTAATTCCAAGTCCACAAATTGATCTCCCCCACCTTTCTGAACTCCTATAAAAATTATGGTCGGGCAATTAATTTGACACTCATATGCTGACTTGTGCCATCTCTTGAGTTGTTGTATTGAACTATAATTTGAAATTTTTATTGTTATTAAACATTTCACAAGGGGATTTATGTCTTGTTTTCACAACTAGCCTGTGAGCTCATTCATTCATGCAATAAGCATTCACTGAATTATGCATTGGGCATTGTTACATGGGTTGTTCCATTTAACCCTTCCTTCTTCTCCAAGAGTATAATTATCCAGAGCCTACTGTGTGTCAAAGGCACTATGTTCAGTGTGTGATATCATATGTCCTGACAATTCAAAATCTTCAACCAAGTTGCAAACTCAAATACCTTTAAAGGCCACATTAGTAAGCTGAAGGAGTGAAGCAGTTGACAGCTAGAAAGAGTGAGCTTATTTGGACAGGGCTTCTACAGATGACCTTGCAGCCTGTGCATCACACAAAGGTCCCCAGACGAAGACATGAGGATGCCCTAAAATCCAGCCTGCTCTCCAAACCATGCGTCAGGGTGTGGGACTATGACTGCATGCAGGTATTAACACCTTATTATTATTTTTTTTTTTTTTCCTGAAAAGCACTTTAGCTTGCTAAGCCCCACACCTGAGGCTGCAATTGGTCAAAAGGGCTACTCTCCTAATTTGCATGAGGGCACAGTATGTGCTAAGGGAGGACCTATCATTTATGGTGTGTGTTGGGGATAGGAAGGAAATAAACTTTAGGTTGCGCCTCCCCATTAAGGTCACTAAAATTCAATTAAACAGATTGTTGCACAAATAAAATACTTCTGTAAAACATATTCCACTTAGAGCAACCCCTAGTTTCTAGTTGATTCTTTAAACAACTCTACAAAACAGACATTAGCCGTGTAATTTTACAGTTGGGGCAACCAAACCTCAGAGAATTGAAGTGACCCCTATGAGGTTATGGTTTATGATGTAAGGCCCCAAAAGGTTACGTGCATCTGGAGCTAGGAATGTAATTCAGCTTCTATCTAGTGACAGGACCTGGGCCCCTTACACTTGATCTTGATCTTCTTGCAGGATTCCAGGCTTTGAGTGTGGTGCTTAGTTGGTGCCAGGGAAGATGAAGACTTGTTTATTTGGATTTTAAATTTGTACTGTTGCCGTGGGTGGGGAGGGAAGGTTCACCCCCAACACATTCCTTGTACACATGCACACAAATGCATTCAAGGATAATTTGGGGTTCCCCAGGACAGGCACTCGTCAGCTCTCCTGTCCCAGCGTTGCTATGGTGGGTGTCTTCACACACCAGGAGGAGTCTGAGAACCCTGCGAAGGAGCAGCTGTGTCTGTCAGCCTCACAGGCAGTGAGGAGTCGCTGCAGACAACAGACACGCCGGGGGCACCAAGGACCCATTCTGTTTACTTTGCCTCCCTACTGCTCAGTTGTTCAGTCCAATCTGTTTCAGGACTTCAGTCAATGAAAAGAGTGAAAAAGAAAATCCTTTTAAACCAACAGGCTGAGATATTTTGCAGGTCTAGCTGGGAGCTTCCTGGAAAAATGAACCAAATGTGGCTTTGAATGCCACAGACGAAATGAGGATTCTAATTCCAGCTCTGCTGTAAATCACTGTGTGGTCTTGGACTGGGCAGTTACCCTCTCTGGACTCATTTTTCATAAACACCAGGCACGGACGAGGTGGTCTCTGAGGTTCCCGGCAATGGGCTATGGCTTGATAACTCTCTGCAAAACTGGACACAGAGATAACAGCCAATATCGGAGCAGAGAATGTCCACTGGAGAAAGAGGAAGGTTTGGCAGTTAGGTAAGGAACCCAAACCTCAAACACATTCAACACTGACATCATTAATTGAATTTCCTGTTTGTAAAGAAGCAGCACTGTCCTCTACTAACAGGAATAAGGACTTCAAAATCCAAGTGCCCTGAGTTCAATTCCTGCCTCTGCCCTTAACATTCGGTAGATAATTATTTAATGAAAGAGCTCACTATGTGTCCTTGGGCAAATTGCTTACCTTTCCTGAGCTGTGGTTTCTTCTATTCTTAAGTGAAACAATAATAATGCTGGTTTTACAGATTAAAATTTTACAGGATTATAAAATTAAATAAGGTGATATAAGTACCCACAGTAGGCACTCAAAAGTATTAGCTTTCTTTCTATCTTCCCTTTTCTTGTAGGTATGTGCTATGAAACTGCAAAAAGTTTAAACAAACTGAAACAGAGACATAAGATCCAGAGATGGAGCAGTGTGCACATGCCCGAAGGTGATTTAGTGGGTCAGGGAGATAGGACAGGATTTCATGAGAAGTTCCTTACTCAGAATTCTCCAAGAGATGCTTGGAAGTTTGGGACATTCTACCTGTACTTCTTCTGCCTTCCTTCCCTATGCTCAGGCCTGTTGGTATCTTACCCATTGTTCAGGGCTCAGTTCAGAGACTACTTTCTCTTTGAAGATTCTCATGATGCCTGAGCTATATGTAAGCTTTTCTTCTCTGAACTTGTGCTTCAAGTGTACATCCATTCCTTTGGACTTTGTGCCATAGCCATTTGCCTCCAAATCTAACATCCCTATAGGCCATAAGTTCCTGTAGGTTAGAGACCAAGTGGGTCTCACTTATCTCTGTACAGATATATCCAAAAGATGTAGGGCCTGGCACAGAGAATAGCACAGTCAATGTGTGTGAAAAAACTGACCAGGCTACCTAAGAGGAAATTAGAGAGTGGATGGGAGAAGATACATGGTTTTGACAGACTCTTCCAAAGTCAATTAAAGAGTCCTAATTCTTCAAACCATGAAAAGCAGGCAAGATACAGCTTTATCCACAAAGAATGGTCTGGTTAGGAGCTGGGCTGGCCTAATTGAAATAATAAAGTAATGATGATAGATAACACTTACATAGATCTTACTAGGGACCAGGCATTGCTTTAAGTGCCTTATACATATTAACCCATTTAACCTTCACAATAACCCTATAAAGCTAAGACTATTACTAAACCTATTTATGACTTAAAAATGTGAGGCTCGAAGACTACAATAATATACCTGAGAACCCGCAGCTTGTAAGTAGGAGAGCTGGGATATAAACCCAGGAAGTCTTAGTCCAAAATCTGCATGGTGTTCCCTAAATACAGAAGGAAAATTCCCTGTGGCCCAGAAAACTATGAGATTATGTTCCCTGGGAACTCAGGCAAATCACTAATCATTGTTGGACTCTTATTTCCCCCCATCAGAAGGTGGTTTTAGAGCCGCCCTTCTCATCCTCGCAAGGCCCTTTACACAACGTCATGCATCAGCTTGAGGCACCAGTTTAGGGAGAGAATAGAAAGGAGACTAAAACTGGCCAGCATAGAGGGGAATCTGAGCCCCTTTCCTGTTTCTTGAAGGTGATCCTGTCTGCCTTCCAAGCACAGAGAGGCTGCGGCTGGGCCCTCCCACCACTCTCACCTCTTCTCCCAGCCATAGGCTAATAATGGAGCAACATACACATAGGGCAGTATGCCCATCCCTTTCTTCCATATCATCCTTATTGCCTAATCATAAGCCTAAAGTAATGCACCTGTTGTGGGCTAGCCACTGTTGACCTCCTCAACTCCAAGTCTGGCCACTCTCCAGCCGGCACACTCAGTCCAGTCAAACCAAACCCCTGCAGTTCCTCAAAAGTGCTTTTTAAAAATTTTTCTCATGCCTTCTATTAGAACATATGTGCACACTTTTTCTAATCACTATGTGTTGTCTCTCACCTGAATCTACCCCTCTGACTTCTGCTCGTCTTTGAAAAATTAGCTCAGGCATCATCTTCTTTAAGATTTCCTTGGGACTCAACCTTTGCCATGCTCTACCTCACACCCTCATCTGTGTTTCTTTATCTGTGATGACACAATATTGTCATTCTCCCTTTGCTTCCCTGGCTTCCCAAGAGTCCATAAAACCCTGAGGACAGAGACTGTGTCTTTTATTTCTATTCTTCAAACTGGGAGTAGAGGTGCTCAATAAATATTACTACATAAATAATAATTTACGTGCAATAATTTATCACATAATTGCAATGTATATAGCACTTCATACTTTTATCAGGCTTATCAGGAATATAAGGTAGATATTTGTGGGCATTTGTATCCTACAACAGAAACAAAGTTTGGCCATATCCCCGAGTTAAAAAATTAAACTAGGGCTGAAGCCCTAGTCCTATGTCTTTAAACTGCATTCAGTGAACCCCAAATAAATAAATTTTTCCCTGCCTAGGTTTTGGAAAAATTGAAAAATAAATAACAGTAAAGAGAGAGACCAAAGTGTCAACTATATTACTGCTAGAGGCCAAGTTGGAGGACATGGCCTTAGGTCCCTTAGCCAAGTGACTTGCAAATATCTAACTCTAGAACTGGACAGACAAGCCCACCAGTCCAAGGCATTCCTGAATTGCCTTACCTGATACCTGCCAAGGTAAGACCTAAGGAATGAGTAAGCAGAGAGGAACAAATGCTCTCTGCCGATAGACCTCTCCTGAGAGAGAAGGAAGATGGATCTGAGTGAGCGCACCTAGTTATTGTTTCCAAATTCATCAGCCAGAAAAAGTACTTTAATTCCCCCTGAGAAGGGGCAGAGAAAGGCCAGATTCATGCAAAGAGAAAATCCCTTCTCATAGAAAGCCAGAGTGAGAAAAAATGCTTGCATAACTCTAATAATAACCCAAAAGACAAGCTTTGAGAGCATTTGTTTTGTTTTGTTTTTGCTTTAGTAGAGGGTCGGTCTCCCTATGTTGCCCAGGCTGGTCTTGAACTCCTGGGCTCAAGCAATCCTCCTGTCTTGGCCTCCCAGAGTGCTGGGATTATATGCATGAGCCACCATACCCAGCCTTTCAGACCAACTTGAAGAAAAGTTCCATTCCTCAGATACCCCCATGTAGAATTTACCAAATCTATTCATGGATTTTTAATTTTTGCAAAAATAGTAAGTTTGCAATCTCTATAAAACATCCAAGCAATGGTGTCTGAGAGACAATTGAGTCTATATTCCCATAGTGCAGAAGTTAGGCCTGGGCTTAATCTATTATTGTAGGAGGCATCAATCTATAGAGGTAATTAAAAAGAGGAGAGTAATGAGACTCCCCAGATAGAATAGATAAAGTGAGAATAGAAATACACTAAAACTCAGTCCCCTAGAACACTATCAGTTAAGGGACACAAAAAGAGAAGGAGCCTATAGAGGGCACTAAGGAGTGGCCAGAGATGTCAGAGGAAAGACCTGAGAAGAATTGGCTGTGTGAGCCCAAGGAAAGGGAGGTCACAATTGAGGAAGGGGCCGTCAGTGTCCTGTGTTCCTGAAGGATCAAGCCTGATCCTCCCTCCTCCAACAAAAGACCTCAGTTGGTCAGGAGATAGAGACCATCCTGGCCAACATGGTGAAACCCCATCTCTACTAAAAATACAAAAATTAGCTGAGTGTGGTGACACACACCTATAGTCCCAGCTACTGGGGAGGCTTGGCAGAATTGCTTGAACTCGGGAGGCAGAGGTTTCAGTGAGCCAAGATTGCGCCACTACACTCCAGCCTGGCAACAGGGTGAGAGTCCATCTAAAAAACAAACAAACAAACACCCTCAGTTTCCTCACTTGCAAACTGAATATAATAAATAACATCTTCCTAAAGCACTCATTAGTACTGGACTGTTAATGAGTATTTGATTTTCTTGTTTTCGGCACGTTAGGCACAATTATTCATCCCAATTAACATAGGCAAGGACCTCTGATTTGCTTAATCAAATAAAATATAGACAGAAGTAATGTGTAGCATTTCCAGGTAGAAGCCTTGGGAGTTAGTGTGTGCTTTACCATTTTCTCTTCCCTCTCTGTCATGACAATCTCAATGTTCCTAAGTAGCTTCCTTGTCACTCTGAGTCCAAGAGTGAAAACAAAGATAACATTGAGTAGAGTCAGCAGCCAACCTATGATGAATAAGTAGCATGAGCAAGAAATAAACCTTTGTTGTTTCAAGACACCTAGATTTCTGGAATGCTTGTTACTGAGTAATAATGTAACCTATTCTTACTGATTTACTACCTTGTAAAATTACGGCAAGAATTACATGCAAAAATATGTTATATGGCATAGAGAACAAGGTAATATGGAAGACAGAAGTCAATTAATAAATAGTGATTCCTTTTACTTTTGGGGAGCTGTAAAAAGTCTTGCTATTTGAATAAGAAATACTGGGAGTTTTTCGTAGGATGCAGAAATTGTTTTAATAGTAATCGATGATTATAAGTCATGCTGCTATAAAGACACATGCACATGGATGTTTATTGCGGCACTATTCACAATAGCAAAGACTTGGAATCAACCCAAATGTCCATCAGTGACAGATTGGATTAAGAAAATGTGGCACATATACACCATGGAATACTATGCAGCCATGAAAAGGATGAGTTTGTGTCCTTTGTAGGGACATGGATGCAGCTGGAAACCATCATTCTCAGCAAATTATCACAAGAATGGAAAACCAAATACCACATGTTCTCACTCACAGGTGAGACTTGAACAATGAAATCACTTGGACACAGGAAGGGGAACATCACACACCAGGTCCTATTGTGGGGAGGGGGAAGGGCGAGGGATAGCATTAGGAGATATACCTAATGTAAATGACGAGTTAATGGGTGCAGCACACCAACATGGCTCATGTACACATATGTAACAAACCTGCACGTTGTGCATATGTACCCTAGAACTTAAAGTATAATAAAAAAATGTAATTGATGATAGCTGACATTTATTGAATCATTATTACAAGCCAGATTCTGGATATAGAAAAATTCCTTGCTCTTGCTAGCTTATTTCTCTGTCGTTTATTTTTCCTCTCCCCGAATCACTTCCAGTGATCCTTTTCAACCAACTAGATAATGTATATCTCAGGGCAAAAGGGGGCTCTGGAAATCATGTAGCTCAATGTCTGCCCAATGTCAGAGCTTCCTTTGCAATCTGCCTGGTATGTAGACATCCAAATTTTGCTAAATCAATCTCTATGGCAGGTTGCTTGCTACCTCATGAGGCAGTTGCTAGACTATAAGTTCTGAAATGTTAGGGCCCATATTTGTTGTGTTCACTTTGGAATTTCCTGTGGCCAGCATAGTACCTGGCAACATAGTGGAAAGTAAATAAGTATATATTAAAAAAAGAATGACCATACAAACCAACATTTACTTAGCTCTAATTTTTATCTTCCTTGTCTGTAAAAAGGTAGTAACAATACTAACCTCAGAAGACTTGGTAATGCATGTACCTGATATATCGCAGAAGCTATATTAGTATTATAAGGATATATCCCTTATCTCATTTCTTCTTCTGAAACAAAGCACAACATAAACGAATGTTGGAATACAAATTGAGCCATTCACTGGTCTTCCAACTAATATTTCATAGGCAAATTTCTGGGTAATTCCTGGAACAAAAGCATGATATATATAGTGTGCACTTATAATCATGTACTTGCAGATTTTGGAAGGCAGTGTAGTTCAACGATGAGAGACTCAAGCTCTAGAGTCTGACAAAATTGGATGAAAATGTACTCCTTGTGGATTGCCTGACCTTACAGGTTTCCTATACTCACCAGTAGCCATCAAACCTTCTTATCTTTAAATGAGGATACCTCATAGAGTTGTTGCAAGGTCCAAAGAAAATAAAATGACATAAAGTGCTCAGCACAGAGTCCGCAACATAGCAAACATTTATTAAATATGTGATATTGGTGTTATTCATGTAGGATGTTAAGAGACCTTAGAGACCATCTATTCTTAGAGACCCCCAATCAATTCACAAGAGCTAGATAATTAGATTCTGTCTATAATGTGTTGACTTTCACTACCTCTCACTTCCATAAATAGATATAGTCATCTTTGACGATTCTGATGTATTAGTTAGGGTAATAGTGGCCACTATTTAAATCTAAAGTGGCCACTTTAGAAATCTAAAGTGTATATGGCTCAGATATACTCATATAAGTTATTTTTCATTCAAGTTCAGACTTGGTTTTCCCAATTGGTTGGTGGCTTTCCTCCAAGTGATGATTTAGGGGCATAGGTTATTTGTGTCTTCAACACATGACTTCCAAGGACATCAAGGTTGCCTACATCAAACTATTAGGAAAGAAATGAGGAAGTGGAGAAGCTGTGTCTGTTTTTTAATTTTCATGCCATTGAAGTGACACACATCTCTTCTGCTCACACTTTTTTTGGGTGAGAACTAATCACATGGCACCATCTAAGTGTAGGGAGTGCTGGGAAATATAATAGCTATTTGGCTTGGTAGCTATTTCCCAGTGGCCACTCTATTCTATTAAAGGAGAAGCATGAATTTTGATGGTCAATTAGCTGTATCTCTCATAACTGATAAGCCTATTGTCATCTGTACTTTCTTTGCTATGATTTGCACAGTCCTAGAAGAAAGGTTTTAATTTATTTTTTTTTATTTTTTATTTATTTATTTATTTTTATTATACTTTAAGTTCTAGGGTACATGTGCATAACGTGCAGGTTTGTTACATACGTATATTTGTGCCATGTTGGTGTGCTGCACCCATCTACTCGTCAGCACCCATCAATTCATCATTTATATCATGTATAACTCCCCAATGCAATCCCTCCCCCCTCCCCGCTCCCCATGATAGGCCCCAGTGTGTGATGTTCCCCTTCCCGAGTCCAAGTGATCTCATTGTTCAGTTCCCACCTATGAGTGAGAACATGCGGTGTTTGGTTTTCTGTTCTTGTGATAGTTTGCTAAGAATGATGGTTTCCAGCTGCATCCATGTCCCTACAAAGGA